>NW_006921649.1:6077070-6115109 GCF_000298275.1 Orycteropus afer afer
CACAGCAGAACGAAACACTGCCCGATCCCGCACCAGCCCCACAATCCCTGCTATACTCGAGCCCATCATCGCAGCCACTGTATCAATCCATCTCGTTGAATAAGGGTAGATGTGAAAAGAGCATGCTGGGAGAGTGTGAGTGGTAGCAAACTAGGTCCTTCACCCTTTGTGACAACCAGCTGCTTCCCCCATCCTCCCTCAGTACCAGCCTCGGGCTAACAGTTGCCACAAGCTTTGGAATTAAACAGACCTGAACATAAATTTTGGCTCTCTTTCTTACTGGCTATGCTTCCTTGAACAAAGAACCTAACATCTCTGATCTTTATCTTCCTCATCTGTAAACTGGTAATAATGATACCAACCTCATAGGCCTGTTGTGAGGTTTACTAGAAAGTTTATGTAAAGTACCTTGATGACACATTACTTAAATGATAGCTCTAAACATTAGGCTACCACTCAATGCAGAGGAAAAGATTAGTCCATCTCTTGTACTTTGGACATGTTATCAGGAGGGACCAGTCCCTGGAGAAGGACATCATATTGGTAAAGTAGAAGGTCAATGAAAAAGGGGAAGACACTTAATGAGATGGATTGACACAGTGGTTGCAACGGGCTGAAAACATAGCAACAATTGCGGAGATGACGCAGGATCAGGCAGTGTTTCGTTCTGTTGTAAATAGGGCTACTATGGGTTGGAACTGACTTGATGGAACCTAACAACAACATTAGTGTCTGCTTGTGCAATGTGACTTCAGAGATTCTGAAGACCACCTCCCTAAATACACATGCACACTGTCCCCCAATCAAAAGCCCCATTCATTGTATCTAATAATGCATAAAACTTCAAAATCAGAAATATATCTCTTGGTTCCCTGTTATTATCTATGCTCCTAACCCCACCCCCACCAGCCCTGGAATGAGGATTATTTTCCCTTCACTGTCACAAACCAGTGGGCCCCACACTACGTGCTCTCTAATATGCTCTGTTTGGCTTGCACAGGGTTACCAAGATCTTTGAACTACTTGCTGACATTTAAAAATAGAGGATTTCATTTTATCAACAAAGAAATAAAGGGGCCAGAGGTTAACTTGCCCAAAGTCAAACAGTGAAAGAACCAAAATTCAAGCCCAGCCCTTTGATTCTAAACAACTTTTTCATCCTTCTCTTAGACCCCTTTGCTGAAAGTGGCTTTATATCAGGTTTGCTGGGGAGTCCGGAATCCCAGGGTGGTGCAAACAGTTAACATGCTGGGCTGCTAACCAAAAGGTTGGAGGTCTGAGTCCATCCAGAGACAGACACCTCAGAAGGACAGCCTGGTGATCTACTTCTGAAAAATCAACCACTGAAAACCCTGTGGTGTACATTTCTACTTTGACACACAAAGGTCACCATGAATTGGAACCCGCTCTATGGCAGCTAGATTTTGTTTACTATATACTAAATGCTTTTGTATATGCATAGTTTGCACAGCATTGCAACATCCCTATTAAGGTAGTACAATTATTATTTCCATTTTACAGATGAGAAAACAGAGGCTCAGAGAGGCAAAGTAACTAGCCTAAGGCCACACAGTCAGTATGTTGCAGACCTAGAGTTAGACCTGCAGATCCTGAGACCATAATTTGCAATACCATACTGGCTCCTAGTGCCTGTTCCATAGAGTGGATATAAAGATTAAGTGTAAAAAGCTTCAGAGAGGGCTTAGCACAGTGCTAGCACATGGCAATGACTTGACACATTTTAGGAATTAGTACTTTCAATTTCCCTAATATCAGAGGAATTTTGTATGGAAGCTGACTGAATCTGGTCTCTTCTTCCAGTTGGCATTGGGCTCAGTGTTTCTCCGTGGCAGGAGGAGAGGCTATATATCCCCTATTAATTCTCTCAGTTTTGGGACCAATCCTCCAACCTCCCCCTCCAGGGACACAGTCTCTCCTCAGGTGGAAAGTAACTGTTCTGGCTTGTTGCTTGAGGTGTCGATGGTGACAGCCCCCTCTCTGTCCAAGGGGCTCAGCAGGCCACTGTCTGGCTCCCTGCCAGGCTGCCACCCCCTGCAGGGCCTGGGCTCCACTGGCCATCCGTCCATCGGCTCCGTCTGTCTGACCTGTCAGCAGACTCTTTGGAGTGGAGGTTGATGAGGGATCTGGGGGTGGGAGTAGGCAGGGTGAAAGACAAGAAACGGCAGGCAGAGGGGCAAGCATTTGGGGAACTCAGAGGCTGAGATCAGACACTGTGCTCTCTGCTACTACTGGCTTTTGTAACAGAACACGGGGAAGACAGCAGCAGCCAGGATAGAAATCTCCCAGGTACAGAAAGCATGGCCCTGGGCTAACAAGGGTGAGACTGTGCCAAGAGGCCCGTCAAAAGGGGCTGTCTAAAGTGGGAAAATTCTGATCAAATGAGAGCATTCCCAGAGGCTGTCTCAGAGTGAGGAGACTCAACTGTGGCAGTATAGTGGAAGGGAAAAGGAGAGAGAAAGAAACAACTAGAAAATGAAGATGTTTCTGAACCCTCAGCATTTCTTCCCCTAAATACCACGACATTTACAGGGTACCTTTTATGGCAATCTCTTATGAAGAACTAACAGTAGAAGTCAAGAGTGTGCCTTTTGGAAGTAGACAACTTATCTCCCGTAGAATGACACTCAGCTTGCTACAGTGGCTGCTTTTGTGACTTTGGACAAGTCCCTTAACCTCTCTGAGCCTCAGTTTCTTCATCTGTAGAATGGAGATGATTGAACCCACTCCAGAGGAGCTAAAACGGCTAGCTGAGGAACAGCGCTATTGTAACTTACCCCAGTCAAAGTGAGTATAAGCTCCCTGAAGTTACTTGCTGGGACAGCTCATCTCCTAAAAACATTCTGCACCCCAGTTTTCCAAAAACTGAATTACCCTCCAGTATCTACTTAAATTAAACTCTTCTGTTGGGCTTAGTCCAGTTTTAGATAAAGAGCTTGGCGGTACACTAAGCATATCATGGTGGAAGGCATTCCAGACTCCTGGGTGTAGGACACTCAGCATTTAACAGCAGCACAACCTTACCTAGAAGTATTATGTAGGATTTGGCTTTAGAATGAGGCAAATTGGATTCAAAACTCAGCCCCACCCCTAAAATTGTGTGATCTTGGGTGAGTTATTTAATCCCTTGAAGCTTCCAATTCCTCATCTGGAAAACAAGGATGTTAACAAGGCTTGTGATGTTAATGGTGATTTAATTCATGTATTGCACTTGGCACAGAGCCTGTCACCTAGTATGTTGTTGTTGTTGTTATGTGCCATCAAGTTGGCCCTGACTCATAGCGATCCCTCCTCGGGTTTCCGAGGCGGTGTCACTATGGAAGTAGATTGCCCAACCTTCCTTCTGAGGAGTGGCTGGTGGGTTTGAACCACCAGCCTTCTGGTTAGCAGTCAAGTGCCTTAGGCACTAAGCTACCAAAGCTCAAATGCCAGCTATTAGCTCTCATTAGACATGGCAACCATTAATACTTCATTGCCTTGCTAACCTAGGATGGTGTCACCTAGCAAAGGGTTGCTATACAGAGATACAGTGGCTTTGGGCAGCACTGAGTCCCTCAGCAGGACAGCTACTGTGAGCTGATATGCTGGCAGTAATGGTGTGGTTTGCCTTGGGCTCAATCACCAAAAGGCATACTGGACTCCTGACCTCACTTTATGAGGTCAGTCAATCATAAGGATATTATGAGGATGGGACTTCTTCCAATTGTCACTACTGAGTAGATGGAAGCTTGGCTGGTCCTCCCAAAGACAGAGCCTCCAAACCTAGAGCCCTATTGGCATATGAAGTACTTCTCAATGTGTATTTCACTGAATACTATTGCAATTAGATGCTCTGAGCCAAAAGAGCTCTGTGGTCAGGGAGTGCTGCATACTCCATTGCAAAAATATGAAAGATTCAGGATGTATATTCACATATTAAAGGGTCAGAGAAGTCTTGCTGTAAGGAAACCAGTTTAACTTTGTTTAACCAACAATCTTTCAGATTGTGTTTGACCACAAATCCTTCACTCCCACCTCCACTTTTACATCTCAAACAAAATAACCAAACTCACTGTCATCAAATTGATTCCACCTCATAGCAACCCCCATTGAGTTTCCAAGTCTGTAAATCTTTATGGAAACAGACTGCCTCATCTTTCTTACATGGAGCAACTAGTGGGTATGAACCACTGACATTTTAGTTAGCAGCCAAATCCCTTAACCATTACAACACCAGAGCTCCTTAACATCCTACAGGAGACACAGTTTGGAAAAGCTACTTTGGTCCTGCAGGGTCAAATATACTGCTGTGGAGATCTGAAGAGTGTTCTCAATAATTCAAAGCAGAGCATCCCAAACTTTATTAAGCAAAAGGATTACCTGAAAGTCTTGTTAGAATGCAGATTCCCAGTCTCCATACTCAGGAATTCAGTGGTTTTCACACCACTCAGGTGACTACAGGCAAGTAATCATAGAATGCACTTTAAGTACCATTGATTTGGAGCCTTGCTATGAAGGTGAGGTGTTGGGAACAGCACCTGGGGGCTTGTAAGAATGCAACATCTCAAGCCCACCCCAGACCCACAGGATCAGACTCTGCATTCTAACAACATCACCGGATGATTCTAATACAGAAGTAAAAAACAAACTCATTTCCTTTGAATCGGCTCCAACTTATGGAAACCCCATGTATGCAGAGTAGAACTGCTCCAGAGGGTTTTCAAGGCTGTGCCCTTTGGGAAGCAAATTCCTAGGCCTGTCTTCCAAGGTGCCTCTGGGTGAGTGCGAACTGCCAACCTTTCAGTTAGTTGTCAAGTGATTAACGATTTGTGCCACTCAGGGATTCTAGAATTGAGAGACATTGATTTAAAGATATTTTGGTTGCTAGTACTTGTTTTTTGTTTGTTTTGTTTTGGGTAAACTAACTTAAAAAAAAACTCACTGCCATCAAGTCGGTTCCAACCCATAGTGACCCCTCCTTGGATTTCCGAGGTAGTATCACTACGGAAGTGGATTGCCCAGTTTTCCTTCCAAGGAGTGGCTGGTGGGTTTGAACTGCCAGCCTTCTGATTAGCACTTTAGGCACTACATCAATTAAAAAAGTTTGGATAAAAAATGCAACTTTGTCAAATCAAACTTATCCAGTGGCTTCAAGAGTCATTAAATAGATGTCTTACCTGAGATCCTATCAGTGCCATCAGTAACAGTGCCTTGATTCTCCTAAGCAGCCTTTGTTTCCTTTCCTACATCCTCATGAAGAGTAGGAGAGCCAGCAAAACAGCTTTCAGTAGGGCCGCCACTCTGCCAAGTCTCTGTTTAGACACGATTGTTCTTCCGTTGTTAAGTCATAAGAAAAGCCGGAAGGTGCTTTGGGGCAAAGATCTCTGGCCTTGGAACTCAGAGACTGACAAAAAGAATTGCCAAGAAGCAAGAGGAAAACTACCAACAGACCTTCCAGAAGGAGCAGAAATACAGTTTTACTTCTTACAATATTTAAGAAGGGTGGTTGTTCCATTGGGGTAAAAGGGGCACGTCTGTGGAACAACGGTCCATCAGGCAGCCAGGGTATTAATGGCAGGTGAAACCTTCCAAATGAGCACCCTGTCAGCCAATCTATCGTTTTAAAAGGTTGGCAATGCAGGAGACCTAACAGATGCAATGAAGAACTAATCTCATATTGCCAGGTTAAATCAAGTCAGCCTTGCCCGTTTCTTTCACTTCTTAGTTACATCAAGCCAGAATGCTTTCAATTATCTCTCACTTCCAACTTGTCAGCAGGCAGTGGGTAAAATGCAAATGAACAGTCCCCTTCCCTGGTGGAGAGCAGGAAGTATCATTAAGAATAGCCTCTAATTGTTGAGCTCGTCCTCCATATTGAGTGCTGGGCATCCATCCTCTCAATTCACATGCATTGTCTTATAGCATTTCCATGCACTTTGCTGAGGTAAATGCTATGAAGTCCACTCTATAGATTGAAAAACTGAGCCATTCCTGTGGCTGTTCAGCCACTCCTGAACTCCTGTTCAGTCATTTGCCCAAAGTGACATAACTAATAAACCGTAGACCAGGTTTTGAAACCAGACCATTCTGACTTTAAAGCTCACACTCCTGCTGTTTTTCTAACTGAGCCAAGAGGCCAGTGCCACTCTTAGACTTGGGCAAGTGGGGCTTTAGGGGTAAACCCTTCATCTCAAGGGCTCCTGAGCTTTGGAGCACCTTCCTTGAAATTTCTAAGTGCCACTCCAGTGGCAGTGACTGGCCAGGGCTGACAATGCTTTCTGAGAAGAGTACCCTAGCCCAAACTAGGACCCACTTGAGCCCTAGTCCCTGTTTTTCCTCTTCAGAGTACTCTCTGACCCTCTAACATACCCACCTCCATGTATATGGTGTCAAACAATGCCTTTAGTTATTCTGAGCTTTGCATCTATGGAGTTATTCCAGGTTTTAATGGCCAATCTCTGTTCAGCAAAGATGACCTGGTAAACAGATTGCTCCCATTAGCCAGCGTGGTACTCCTTTTACAAGATCATGTGAAAGATAAGGGTGCTAGAATGGTACTGACATTCTGATTTGGGGTGATTTGAATTGTTTATACAGACAAGGCCCCAGCGAAAACTATATCTGCCCAGGACCCCAAATATCTTAGGCATAGCACTACAAGAGTCCAGTTCACAAAATGACTCCTAAGCCAAGTCCATGGTTGCAATTTGCTCTTTACAAAAGAACCTTTCATGTCTCTAAGTAACATTGATCAGGAGCCTTTGACCTTTGCCAGCCAGCACCCAGGTCCTCTAGAACCCTGTGTTCCTTCATTTCCATCACAAAGAACAAATTTCCCCGGGGTTCTTCCTTCTTTTCCCAACTTCTTGCTTCCCTTCTCTCCATTGCTTTTTAATTGTCCATCTCCCCATCATTAACTGATCTCAAAATGGCCTGAGATTTATTGGTTTTGCCACTTGGGTTCCCTGTATTTTTCTTGGGAAAATGAGAATTTGGCAACTACCTAGCTCTATGCAACTAAACAAACCTATATGGTGCCAAGAAGACTCAAAATAAGGAAAGAAGGAGAAATGATTCAGAGGCACTTGGTGCTCGCTACTGTTCTAAGTACTTTACATAAATGATCTCAACACTCTTCCCAACATTCCTATGAGGAATCATTATCAACATCATCATCATCCCCACTTTGTAGATGAGCAAATTAAAGTACAGAGAGGTCAAAATCTTGTCTTAAAGTCTTACATCTGTTAGTAAGTGCATAATGTGTATTATCTTAATTGTAGAGCTAGGTGAATTTTTATATATAAATATACCTATACAGCTAGTAGGGAGCTCTGGTGGCATAGCACCTAATTCATTTGACTGCTAACCAGAAGGCTGGTGGTTCAAACCCACCAGCCACTCCTCAGAAGGAAGACTGACAGTCTACTTCTATAGAGATACCACCTCAGAAGCCCAAGGAGGGGTGGCTATAAGTTGGAACCAACTCAACAGCAGTGAGTTTGGGTTTTGGTTTGGTTATATAGCTATCAAGGAGCTCTAGTGGTGCAATGCCTAAGTCAACAGTCAAATGACTGTCAAATGACTGTCAAACAGTCAAATGACTGTTAACCAGAAGGTTGGCAGTTCAAACCCATAAGCCACTCCACAGAAGGAAGACACGGCAATCTATTTCCATAAAGATTTACTGCCTCAGAAACCCAATGGGGGTCACTATGAGTCAGAATCAACTCAGTGGCACTGGGTTTTATTTCTGGTTTAATACAGCTGCTAGGAGCTCTGATGGTGTAGTGGGTAAGGCATTTGGCTGCTAACCAGAAGGTATGTGGTTCAAACCCAACAGCTGCTCCACGGGAGGAAAATGAGGCAATCTACTTCCATAAAGATTTACAGCCTTGGAAACCCAATGGGGGTTGCTGTGAGTTGGAAACAACTCAGTGGCAATGAGTTTGGTTTTTTGAGTTTTTTTGTTGTTGTTGTTATACAGCTACAGGAGTCCTGGATGGTGCAGTTAATGCACACAGCTGCTAACTGAAAGATTAAAGGTTCAGGTCCACCCAGAGGCATTTAGGAAGAAAAAAAATCTACATCTAAAAAACTGAGCATTGAAAACCCAGTGGTGCACAGTTCTAGTCTGACACACATGAGGTCACCATGATTTAGAGTCAACTCCACGACAACTGGTTTGGGTTTTGGTTTGGTGTAGCTACTATCCAGATGAAGATCGAACATTCCCAGCACCCCAGAAAGTACCCTTTCTCAGCCAATACCACCCCATACGGCTAACTACAAATTCTGATTTTCTATCTTAATTTATTAACTCTGCCTGTTCTTTAACATCTTATACATAGGATAATATGTACTCCTCTTCAAAGCCCACATTTTTAACCTATCCACTATGTAGTCTCCTGGCCCAGTGAGTAGGAACTTACTGGCTGTTAATGCCTCTGCTGACACCCCACTCTGGAAAGAGATGGGCTCATTTTTAAAATCTGAGCCACCAACCAGTTCCCAAGAAGGCACTAGCAGAACTTTCTGATGCACCTGAAATGAATTGTTGAAGCCAATTTGGGCTGCCTTGTTACAAAATGAAACTGAGAAAAGTAAATGTAGGTGTTTCTTTGAAGGCTTTAATACCCAAGAAAGCTGGAAAGTCTGTGCAGGTTGGAGAGGGAGTCACTTGCATACCTAGGTGCAAAAAATGGGACAAAATGTTTCTTTCTTGATTTTCTCTCTAAGATGCCCAGTTTACCAAGTCAAAGAGGAAAATTAATTAAAAAAGGGATCTTCTCATTCCTGAAGCCATTCCTTATAAGAGTGAAACAGGGACTCCGACAGCCTCTGTAGGCAGAAAAGATGTGTATGTTTCACAAACTCTGGATTTCACTCAGTAGTGGGGATAAACAAGTTGATATGTATAATATCAGCCTGTCCTAGAATAGGTCTTCAATGAACTGTAGGCATTACTACAACTAGAAACTCCCTGAAATTTTCACATTTTTCAATTTATAAAAATTGGACATGAAAATCAATTAATATCCACTTATATTTAGAGCCATTCACTGAAATGAGTCAGGGGTTGGTTGAATCTTGGGGAGAATGTTGCCTGTGTTTCTAAATAGTGATAGGTTAGTAGTAATTTAGTAAATAGCAAAGACTATGAATTCAGTAGGATTTACATATATTCTTGATTTAAATCCTCATTTCCTATGGCTATTGTAGCCATCCATTTATCCTGAGTGTGGCTTTACTAGCAAGTGTTCACTTAAGGCTTTGAGGTTAAACCTCTAGACTGCTGTTGTGTTGTTATGTGTTGTCGAGTCAGACCCAACTCATAGTGACCCCTCCTTGGGTTGCCAAGGCAGTATCACTACAGAAGTAAATAGCCCAACCTTCCTTCCGAGGAGTTCAAACCCACCAGCCTTTTGGTTAGCAGTCAAGTGCCTTAGGCACTAACCCATTGCCATCGAGTCAATTCTGACTCATGGCAACCCCCTGTATTTCAGAGTAGAACTACTTCATAGGGTTTTCTTGACGGTGATTTTTAAGGAAATAGATCACCAGGCCTTCCTTCCACATCACCACTGAGTGTGTTTGAACTTGTCAACCATTAGATTAGTTGTTGTTGTTATTTGCCATCAAGTCAATTCCAACTCATAGGGACCCCATGTGTATACCATAGACAACCGTTGCTCCATAGGGTTTTCAAGGCTGTCACCTACCTTCGAGAAGTAGATCAGTAGGGCTTACTTTCAAGACACATTTGGGTGGGTTTGAACCACCAACTTTTCTGTTGGTTAGTAGTTAATGGGCACTTAACCATTTGCACCACCCAGGAACCACCTTGACTATTTAAGAGCTCCTTAAAAATGTAGCTGATCAAACTATGCAGGTGCTAGAACTAGCTGACACAAACCTGTAGGTAAGTGCCATCTTGCACCAATGGTAAAACAGCTGAACAGGGGTTTGAATCCCACCAGTAGATAGTATGGTCCTCAGCAGCCTGTGTTGCCAAAGATTAATACCCAGACATCGTGTTTCTCATGTTCATCCCTCTCCACATGCTCATTTCAACCAGTCAAATTCTTTCCTAGCTGTAGTTGACAGGTCCTCAGAAGTGATTCACTCTTCCTGCTACCCATGCTTCCACACTTGTTTGCATGTCCACTGCCCTGTCTTCAGGTTCCCCTTGGGAATATCTTGATATCTTGTCCTTCATATATTGAAGAGAACAAGGGTAATGCACTCATTGGTTGCGTTTTCCTATTTATTATCCATGACCACCTTTTAGCCACTTGTGTAACTTAATCAGTTTCACTGAGCCTCACTTTCCTCCCCTATAGAATGGGTAGATTAACTGTGATAATACGGTTTACTGAGTTCTCACTGTACCAGGAGGCCATATAGTGGATTGGTAAAAAGGTGGGCTTTGAAGAATAAATATTTTTCCATTTATAGGATGTGTAAGAACTGGCAATGCTGATCAATTACAAAAGAAAATCAGAAATTATAGTTACTTCCTTAGGGAGATATTGGCTGGTAAAGGGCACAAGAGAAATTTGATATGGGGGGGGAGGGTTCCAAACTTTCATCTGGGTAGTTCATATAAAGGTATATTTATATATGAAAACTTACCAAACTGTATAAAGATTATGCATTTTTTGTACTTTATGTTCCATGTACTTTACATTTATTTGCTTTAATCCTCTAAACCATGCTTTCTAACATTTCATCATCATCATCATCGTCTCCATTTTGTAGATGAGAAAACTAAGACCTGGAGCAGTACGTTGTCACAAGTCAACAGTTGGGTAGTAACTGATCTGAAATTCAAACCCAGACATTCTTTTAAGGGGTCCAGAGTCTACAGCTTAATAATTACCTTATTCTGCTTTGTAGGGTTTTCATGATAACTTAAGTCAGAAAAATAAATGATAATCCTGCTCATCTTATAGCATCTATTATTAATTATTATGAACCTATCACTATTTGGAAACACAGGGCAGGATTCTCTCCAAGATTCAACCAACCCATATCCCATCCTGGTGAATGACTCTAAATATAAGTAGATGTTAATTTCACTTATTTTTCATGTCCTGGTTTTATAAATTGAGAAGTTGAAAACTTCAGGGAGTTTCTGGTTATAAAAATATCTACAGTTCTTTGAACACATACTCTAGGACAGACTGATATTACACATATCATCTCATTTATCCCTATCACATTGTTGTTGTGCATCATAGAGTCGATTCTGACTCTTAGGTGACCCTATATGACAGAGTAGATAGAAATGCCCCATAGGGTTTCCTAGGCTGTAATTTTTACAGGAACATATCACTAGGTCTTTTCTCCTGCGGACCCTATGAAATAGGTACTGTTATAACTCAATTTTAAAGGCAAGGATATGAGCTCAGCAAGGTTGGTTATCTTTCTAAGCTCAGACAGCCAGGCACTAGTAGAATTCCCAGATTCATCTAATTTCAGGGACCAGGCTCTTATCTCTTACACCATTATTATTATTATTATTATTGCTTTTTTTTGGCTTTTTACTTTATAATTTCTATTATTTTACCTTGTAACTTCTATTACACAACCAGGAAGTGTTTCATTCTGTTGTGCATGGGGTCGCTATGAGTCAGAGCCAACTTGATGGCCTCCAGCAACAATTTCTATCCAAAGGATTCAATTTAGCATTAACCCGATATCTACTCTACATTGCAAACATGCTCTTGAAGACTCTCTCTTATTTTCTTTATCAAATATGAAAAAAAAAAAAAAAAACCTCACGTATTATTCCCAGTTTCTCCGTGCCTACATCTCTCAATTGCCATTAAATTAGCATCTGGCATATATGAGAAGAACAGGCCTGAGCTGTGGTTTTAGCATCTGTCCTGACAGAAAGCACCTTGGTAATTCTCCTTGGCCATGTTTCACAGAGTGACGCAGATGAGGACATATTAAACAGACATGTAGCACCAACATGGCCCAGATCAGGAAGGCCCTTGCCACTTTCCCATAATTGCTGAGTCAGAAGTGGGACCTTTTCCAGAACTCTGCAAACCTCTTCCACCCCCCTTGCTAGGAAAAAGCCAACCAGACAAACAAATAAGCAGGTAGATAAATAAAGAAAGAAATCCTCCAATGTCAGAGAAGGGCTGAGTGGCTTTTCCGCCACCGTTGAATGGAGCCGTCTGCAGCCTCTCAGGTCCTGAACTGGCAATTCAGAACAGTTTGATTGCCTGCTTGATTGTTTGCGAGATAACTGCAAGATTGTCAGTGACAGGGTAATTTACTGAAGATTGCAATGTCAGACTCCATCCAAGGGGCTTGCTGGCATAAAGATGCGATTCTCATGACTGACAGGCCACTGGGAGATTGGAGTGCCAATTTAAAGTTCACAGTGTCATCGGAAAGTGTTCAGCAGCAGCAGCCCATAATCACGCAGTATGATGAGGTCATTACAGACATAACGTATGCTCACACTTAATAAAGGACCCAAATGTACAGTCTTGGGAAAAGGTAAATGTAAATATGGAGGAGGAATCGACGGAAATAATTTATATCCCTTTTTTTTTTTTTCTTTTGTCTTCTGCTATTGCTGATGTGTTATTAGGACATCTCCTGCCAGACAGGCCCTTGAATAAAAAGCCTGGAATCAACAAAACAGTGGGACAATTTGCGGTTCACAGTTTGGAAGCAGTCACAAACACAGAAACAGTGGCCCACTGAAGATTGTGGGGAAGGAAGATGTTCGATGCTTAATAGGAAAACTGTCTTAAGTTATTATTTAGGCCTGATGAGGTCCTCAAGCTGGTTATGTGAAGTGGGTAGAAAATGGTTCAGAGGGCAATGGAAGCCATTTCCAGCTTCAGGAGGGAAAGGCCACCAGAGATGGATGGAGCTCCTGATGGGAAGAGGCCCACTGCCTTAAAGAAATCTATAGCACTAACAACAGTGGATTTCTTCTCACCTGAGAAGTTTCTGTGGCTGCTGAATAGTGCATTGCCAACATATCTCAGTGGGTCATCTTTAAATCCAAAGCAGGCATTAAGTTGCAGATTCCTTTAGTCTAGTAAAGGCAGTCTATGGAAGATGATGTTAAAGACAGAATGCTATGCTTCCTTTTAATTCTCTTCTCTTTTTCTTGTTCTGACAAGGACCCTTGGGTCCAGGAGTGGATTGCCCAATAAGCAAAGTAAACACAAGCTTACTTGTGCATACTTACTAATCTGTTCAGTACATAATTGTTCACTACAGATGAGTAAGGAAGCCCAAGCTTACTTTGCTTATTGGGTAATCCAACACTGCTTGCATCCATTGGACAATCTGAACATGGATCTGAAATGGGGCCCCTGTATTATCCTGCTGGTGAGAAACAGTTCTCTAGCACCGTTTCTTGGGTATGAGGTTTGCTAGATGCTGGGGAGTATCCAATTCAGCTAACACATCAGACTGAGGTGTTCGGAGCCTTGACTTCAAAAATCTCTAAATTTAAGGTGTGCATCCCTGCTCACCCTCCTGTGTCTGCATTTCTAGGAAATTTTGTAAATCTAAACGCATTACAAGGCACACAAGCAACATTTGCCCACGTGGAAAATGAGAGGCTAGTTTTCGTAATTTAAAGCCAGGCAAAACATGCAACCTCCTAATTTGTTTGCTTGCTAAAAGAAAGTAATGCATTAAAATAATTGTACATTAATTGCTAAATTATAGTGGAACTTTGGCGAAATTACATATTTCAATTTCATTAGTGGAACCAAATGAAAGGGTAATGCCAAAAAATTACATTGTAATCTATTTAAAGCACACAGGTAGAACTCTGATTCAGTGTTCCAGTACATGTGTTTGTCAAGTCACTGCCCAGGGTTTGAGTGCAAGCTTCTATAATGCTAATTATGACCAAAAAAAAAAAGGTTTACCATCAAATTCAGGAAGTATAAGCAAGATATAGTCCAACTCGTTGGCACATAACAACAACAACAACAAGAAGCAAGTTATTCTCCAAGCTCCTCCACTGTATGTTCAATCAATTCCCAGCAGAATGAATGAGGGTTAGCCAATCAATCTGTTCTAATAGGAAATTCCAGGGAATCAACACTGCCCTGGCATTCCCATTCTCAGCCCTTACAGACATGTAAAGAATGAGAAACAGTCATTTAATCATTCTACAAATATTTGTTGATTGCCTGATTCCATGCTTTGCATTAGGCTAGACATCAATAGGGAGCTCTGGTAGCATAGTGGCTAAGACACTTGCCTGCTAACCAGACGGCTGGCGGTTCAAACCCACCAGCCACTCCTCGGAAGGAAGGTTGGGCAATCCTACTTCTATAGTGATACTGCCTCGGAAACCCAAGGAGGGGTCGCTATAAGTCGGATTTGACTCGACGGCACATAACAACAACAACAACAGACATCAATACAGAAATGAGTAAGACACTGTTCTTTCTACTCCAGGTATTCATTTTCTAGGCAGAAAAGCAAACAGTAAGAGATCATTCATTCCAACACAAGGAACTAAGCATTAACTTCCATTTCTAGAAGTTGTTTTGCATTAGAATCACCTGAGAAGCATGTTTAAAATGAAGATTCCATGACTGCTCCTGGAGGCTCTCTCCAGGTTGGAGGTCAAGGCTAGGCTCCTAATGCTCCTCCACAGGAATCTGATGTAGAACCTTCTTTGAGAAGCTCTGATTCAAGGGTGAATAGAACACGAATATCTAACCTAACCAGGGGAAACATCACGAAGGTTCATGGGGGAGGAGGCCACATCTAGACTTACAGATGGGTCATGTCTGTTTCCCTGACTATGTTGTCAGCTCCTAAAGAACATATGCTATTGTTTTCTGCTCACTGTTTGACTTCCAGCACATGGATGGCATTCAATAAATAGTTGTTGAATGATCAGTGAATAAATAGGAACCAGCTGAGGAACAGGGATCAGAGGCAGAAGTCTAGACAAGTAAATTAAGATGGTCAAAGGCCTGGGGGCATGTGGGAAGGTAGAACCATAAGCAGTTGGGTATACTGATGCCTTAATGTCTGGGTTCCCAAGCCAAAGGCATGTCTCCATGTTTGTTGGAAAATATATATGAAACTCATAGTCCCTGGTTCTATAACAGTCAGAGGGAACAGCAGTTCAGAGGGAACAGGGATGAAATTATGCTCTCCATTAAAGGCAGAATTAAGGAACCTTTTGCATTTTGATTACTGTGCACTCATTAGAATAGGCCCCTAAGAACTGACAAATGGGTGGTCTTCTTTGTGCTGTGTAGTTTAAAGCAAAGTTGGTTTATTTGTTTGTTTTTTCAAACCACAGATAATACTAGTTCATCATAGGTATGGTAGAAAGCTCAGAAAATTATAATAAAGAAAATTAAGATCTTGCTCCAATCTGCTACCCAAGAGTGACCATTTGTCAACATTCTCAATTATTTTCTTTTAGTGTTTTGTTTTTCCCCCTTATAGATGCATGTTGTAATGATATTCTGCCTATTGTAAGAAACCTGTCAATAGGGGCCCTCAGTTTTGATGTGGTTCATGCCTGTGCTGGTGACAATGGTGAGACATATTCAAGTGGTTTTTTACCATGGGACACACTGACCCTTCTCTGCCTCTGCCCTCAGATGGCCTGGTGGACTGTCTGGATCCCGACTGCTGCCTGCAGTCAGCCTGTCAGAACAGCCTGCTCTGCCGGGGTTCCCGTGATCCCCTAGACATCATCCAGCAGGGCCAGACAGACTCGCCTGTGGTGAAGTCCTTCTATGACCGCATTAAGCTTTTGGCAGGCAAAGACAGCACTCACATCATTCCTGGAGACAACCCTTTCAACAGCAGGTAAGTGTTCTATCTTCAGGCTATGGGATCATCTGGGTCCTTTCTTATTGAAAAAGAAGAACTCCTAGTTTCTCCAGGGACCCAATTAACATGGAAACTTCCCCATTGAGGGAACCCCCTGCTGTGGCTCACTTGGGTCCCTTCCCTCCCTCTGCTGTGGCCCCAGAACAAAGGCCTGGACTCTGAGGGTCTGGCCACCTTCAACCCAGAACCTGCTGAGGTACCTGTTGATTCCTTGATTTTCAGATGATTTTATAAAGTATTAATATATGTGGCATTATTGTTATTTATAAATCCCCCTTGATAATGCCTCTGATGGTGGCTTTTGTTTGATCATTGATGAAACTTTTCATTCAAAAGAGTGTTTTGAGTGCCATTATGAACTTAATAGCATATCATTCATGGCATGAGAATCAAGAGAATGCAAGTTGCCTGAATTTATTAATCACCTATAATAAGCCAGCCACCATCTATATGTCACTTTGTCATATTGTGATGGCTTGTGTCTTGCTATGATGCTGGAAGCTATGTCACTGGTATTTCAAAGTCACCTATGGTAGACAGGTTTCACTGGAACTTCTAGGCTAAGACAGACTAGGGAGAAAAGCCTGGCAACCTACTTCTGCAAATTAACCAATGAAAATCCTATAGATCACAACAGAATATTGTGCAATATAGAGCTAGCAGATGAGCTCCCAATACACACAGTGGCCACAACATGGACTTGAGCATATCAACTATTGTGGAGAATGGTGTAGGACTGGACAGTGTTTCATTCTGTTGTACATTGTGTTGCCTTGAGTCAACTTGATGGCAATTAACAAGAACGAGCAAAATAACGAGCCGGAGACTTCATGTCAATTATCTCTAACCTCACAGCAATCGCATCAACTATATCTACTAATTACCTACTATGCACAAGGCATTGTGTCACTGCATTTCACCCCTAATTCCAAAATGGTATTTAGGAGGTTCTCACGTTTGCTTCAGTTGCTAATTTGAGCCTTGTGAATATTCAGAATCAAAGTCTGGGTTTATTTTGTAGCCAACTTGACCCCTCCCTTCCTCCTAAGGCAAGTTAGAACTGTACCCCAGGAGAGGAGGGCAAGAGGAAAGTTTGGCTTTGAGACATCCCATCCTCTTACTCTTCTAAGCAATATTTCTGATTCTGAGGGCAGAGTGGAGAAGCAAAGGTCTTCTTATGTCTCATGTCAGTGATATCCCTCTGGCTCGGTCCAGGTCCAAACGTCCATGGTGTCTGCTGATGTGACTATCCTCACATAGGTGGTGGGCATGGTCTTCTTGGGTGTGCCCCACACCATCTCCATGCTTCATTCCATTCTCTCCAGCATCATCTCCATTTTCTACGTGGAGAAATAAGAACTATGGGCAAGGGTCTTCTTCCATGCCTTCTAGGAACTTGAGTGAGGGGGTCCTTACCCCTTTACTCCTTCTGACAGCCGTTATCACACATTTCTCTTAGTTTCCTTTACCTTACTCAGGTAGCCCCAGGAACAAATCAGGAAGTGTGCTGCTTACATAAGTTTCTTGGCCTATGGGGGATTTTCGCATGATGTCTGTCTTTCCCTGTATACATCTGTGTCTAGTGTGCTCTTTTATAAGACAATAGGTTTAGGACCCAGTGTATTCAAATATGGCCTCATTAACATAACAAAAGAGAACTCATATTTCCAAACATGATCTGGGGTAGTTCTGCAACATAACTTTTTGGGGGCACAATTCAATCCATAACCATTCACTTCTACTGTAAATGCATCCTCCAAAGGGCCATGGTCTGTTTCAGTCAGTTTCCTGATTAACATTCCATCATTCCTACCTGAAATCCAATAAATTTCTGATATTTTCTTTTTCATTGCTCCTTCTTCTCCTGTCCCTTATAATTTAATCATATCCTCCTCATTATTAGTTACCATTTCTGAAGGTACTTTAAGCTAGAGCCATGATGTAAGGAGATCAAGCAGGGATCTAAACCAGCCCCAGAGTCCCTGGGTGGTGCAACTGGTTAAGCACTTGACTACTAACCAAAAGGTTGGCAGTTGGAACCCGCCATGAGGCACCTTGGAAGAAAGTCCTGGAAATCTGCTTCTGAAGAGTCAAAGCTTTTAAAACCCTATGGAATACAGTTCTATTCTGACACACAAGGGGTCACCATGAGTGATAATTGACTTGGGTGAAAGAAAATTCCTTTAAAGAAACCTTCTTCTGAAGCCTTGAATGCAGCAATAAATACCAAAATGAAAAACCAAACCTGCTGCCATAGAGTCGATTCTGACTCATAGTGACCCCATTGGGTTTCTAAGGAGGTAAACCTTTACGGAAGTCGATTGCTCCATCTTCTTCCATGGAGTGGCTGGTGGGTTTGAACTGCCAACCTCCTAGTTAGCAGACAGATGCCTCAGGCACTGCACCACCAGAGCTCCTTGTAACAATAAATAGCACCACCCAAATGAGCCTACGCTCTCTTTCACATGTCAGCATAATTCAGAAACACAAAGTGTTACTCCATGATACAGGTTAAAGTTCAGCAAGCATGTGAATTTCAGTGCATTATCATCTGACAAATAATGAAGGACAAAGCTAGGAGTGAAAAAGAACTTAATTCAAGACTTATAAAAAGGCGTTTCCCCTAGATAATGGCACACAAAATAACTAAAATGCCTTAACTACACCACTATAATTTATAGAGCAGATCTCACTATCTAGATAATGTGATAATTGTTACACATCAATAATCATAAATAGAAATGAACTGATAGCATGTCGTAGCTGAATTTTTTCTGCAAATTGACTGCCTGGAAATGATAGGAAGCCAGCAGCAATAAAGAATTAGAAAAATATAGGGTAGAAATCACAAGCAACCCAGCCCGTTTTATTCCTATGGCACTTCACAAAGTCTTATGCTACATGAATGATTTAAAGGAAATAACAGGTGTAGGGGGAAAAGGAACACTATAGAATGTATTCTCAATTTTGTTTTCTCATCAGAAGCACTGTAGACCTTGTGGTCATCAACACACATCATTGATTTTAAAATAGTGTCTGGTGAGGCCTTAAAGAAATCTCAGTCTGAGGAAGATAAGAAAGTGGAATTGAACAAAAGGATTATTTTCATAAATTAGTTTTCCACTTTCAGGACACTCTGATATTGTGGTTGGAACCAGCTAAAAATGGGATTCATTTGTTATGCAGCCAGTAGCAGACAATTAGAGCTGTCAGTGGAACAGTCTAAATGCTCCTGAGATCATCAAAAGGTTGGAGTTGAGCAGTTTTGGGTATTGCTAATAAAAAGAGAGGCTCTTGGAGAGAGCATCGCTCCAGTTGTCAGAACATCTGGGATTGTAAAAGTAAGTGCATTCCAGAAATCGAGCAGACTTTGACAAGATCCTGGCAAAGAACAGGTCAACTTGATTACCTAGTCCAGAAATTGGGAGTGTGCCCAGGAACCTCAGAGCCTGACAACCTCCCTGCCTTCGCCAAATTACCCAGTGTCTAGGAAGGCCAATGAGACAGCTGCAGACCTGTTTGCTGGGCTAGTCTCAATGCAAAAATGAAGTTTCTCATTAGCCATTTCTCCAGGAATTCAAGAGAGTTCCGATAAGAAGAGATGTCTGTAGTCTCCCTCCATGGACTTTGAGTAAAACATTTTGGCATCTCCATAACTTTATGAAATTACCCAGAGGTGGCTGGTTGGAGTCTGGCATTCAAGAGAAAGTTCTAGTTATTGTGACCTAGAGACAGGGGAGCTCTCACTGACACTAAAATGAAGTTGAATGGGATTTAAAAAAAAAAAAAAAAAAAACCTCTACACAAGATAGCAGGAATTTGAATTTTATAGAAGAGAAATATATAGCCTCATGGACTCCAGAATCCATGATATTTCTACCAGAAAAAAAAAAAAAATGGTCTCCAATATTCTCTTTTCCTCAGGCTCTCATGGATTATGAGAAATTTTGTCAGTTGACATCAAATAGGCTTCAATTCATGGTGACCTTATGTATAACAAAACAAAACATTGCTCAGTCCTGCACTATCTTCATTTTGCTCTTAGCAGCAAAACACCACGTGTGTCTATGTCTCAGCCTCGTACAAACCTCTGCGTGTTCCCTCTACTCCCTCCTACATCCCAGCCTCGAGGAGAAGAGTAATGTGACTTCTGACATGGCCTTCCTCCAAAGCCAAAGAAGGAAATGGGTAGCCAGATGGGGAAGCTGTCACCCGAGCATAATACTCCCTGTGCCAGGCTGAGGCATAAACGTAAGGGATGAGGGGCAGCCTGAAGCTTGGGCCAAGCAAAAGTCAAATAATGCCAAGAAATGGAGCAAGGCCAAGGCTAGAGGCCATGTGCACAGAGGACCTGACAGTCCAGCCATGTGACAGGACTTGCTGCCCATGGATTTCACCCCAAAATGTCTACGGTCTGCTCCTCAGGAAAAGAAAATCTTGAGACATCACTCTTGCCCACATCTCTCTGTGAGGTGTGATCACACAAAGCCAGAAGTTAATGTTGAAAATCTTCTTGTCTTGTTATTGTTGTTTCTGTCAAGTCCACTCCAACTTATGGCAATTCCATGTGTTACAAAGTAGAACTGCTTCATGGGGTTTTCTTGGCTGTAATCTCAACAGAAGCAGACTGTCAGGTTTTTAGGCCTTTTCTTCCATGGCATCACTAGGTGGGTTTGAAACTTTGGTTAATTGTTGTTGTTGTTGTTATGTGCCATCAAGTTGGCTCTAACTTATACCAACCTTGTGTACAATGGAACAAAACATTGCCCAGTCTTGTGCCATCTTTACAATATTTGCTTTGCTTGAACTCATTGTCACAGCCCCATTGAGGGTCTCCCCCCACCCTTTTTTTCTGTTAGCAGTCAAACGCAAACCATTTGTGCCACCAAGACACCTTTTTCTTTGCCTTAGGAGACCTGATGAGGGCAGGGGAGAAGTGGCAGTGTGAGAGGGAAACTCGACAACCCCTGCCCCCTTGTGTCTGTTGTCCTCTGCATGACTCAAAGATTTCTCGCATTTCTTTCTCTCTCAGCTTGGTTTCTCTTATCCGAGGCCAAGTAGTAACTACAGATGGGACTCCCCTCGTTGGGGTGAACGTGTCTTTTGTCAAATACCCAAAATACGGCTACACCATCACCCGCCAGGATGGCACGTAAGTAGCTTTGTGAGGCTCATACCTACCCAGAACCCAGTGTGCATACAGAGACACATGGCGTTAGTGGCTTGGAACGTGGCTCCTCCTTGTGGACTGGGGTTCCCACAGGCTAGGCCTCTAGTCAGGGTCCCCCAAAGATATGTCTTGCTTTTTATGTGATACCAAAAAAGGAAAATAAATAGAAAGGCCAACCTATCCAGGGCTGTCAACAGCGCTACTCCTCCTTTTTCATGTCAGGTAAATGCTTATCTGTATGTGCATGTATTCGGAATAGGGGGTGGATTCTACAAAGAAGAAAAGATAGCTCTTAGAAACCAACCTCACCCTATTTTAAATCAAAGGCAGTGCAGGATGACAGGGGTATCCTGGGTAAACCCCTTCTGCTTTCATCTGTGGCTTTAGGAGTTGTGTTGTTTTCACTACTGTTTTAAGGGGGTGGAATGTAATCAGAGGAGTCTAATTAAATACATTGAGCAGTCATCCTGCTGTATGAAGGAGGTAACCTTTCCCTATTATCTTCTGATTGGAAACATGTACCCCTTCAGCCCCCACCAAGATGAAAGCTCTGCCATTTCCTTAATCCATTGGGCACAGAGTTGCAGTTTAAAGAAAAAGATATGAAGGAGCAGAAAAGAAATCTATGGGAAGGGGAAAAAATGTTACTTGCTCTGAGACGAAAAAAAACACTATTGCATTCTATTCAAAATGAAAGAGGGAACTGTTGCTGTAAATCAGATGCAACATTTTTACTATAAAGCTAGGGCCTGGATCATAGTCACAATCATGTAAGTAGGGACTGTAATTCTTGTCTTTCACAGGTGAAGAGTTTGGTCTTACTTTCTAATTTCCTGAGGTAACCTTGCAGGCAGTTTCAAAAATTACCAGCCCAGAGTATCCCTATCCTCATATTCCTAACTCTGAAAACAGAAGGAATTTAAAGATTCATATCAACTCCTCAATATTTACTAAATGTCTGATATCTTAGACATACATTTCCACAGCCAGATATAATTATTTTAAGTGGGCCTCAAACCAGTTCCTCCCAGTTCAGTCATGGTTGAAAAAGTGAAACTGAAATGGTTCTGAATTTGTAAAATGTGGGTGAACCAGGATGATAAGTAGAACACACACAAAAAATAATAATAATAATAATAAGTCAACACCCTGCTAGAAACTTAATCTCCCTCTTAGAAAACAAAGGAAGTGTGTGTGTGTGTGTGTGTGTGTGTGATACGTAGTAATCAAATCTCTTAACGATTGAGTTGGAAACAACATTGTCCTGCTTAAAGATGGCATCTAACTATACTGCTTTAAATGTGTGTTGCTCTCCACAGTCCTGGCAATAATCTAATCTCCCTACATCAGGCTCCTGAAAGGGCTCACTACGCCTCTTCTGAGTCTCCCGTACAAGGACTTCAATGCCTAATTTTTCCAATTCTAGTTGTCATTCCATTTCACCCAAGTTTTAAAAATTGAAGTCTGTTCTGATTTCACTTCATTGGTTATTGCTGAACCCATTTGGATCTGTTCAAAGACCTCACTTTAAGGTACTAGGACTGTGTTTGTGTTCTATGCAGAGCTGCTTTGGCCCCTTGTTAATTCTTAGAAGTAAGCATCCTTGAAGAACTAATGTCCTTGAGTAACGTTCCTGTGAGACAACACAGAGGACATTTCTGAGACCTTGACTGCTCTCTATCCCCTCCTTATTCTTCCCATCCCTCTCAGCTGCTTCTTGACTAATTTTGGCCAAATTCACTTCTCAGATTACCCACTCATCCTCCTGGATCAAAGATTCTTCAGTTTATTCAGGTTGCAAAACCATGAAATTCACAGAGTATGTCAGAGAAGGCCTCATGGAATCTCACAGTCTGTTGTACAGTTATGTGTGCCACAGACATTCATGAGTTGATTCTATCATGCCAACCTGGAACAATTTTACTCAAAAACATTTGACTCTCGTCGGTATTCTATACAAAACCACTCCCTGCAGCACGCATGACCACTAAATAAATATAAAACAAGCAAACAAATTTTTGTACTGTGCATGCTCTGATATTCACTGTAATATTCAAGGGCTCCTTAGTCATTCCTCTCAGGTCTACTCAAAACATCATTATTTTGACCAAAATTGGTGAAACCTGTGAGTCACTATATTTTCATCCAATGTCCACTGTGATCCAGGTACTCTGCTTGCTGCTGGGGATTCTGAAGTGATCAAGAGAGACAGCTCCACTGCTTTCAAGGAGCCAACATTCTAGTGGAGGAGTGAACCCCATTAACCACCTTCTTTTCTGTTAATTGGGAGCTCTGGTGGTGTAGTGCTTAAGGCATCTGACTGCTAACCAGAAGGCTGGCAGTTCAAACCCACCAGCCACTCCTCAGAGGAAGGTTGGGCAATCTACTTCCATAGTGATACTGCCTCAGAAATCCAAAGAGGGATCGCTGAGTCCGACTCGATGGCAGTGAGCTTGGATTGGTTTTGTTTTTTTCTGTTAATTGGAAAAGGGGTACCTTTATTTTACTTTACTGGTAACATACCTCAGTCTAGCTCTTGAACAAACAAGAAATAGTTTCCAAGCCATTGTCAAAAATATCAGAAACTTTAATGAGTCCTTCCCTATGTCCTAGAATCACATTGCTACAACTATATGTTGACCAGAACACACCTATTAGCCTAGTGCCGTGCTAAGTGCTTTTACACTAAGGATCAGCAAACCTTTTCTATAAAGGACCAGATAGTCCTTTAGGTTCTGTAGGCCTAAAAAATTTGTGATTTCTGTCACAACTACCCAGCTCTGCCATTGTAACACAAAAGTACCCATAAAGGATACGTAACTGAATGAAAATGGCTGTGTTCCAATAAAACTTTATTTACCAAAACAGGTGGTAGGCCAGACTCAACTGCTGGGCCATAGTTTGCTGACCGTTGCTCTCTACTCATCATGATATTTCATTCTCTCAACCACACTGTAAAATAGGTACATTTATTCTCATTTTACAGACCAAGAGGTTTAGTAACTTGCCCATAGTCACATATCTAGTAAGTGATCAAGTTAGGGTTCCAACCCAGGCTGTCAGCCTCCAAAGCCTATGCTTGTCTCCTCTGTGCTCTGTTCTTCCTCTGCCTTGAAGTGAGGAGCTCAAGCACCCTTCTCTGTCTGAAGGGGAGTTCACCCCTTCAGTGAGCCCATTTGCCCTCTCTTCAGGTTTGACCTGATTGCCAATGGAGGGGCGTCCTTGACCCTGCACTTTGAGCGAGCCCCATTCATGAGCCAGGAGCGCACTGTGTGGCTGCCGTGGAATAGCTTTTATGCCATGGACACCCTGGTGATGAAGACCGAAGAGAATTCCATCCCCAGCTGTGATCTCAGTGGCTTTGTCCGACCTGACCCAATCATCATCTCCTCCCCACTGTCCACCTTCTTCAGTGCTGCCCCTGGGCAGAACCCCATCGTGCCTGAGACCCAGGTAGGAATAGCGGGTACCAGGGTAGTGCTCTCGCTAGTGCCCAGACCCAATCTAACTGTCTACCTTCCTCCTACCACATCTCTCTCTCTGAGTAGGCTAGAAACTAATATTGGGAACTGAATAAGAGCAAAAAGCAATAAGCACAATGGAATTTATAGTCACTGGAAACTAAACTTTGAATCTCTCCTGGACATTCTGGATATTTCCAGAGAGTCATCCAAGACTTTGGCAGTCACTGAAGCTTCTAATAAAATAAAAACAATATACATACGTGCAACCCACCTCTAAATTGTTTTTTATTCCTGTTAGTCACAGAGATACATGATAAGAGGCACTTTAATGATCTACATTGGTGTTACAACAGAGGGCATATTACATTATTGCTTCCCTGTTGCTTTATACCGATTGTCAGTGGAAGTTGCAGGTTCACGTAATTACAGCCTCTCGTGGCCTCCTTGCATGCAGCTAGCAATAAAGCCTGCTGTTCTTATTTACATCTTTTGCCAACAGTGTGGTTTTTAAAAAGAAACACAACAGTGACCAAGAATAATTATTAATCCAAAAATCATAACCTCAGCCCCTTCACTCCATGATGTAGGATGAAGTTTTGTTGTTGTTGTTTTTCCTCAGCTATGGGAAGTGGTTCTTGCACCCAGAGAAGGTATGATGCATCAGTGAGGGAGGCAGCAGGCAGGCAGCCCCTGCCTTTAGGAGAAGCTCACCCTGGGGAAGGGGGGATGTTAGATTCAGCCCGCCTACCATGTTTTGCCCCCTGCAGGTTCTTCATGAGGAGATTGAGCTCCCTGGTTCCAACGTGAAGCTCCGCTACATGAGCTCCAGAACCGCAGGGTACAAGTCACTCCTGAAGATTACCATGACCCAGTCTACAGTACCCCTGAACCTCATCAAGGTGCACCTGATGGTAGCTGTGGAGGGGCATCTCTTCCAGAAGTCATTCCAGGCTTCTCCCAACCTGGCCTACACATTCATCTGGGACAAGACGGATGCTTATGGCCAAAGGGTATATGGACTCTCAGATGCTGTTGGTATGTTTTTGGTTTCAACCATTCATTGATTCATGGATTTTATCATCTATTGATTCAACACATATTTATGTAGCTCCTAGTATGTGCCAGAGAGATGGTGGTGGTGGCTCACTGGTAGAATTCTTAATTTCCTTGCAGGAGACACCAGTTTAATTCCCAGACAATGCACCACATACGCAGCCACCACCACCTGTCAGTGGAGGCCTGCATGCTGCTCTGAGACTGAAGCGGTATCAGCAGAGCTTCCAGATTAAGATGGACTAGGAAGAAAGGGGGAGCCCTTGTAACGTAGTACCTAAGGCACTAACCAGAAGGCTGGCAGTTCAAACCCACCAGCCACTCCTTGGAAGGAAGTTTGGGCAATCTACCTCTGTAGTGATACTGTCTCAGGAACCAAGGAGGGGTCACTATGAGTTGGGTCCAACTAGACAGCACATAACAACAACAACAACAGGAAGAAAGGCTTTGTGACTTACTTTGGAAAATCAGACAATGGAAACCCTGTGGATTGTGATAGTTCAATATGCAATGGGTCATGGGGATCATGCAGAGCCAGGCAACATTTTCTTCTGTTGTGTGGGGGAGTCACCATGAGTCATTGGCCAACTCAAGTTCATCAAACAATATGTGCCAAGCACTATTCAAGTAGATTAGGATACAGTGGCCAACAAGATGGACAAAATTCCTCCTCTGTTAGACCTCAAATTCTAGTAAGGGGTAAAGAAAATAAACACAGACTGCTCAAGAAAATACCAAGTAGTGAAAAGTGCTAATACGAAAATAAAAATAACTGATTATCGTGGGGAGGAAGGGAAACTATGGGTGAGCATTCATGGAAGTCTCTTCAGAGGGGTGATTTTTAATCTGAGACTCAAATGACAAGGAGCCATGTGAAAATCAGTAGAAAGACATTCCAGGAAGAGAGAAGAAGGAGATGTGTTTGAGGAACAGAGAGAAGGCCACTGTAGCTGGAGTATAGTGGGCAAGGAAAACATAAGAGACTATATGAAAGGCAGACAGGGACCAGATCATGTTCCAGGAAAAAATGCTTACAAATGGCACAGAATGCACCACAAGAATCAGAAAATGGAGCTCTAAGGGATTTCAAAGCCACTTGCTAGGTTTCAGGGCTTTATCATTGAAGAAATTACACAACTTCCTCTATAGTCACCATAAGAGAAAGATCTTATGGTTATCAGTCTTTAAAGAGTTTTGAGCTGTGGATTAAAATCAATTTATCTGGTTTTGTTGTTGTTGTTTCCCCCTACTTATGGCAAACTCTCTGGAAATTAATTGAGAATCAGAATCCTGTGTTTTCTTCACCAATTGTTGTTGTTGTTGTTGTTATGTGCCATCGAGTCAGACCCGACTCAAAACGACCCTTCCTTGCGTTTCTGAAGCAGTATCACTACCGAAGTAGATAGCGCCATCTTCCTTCTGAGGAATGGCTGGTGGGTTTGAACCGCCACCCTTCTGGTTAGCAGTCAAGTGCCTTAGGCACTACGCTTTTCATTGTGAGGAAAGATAAGCTGGCAAAATAAGAAACAAGCAAACTCAAAATTTTTCACTGTAATTGGTAGCCAGATTTCATCAGACACTCCCATTGTAATAAATGCTTTGTTTTGGGTAAACTTTCAATAACCCTACCAGGTAGGCACTTTTATAATCCCATCATGCAGATGAAGGAGGGAAAGTATAAGTTGCCTAAAGTCTTGGCCCAGCTGATCACAACAGCTCTGCCAATGATCCCAAGTTGTCTCTCTCCAGCCGGGGTCCCTCTTCACTATGCTACACTGCCTCACTAGTAAGTAGAGTTAATACCTTGGTAAAGATAGTAAAGGAGCCCTGGTGGCACCATGATTAAGCCCTCAACTGCTAACTAAAAGGCAGACAGTCTGAACCTACCAGCCACTTCATGGGAAATAGATGTTACAGTGCTTCTGCAAAAATTACAACCTTGGAAGCCCTATAGTACAGTTCTACTCTGTCCTATAAGGTCACTATTAGTTGGAATTGACTTGATGGCAGTGAGTTTTTTTAAATATAGCATAAAAGATTTTGGAGTAACTGGTACATTTAGTATAACATACTGGTTAATCAGAAATATATATATATATATATATATATATATATATGGCTTTAGCCAATATCTAAATGATAGTATCAAAAAACAGACTGAATATTATAATGCACCCCCATGTGCTCCAGCTTCTACTATTATAAACTCATGACAAATCTTGCTTTTTCTTTATCCTCATCTATTCCTGTCTCCCATATTTTGCAAAGCAAGTTTTAGACATCATATCATTGTATCCATAATATTTCAGAATGAATCTGCACAAGATACTCTAAAAACATATAACAATGCCATTACCAAAACTACAAATAAAAAGTCCACAATGATTTCTTAATATCATTAAATAGGTCATAATTGTTCAATATTTCAATTCTCATCAATATCAAAAAAATATCAATATTGTATTTGTTTGGCTCTAGACCCAAATAAGATCCACCTCTTTCAATTGATTGATTTTTTCCAAGTTCATTTTAGTCTACAGACACTTCCCCCCACCAAAAAAAAAAAAAAAAAAAAAAACCTCTTTAACTATTTGGTTGTAGAATTTCCCATAGCCTGTTTTAGTTTTGGTTTTGGTTTCTGAATGCACGCTTATTGTTTAATCTATTTACTGTCTCCTGTACATTTGTAGTTGGATCCTGAGATGTTTTCAGGTTCAGACAAATTGATAGGAGGTATTATGTTCTTCATCAGGAGGTAGACAATGTCCAGTTGTATATCTTTTAGTGATTTTAATGGCCACTGATGCTCATTGTCTAGATTCATTAAGCCGTTTCCAAAATGTTTTGATTCTATCATTCTGTCTTGTTTATCTACTGCTGCTGTAACAGAAATATCACAAATGGATGGTTTTAACAACAAATTTATTCTCTCCTAGTTTGTTGTTGATGTTGCTAGCTGCCGTCAAGCAGGTTCTGACTCACAGCAATCCTATGTACTGTAGAACAAAATTCTGCCCGCTCCTGCATCATCCTCACAATTTTTGCTGTGGTTGAGCCCATTGTTGCAGCCACTGTGTCAGTCCATCTCGTTGAGGGTCTTCCTCTTTTTCTCTGACACTCTGCTTCACCAAGCATTATGTCCTTCTCCAGGATAGGTCCCTTCTAATAATATGTCCAAAGTACATGAGATGAAGTCTCGCCATCCTTGCTTCTAAACATTCTGGCTCTACTTTTTCCAAGATTATGTTTGTTCATTCCTCTGTCCAAACCAAAACTAAATCTCTTGCCTTTGAATCAATTCCAACTTACAGTGAACCTATAGGACAGGGTACAACTGCCCCATATTGTTTCTTAGGCTGAAATCTTTACCACATATTTCTTGTATGGAGTAAATATTGCCACATCTTTCTCCTATGGAGTACTTACAAAAACCAAAGTCACTGCCATTGAGTCGATTCGACTCATAGCAACCCCTCCTTAGGTTTCCGAAGTGGTATCCCTATGCAAGTACAAAATCTTCCTTCTGAGGTTCAAACCCACCAGCCTTCTGGTTAGCAGTCAGATGCCTTAAGCAGTATGCCACCAGAGCTCCCATGGAGTAGTTGGTGAGTTTACTGCTGCCGACCTTTCAGTTACCAGTTGAGGGCTTAACCACAACACCACAAAACTCCTTATTCTTCTGGAAGTCCATGGTATATTTAATACTCTTTGCCATCACCATAATCCAAAAGCATGAATTCTTGTTCAGTCTTCCTTATTCACTGTCCAGCTTTCACATGCATATGAGGTGATTGGAAATACCATAGCTTGGGTCAGGTGTACCCTAGGCCTCAAAATGACATCTGTGCTTTTCAACACATTAAAGGAATCTTTTCCAGGAGATTTGTCCAATAAAATATGATGTTTGATTTCTTGACTGCTACGTTCATGGACGTTGATCATGGATCCAAGTAAAACAAAATCCTTGATAATTCCAATGTTTTTTTGTATATCATGATGTTTCTTATTGGTGCGTTTGTAAAGATTTTTGGGTTTTTTTATGTTGAAGTCCAATCCATACTGAAGGCTGTAGTCTCTGATTTTCATCAGTGAGTGCTTCAAATCTTCTTCGGTTTCAGCAAGCAATGTTATAGCATCTGCATATCACACATTTTTAATCATTCTTCCTCCAATCCTAATGCCTCATTCTTCTTCATATAGTCTACCTTCTTGGATCATTTGCTTAGGTTACAGACTGAATAAGTACAGTGAAAGATAACCCTGGCATATACCATTCCTCATTTTAAACCCCACAGTATCCCCTTGTTCTTTTTGAATGATTGGCTCTTTGTCTGTGTACAGATTCCACATGAGCATGACTAAATGTTCTGGAATTCTCATTCTTTGCAACGTTATTCATAATGTGTTATGATCCACACAGTTGATTGACTTTGCATAGTCAATAAAACACAGGTAAACATCTTTCTAGTATTCTCTGCTTTCAGCCAAGGTCCATCTAACATCAGCAATAATATTTCTCATTGCACATCCTCTTCTGAGTCTTGTTTGAATTTCTGCCAGTTCCTTGTCAATGTACTGCTGCAACCAGTGTTGAATTATCTTCAGCAAAACTTTACTTGTGTGTGGTATTAAAGATACTGTTCAATAATTTCCACATTCTGTTGCCTCACTTTTCTTTAGAATGAGTACAAATATCAATCTCTTCCAGTCAGTTAGCTAAGTAGCTGTCTTCCAAATTTCTTGGCATAGACAAGTGAGCACTTCCAGTGTTGCACCTGTTTGTTGAAACATCTCAGTTGGTATCCTGTCAATTCCTGGAGGCTTGTTTTTTACCAATGCCTTCAATGCAGCTTGGACTTCTTCCTTCAGTATGATTGGCTCTTGATTATATGCTACATCCTGAAATGGCTGAACATCAACCAATTCTTTTTAGTACAGTCTTCCTTCCATCTTCTTTTGATGTTTCCTGCATCATTCAATATTTTTTCTCATAGAATCTTTCAATATTGGAACTCCAGGTTTGAATTTTTAATTCAGTTCTTTCAGATTGGGAAATGCCTAGTATGTTCTTCTCTTTTGGTTTTCTAACTCCAGGTCTTTTCACATTTCATTATGATAATTTATTTTGTCTTCTTTGCCTCTGAAATCTTCTGTCCACAGTTTAGGAGGCTAGAAGGTTCAGTTGAGGGTGCCAACTTGGATGTTGTTGTTGTTAGGTGCCATTGAGTCAATTCCAATTCATAGTGACCCTATGTACAACAGAACGAAACACTGCCCGGTCCTGTCATCCTCACTACTGCTGCTATATTTGATACATTGTTCCAAACACTGTGTCAATCCATCTCATTGAGGGTCTTCCTCTTTTTCACTGACCCTCTACTTCACCAAGCATAATGTCCTCTAGGGACTGGTCCTTCCTGATAACATGTCCAAAGTACATCAGATGAAGTCTCACCATACTCCCTTTAAGGAGCATTCTGGCTGTACTTCTTCCAAGACAGATTTGTTCATTTTTCTGGCAGTCGATGGTTATGTTTAATATTCATCACCAACACCATAATTCAAAATCGTCTATTCTTCGGACTTCTTTATTCATTATCCAATTTTCACATGCGTATGAGGCAATTGAAAATACTATTGTTTGGGTCAGGCACACCTTAATCTTTAAGGTGACATCTTTGGGTTTTAACACTTTAAAGAGACCTTTTGCAGCAGACTTGCCCAATGCAATACACCATTTGATTTTTCAACTGCTGCTTCCATGAGCATTGATTGTGGAGCTAAGTAAAATGAAATCCTTGACAACTTCAGTCTTTTCTCCATTTATCATGATGTTGTTTATTGGTCCATTTGTGAGAGATTTTTCTTTTCTTTATGTTGAGGTGTAATCCATACTGCAGGCTGCAGTTTTTGATTTTTATCAGTAAGTGCTTCAACTCATCTTTGCTTTCAGCAAGGAAGATTGGTCATCTGAATATCGCAGTTTGTTAATAATTCTTCCTCCACTTCTGAAGCAGTGTTCTTCTTCATATAGTCCACCTAGTTTGATCAATTTCAGACTGCAGAAATTTGTAAAAGTCTTCAATTTCTTCATCGTCGGCATTACTTGTTGGTGTGTAAATTTGAAAATAATAGTCATATTAGCTGGTCTGCTATACTTGGGCCATCACTGCAGCCACTGTGTGTGTCAATCCATTTCATTGAGGGTCTTCCCCTCTTTCGTTGACCCTCCACCTTACCAAGCATCCTACTCCAGGGAATGGTCCCTTCTGATAACATAACCGAAGTAGGTAAGACCAAGTCTGGCCATTCCCACTTCCAAGGAGCATTCCGGCTGCACTTTCTCTAGGGAAGATTTGTTAGTTCTTCTAGTAGTCCACAGTACTTTCAGCATTCTTCACCAGCACCACAACTCAAAAGCATCAACTCTTCTTCTGTCTTCCTTATTCATTGTCCAGCTCTCACATGCATATGAGGCAATTGGAAATATCATGTCTTGTGTCAGGCACAACCTAGTCCTCAAGGAGACATCTTTGCTCTTCAGCACTTGAAAGAGGTCTTTTGCAGCCAATTTGCCAGTGCTACATGTCATCTGATGACTGCAGCTTCCTTTGGCATTAATTATAGAACCAAGCAATGTGAAGTCCTTGACAACCTCAATCTTTTCTCCATTTATCATGATGCTGTTTATAGGTCCAGTTGTGAGGATTTTTGTTTTCTTTATATTGATATGTAATCCATACTGCAGACTGTATTCTTCAATCTTCATCAGTAAGTGCTTCAACTCATCCTCACTTTCAGCAAGCAAAGTTGTGTCATCAGCGTATCACAGGTTGTTAATGATTCTTCCTCCAATCTTGATGCCATGTTCTTCATATAGTGCAGCTTCTCAAATTATTTCCTCAGCATATAGATTGAATAAATATGGTGAAAGGATACAACCCTGAAGCACACCCTTCTTGACTCTAAACCATGCAGTGTCCCCTTGTTCCATTCGAATGACAGCCTTCTGGTCTATGTACAGGTTCCTCATGAGTACAATTAAGTGTTCTGGAATATCCATTCTTCTTAATGTTATCCACAATTTGTTATGATCCACACAATCAAATGCTTTTGCATAGTCAATAAAACAGAAGTAAACATCCTTCTGGAATTCTTTGCTTTGAGCCAAGATCCATCTGATATCAGCAGTGATCTCCCTTGTTCCACATCCTCTTTTGAATCCAGCTTGCACCTCTGGAAGTTCTCTGTCAATATACTGCTGCATCCATTTTTGAATTATTTTCAGTAAGCTTTTACTTGTGTGCAATATTAATGATATTGCTCAATAATCTCCACATTCTGTGGGATCACCTTTCTTTGGAATGGGCACAAATATGGATCTCTTCCAGTCAGTTGGCCAGGTAGCTGTCTTCCAAATCTCTTGGCATAACCAAGGGAATGCCTCCAGTGAGGCATCTGTTTATTGAAACATCTCAATGGGTACTCCATCAATTCCCGGAGCCTAGTTCTTTGCCAATTGCTTCAGTGCAACTTTGACTTCTTCCTTCAGTATCATTGGTTCTTGATCATATGGCACCTCATGAAATGGATGAACACCAACCAGTTGTTTTTGGTACAGTGACTCTGTGTATTCCTTCCATCTTCTTTTGATGCTTCCTGCATCATTCAATATTTTGCCCATTGAATCTTTCAATATTGCAACTTGAGGCTTAAATTTTTTCCTCAGTTCTTACAGCTTAAGAAATGCTGAGCATGTTCTTCCCTTTTGGTTTTCTAACTCCAGGTCTTTGCACATTTCATTATAGTGATTGGCTTTGTCTGCTCAAGCTTCTCTTTGAAATCTTCTGTTCAGCTCTTTTATCTTGTCATTTCTTCCATTTGCTTCATTTTTCCACTCAAAGGCAAGCTTCAGAGTCTCTTCTGTCATCCATTTTGATCATTTCTTTTTTTTCTCATCATTTTAATGACTTCTTGCTTTCTTCATGGGTGATGTTCTTGATGCCATCCCATAATTCTTGTTTTCAGTCATTGGTGTTCAGAGAATTGAATATATTCTTTAGATGGTCTCTAAATTCAGAAGGGATATATTCAGGGTCATATTTTGGCTCTCGTGGACTTGTTTTAATTGTCTTCAACTTCAAGTTGAACTTGCATATGAGCAGTTGATGGTCTGTTCCACAATCAATCCTGGCCTTGTTTTGGCTGAATTTACTGAGCTTCTCCATTGCATCTTACCACAGATGTAGTCAATCTGTTTCTTGTATATTCCATCTGGCAAAGTCCATGTGTATAGCCCCCATTTATGTTGTTGAAAAAGGTATTTGCAATGAATAAGTTGTTGGTCTTGCAAAATTCTGTCATGCGATCTCCAGCATTATTTCTGCCACCAAGGCCAAATTTTCCAACTACTGGTGATTCTTCTTTGTTTCCAACTTTTGCATTCCAGTCACCAGTGATAATTAACACATCTTGATTGCATGTTCTGTCAATTTCAGGCTGCAGAAGTTGATTAAAAAAATCTTCAATTTCCTCATCTTTGACTTTGGTGGTTGGTGCATAAATTCGAATAATAGTCATATTAACTGGTCTTCCTTGTAGACAGATGGATATTATCCTATCACACAGCACTGTAGTTCAGGACAGATCTTGCAATATCCTTTGTGATGATGAATGCAACACCATTCCTCTTCAAATTGCCATTCCAGGCATAGTAGATCATATGGTTGTCTGATTCAAAATGACAAAAACCAGTCCACTTCAGCACACTAATGCCTAGGATATCAATCTTTATGTGTTCCATTTCATTTTTGACAATTTCCAATTTTCCTAGATTCATACTTCGCACATTCCATGTTGCGATTATTAATGGATGTTTGCAGCTGTTTCTCCTCAATTTGAGTCATGTCATGTCAGCAAATGGAGGTCCCCAAAGCTTTACTTTATCCTTATCAGTAATGTTGATTCTACTCTGATGATGCAGCACTTTCCCCATCCTATTCTGAGAGCCTTCCAACCTAAGTATCTTGTCATCCTGCACTGTATCAGACAGTATTTCTAGGCTATTCATGTAGTTGCCTAGTAATGTAACAGACAGTGTTTCCCTGCTATTGATAAGGTTTTCCCTGGGCAATTCTTTGAGAGGCATATAGCCTCCTCCTTCTTCCTAGTCTGTCTCAGTTTGCAAGCCACTCCGAAATCTGTGCACCATGTGCAACCCACTGGCATTTGATACACTGGTGGCACAGCCTCAAGCCTCACAGCAATCCCCCACCAGAGCACAACAAACTGACAGACAAGTTTGTCTCCCTTAGCTGTTCCAAACCTCTCCAGCCTCCCTTTACCAGGATCCCTGCCATTTGCTCACTCTTTCCTGGACACCCTGGCTTTCTTTTCCTTTCCCCTCTGCTTTTCCTGACACTTGGGGGTTGAGACCTGGGTCCCTCCCCTTACCTGGATCCTTCTGCCACTTGCTCACTCTCTCCTGGATGCCCTGGCTTCCTTCAAATATGTATGTAGAAATATCATTTGCCAACCTTATATATGGTCATGGGTATATTCTCTTTTGTCTAGACATACCTGATCATTCAGCCTGTCTATCTATCTATTTACCCATAGATTGTTTGTTATCACTGACAACACAGTATTGTATATGTAAAAGTGTTTATCTTTGTTGTCTGTACCCCTTGTGAACCTTCTGTGTCTTCCTCTTCTCAGTGCCACCATGTTGGTCACTCACTTTTGGTACACTGCCCTTCCCTTCACCCAAATCAATACTTGTCTCTATCTATCTAGCAGTGTTCCCCCCACCCCCTTCTATCCCATTCCTGGTAATCAACAAAGAAAATTTCCTTCCATCTATAAACCTCTCCTTGACTTTTTACAATAGTGAACTAATACAATATTTGTCCTTCTGTGATTGACTTACTTCACTCAGCATAATATCCTCCAGGTTCATCCATGTTATGTGGTGTTTCACAGATTCTACATTATTCTTTAGTGTTGCATAGCATTCCATTGTATGTATGCACCATAGTTTTGTTATGCATTCTTCTGCTGATGAGCACTTAAGTTGTTGCCATCTCTTTGCTACCATAAATAGTGTTGCAATGAACATAAGTGTGCATATGTCTATTCTTGTCCTGGCTCCCACTTCTTTTGAATATATACCTAGTAAAGGGATTGCTGGGTCAAATGGTATTTCTAATTCCAACTTTTTAAGTAATTGCCATGCTGATTTTCACACTGTTTATATCATTTTACAGTCCCACCAGCAGTGTATGAGAGTCCCAATCTCTCCACATCCTCACCAGCATTTGTTATGTTCTGTCTTGTTGAACTTTGCTATTATTGCTGGGGTGAGATGGGATCTCATGGTTGTTTTGATTTGCATTTCTCTAGTGACTAATAATCACAAACATTTCTTCATGTTTCTTGGCCACCTGAGTATCTTCTTTGGTGAAGTGTCTATTCATGTCTTTTGCCCTTTTTTTAATTGATTTTTTTTGTCTTTTTGATATTGAGGTGTTGACATTTTCTATACATTTTAGAGATAAGTCCCTTGTCAGATATGTCATTGCCGAATATTTTTTTCCCAATCTGTAGGCTCTCTTTTTAGTCTCTTGGAGAAGTCTTTTGATGCACACAAAAATTTAATTTTTAGAAGGTCTAAATCATCTATTTTGTCTTCTGCTGTTTGTATATTTTGGTTATGTTTGATAGTTTTTTATCTCATAAATTAGGGCCCCTAAATTTGCCACTATTTTTCCTTAATGAATTACATAGTTTTAGGTTTCACATTTAAGTCTTTGATCCATCTAGAGTTAGTTTTTGCGTTATTGTGTGAGGTATGGATCTTTTTTCATTTTTCTGCAAATGGATAACAATTTTTTCCCAGCATCATTTGTAAAAGAGACTATCTCGGACCCATTTAGTGGATTTCAGCACTTTGTCAAAGATCAGCTGACCATAAGTCAATAGATCTATTTCTGGGTTCTGAAATCTATTCCACTGTTCTATGTGTCTGTCATTGTACCAGTACCAAGCAGTTTTAACTACTGTGACTGTGTAGTAGGTTTGAGATCCAGGAGTGTGAGATCTCCTACTTTGTTCTTCTTCTTCAGTAGTGCTTTGCTTATCCAAGGTCTCTTTCCTTTCCATATAAAATTAGTGATTGGTTTTTCCATATCTTTAAAGAATGTTGATGGAATTTGGATTGGGTTTGTATTGAACGTATAGATTGCTCTGGGCAGTATTGACATTTTCACAATGTTCAGCCTTCCTATCCATGAGTATGGTATGGTCTTCCATTTATGTAGATCTCTTATGGTTTCTTTAAGTAATGTTTTGTGGTTTTCTTTGTGTACGTCTTTTGTACCTAGTAAGATTTAGTCCCAAATATTTTATTTATTTATTTATTTTGGTAGCTATTGTAAATGGTATTGATTTCCTTATTTACTTTTAAGCAATCTCTTTACTGGTGTAGAGGAATCCAACTGATTTTTGTATGTTGATCTTGTATCCTGTCACTATGCTAAATCTCTCAATTAGTTCTAGTAGTTTTCGTACTGAGTCTCTTGGGTTTTCTGTATATGGGATCATATCATCTACAAATAGGGATAGTAGAGTTCCAGCAAGATGGCAGACTAGGCAGAAAGACTTCACAGACCCTCTTCAACAAAGAAAAGGGAAACCAATTAACACAGACACAGAAGATAATAATCCTGGACTCCTGAGCCTTAAAGGGAAGGATATACAAGTGGACTAAACCCCAAATAGCGAAGAATTTGCGTGAAAATACCAAAAAAGGAGACATACGGAGCTGTGGTGTGGCAGTGGTTGTGAGCTATCCAGACAGCTTAGAGATTTCCGAGTGGTGGTAGGACTTAAGAATTAACCTAAAAATCACCCTGCTAGCCAGGGACTGCACCAAGGACTGTGCACGGTGGCTGGGGAACAAACGGAGAAGGTGAAGAGAAAGGTGGGCTGAGCTGTGGACTTTTGCCAGTCTGGAGGATGCCACCATTTTGAAGGTTTAAAAAGCGGCTTGACTATTTTGGATATTTAAAGAGACAGCACTCTCGCAGATTCCTGGGGCTTAAGAACACATTCTGCTTTCCAGCAACCCCAAGGACACTCGGGACCTGCAAGACTGACAAGTTTTTTGAAAGTTATTCGATTGTAATTTGTGTCTGATTGAGTGGAAGACAACAGCACTCCTCATAAGACACAATTACACCCACACCTCCTGCAACTTCACTTACTGAGCAACAGCCTCTACCTCCTTCTCCACCAATGGGCCAATGATAAAAAACCACCAAGAAGAGCCTGAATCTCCCTTGGCTGCTCTTCACAAACAGTCAACAGAGATCTAAATACAACAATGCCACGATGCCTCGGAGACAACAGACCATCACAGTCCACACAAAGAAGCAGGATAAAGTGGTAGAAACAAGGGAGCAGGATACAGACCCAGAACACATCCCTGAGGAAGA
>NW_006921649.1:6117649-6118458 GCF_000298275.1 Orycteropus afer afer
TGTCATGAGACAAAGTATATGTAAACTGTTATATGGAAAGTGAATTTGCTCTGTAAATCTTCACCCAAATCACAATAATAAAAATAATAATAATAATAATAACAAATAGGGATAGTTTATTGATTCTTTCAGAAGTAGACTGCAACATCCTTCTTCCTACTCTCAGTCTCAATGCTCCACTGAAACCTGTCCACCATGGGTGACCCTGCTGGTATTTGAAATACCAGTGGCGTAGCCTTCAGCATCACAGCAACATACAAGCCACCACTGTATGACAAGCTGACAGATGAGTGATGGGTGCCAACTCTAGTAGAAGACTTGCTGTGTAGGTTCTGAGGGTAGGTCCATGTCTCCTTTCAACATCTGTGGGCTTGGCATTCCTTGGAGATCTCCATGTGACTTTGCATCGGTCTTCCCCTGAGTCTAGGAAGTTCTCAGCACAGGGACCCCAGTTCCAAAGAACATGTTCTGCTCCTAGTCTCCTTCCTTCTCTCCTTGCTTTGCTCTCCTTTTATTTCTTGTTAGATAAAAGGTATGACTCAAGCAAGGGTGTGACTTGAGTAAAGGTGATGACTTAAGTAAGTGTGTGTCTGAGTAAGGAAGCAACTTGAGTCATGCCCTCATTAACATATAGAGATTAGGATTTACAACACATAAATTGGATGATAATTGTTGTTGTTGTTAAGTGCCGTCGAGTCGTTTCCGACTCATAGGGACCCCATGCACAGCAGAACGAAACACTGCCTGATCCCACACCAGCCCCACAATCCCTGCTATACTTGAGCCCATCATCGCAGCCACCGTATCAA
>NW_006921649.1:6118808-6124420 GCF_000298275.1 Orycteropus afer afer
TATCCTTGCTCCTCAGCACTTGATACAGTTCCTTCGCAATTGACTTTCCCAATGCTACACGTCGTCTAATGTCCTGACTGCTGCTTCCGTTGACATTGATTGTAGAACCAAGCAACGTGAATTCTTTGACAACCTCAATCTTCTCTCCATCTATTGTGATACTGCTCATTGGTCCAGTTGTGAGGATGATAATTACATATTATCAAAAAATGGAGAATAATTACATCAGATCATAAAATGAAGGACAACCATATAATATTAGCAATCATGGCATAACCCAAGTTGACACATATTTTGGCAAGACAATTCAATCCATGACGCATTCCTTCTTCATTTATTAGCTGGAATATTTTTATATAGATATACTCTCTTATTAACTATTTGGTTATTTGAAGTACAGTTTTTTAATTTACCAATTTTTAACATAATGAGTTGGTTCTTTGGCATTTTCCAATGAAGACCAATTAATTTCTTAAATATCACTGTAAATTTATAGATTGAAATGAGCCAAATATGTTTCAATCCATTGATGTTGCTATTCTTATTAATGGTCAGATTGTCCCATATGTGGCCAGTGGTAGCCTCTTCAAGTTGGCTCCCAAATTCTTCTCACATGACCCTAGTAGACTTTGATGGTTTCCATACTATCTAGTACGATAAAATGGACTGAGCTTGCTCCAGCTATTTCGCTAGAGTCCTGATTCCTTTTAAGGAAATCTGAGAAGTCAAAGCCACAAGCTAGTGATTCTCTTTTTGACTGGATCAGTCACATTTATTGGCATTTTCAGAGGATGAGCCTTCAAGTATGTTTTGTTCTTAAATAAAATACATTTTACATTGATATCGACACTTCCATGTCTCAGAATGTAAAAGAAGCTGCAGAGAATCCCCAAAGGTGCTTTTAACACATACTCAAGAGTTTAATGTAGTAGGAAAAGCAATAATAACAATGCCTCATATTTCTAGAGCTGCATTCCAATTAAAAATGCATAGCATCTCAGCATTTGGTCTTATCTATCCTCACCACGGGTCCTGGGTGGCACAAACAGTTTGCCCTTAAATACTGACTGAAAAGTTTGATGGTTTAAACCCATTCAGCACAGTGAAAGAAAGTCCTGGCAATCTGCTTCTGTAAAGATAGCATCCAAGAAAACCCTATGAGCTCAGTTCTACTATACAGCACATAGGATTGCCATCAGTTGGAATCAGTTTGATGGCAACTTTTTGGTTTGGGTTTATCCTTACCACATTTCTCTGAGAAATTGGGGTTTCACTCACTCCATTTTATACATGGGAAAAAATGGAGCACAGGAAGTGTGAGCTAGCAACAGACTAATGTCCATCATCTCTCTCCTCTGTCTCTTTCACTCAGCCATGTGGTAAAATGCATTTTTAGATTCTGTTCTGTATTGAATCTCCACATAATTGGCAGGCTGTGCCCCAATGCCTGCCTCTCTGGCACTCTCTGGGAACTCGAATGAATAGACAAAGTGCCTTAACTTATACAAGCTGTTGCCCCCAACATCTCCATGTAAATATGAGCCAGTAAGTTTCCAAAGGCCTTTCTCCTGGTGAGTGAAAATAAATAGCACTAAGGCTTATAAGTACATGCCATGAACAGCAGGCTGAGAGAAACAGGCTCCTGTCCGTCCACAAAGGAGGATTTTATTAGGTTTTTCAATGATTCATCTCCTCCCTCCACATCACTGTGGTCATTTTTGAAAGCTAGTTCTTCGTTTGAAAGGTCTTTTCATTCCCACAGAGTATGACTGTGTAAAGTTTCAAGGTTGAGTTCAGCTTAAAATCTGAATTTAATATTATGAAATCACAAAGAGAAAGCAATCAGCCCACCTCCTTGAGTGAGTTTTTGGAACAGAATCTGTTATTACCATGAGCACGTGCATCTTGTTCTTGCTAGAGAGCTCTGGAGTAATCAAGTAAACTCTCTCTCCTCTCCCACCCTTCTCACCCCTTTCTGTCTTGCAGTATCTGTTGGGTTTGAATATGAGACGTGCCCCAGCCTAATTCTCTGGGAGAAAAGGACGGCCCTTCTTCAGGGATTTGAGCTGGACCCTTCCAGTCTTGGTGGCTGGTCCCTGGACAAACACCACATCCTCAATGTTAAAAGTGGTATGTGAACACATCTCCTTTCCCAAATATATCCTCATCTTTTCTGGAACCTTCTCTCCAGTTTTTGCATTTAAGTGGTATCCCTTTTCCTTCCCTCAGCTATTTTTCACCAAATGCCCAAGATATTCATTGGTTTTCCCACTTTGGTGTTTTAAATGTCAAAAAAAAAAAAAAAAAAAAAAGTTGAGCTAGGCTCATCAGAGTATCTGCCTTACTGTACCTCACGATTCTTCTTCAACTATCCCTACAAATGTAACATTTGGAGTTTACCCCTTCCATTACTGCTCTCTCAGTGGTATTGTGAAGAAATTGGAGAGCTCTTCAAGGGTTGACCTTTCCTTATAGTTCTTTTCTCCTTGTTACTGAGGTCAAGCCTCAGTAGGCAAAAGAAGTCTCCTCTCTAGAGGGTTACAGTAACCTCTCCCATTTGCCCTTCTCCCCTAGGTATCCTCCACAAGGGCACAGGGGAAAACCAATTCCTGACCCAGCAACCCACCATCATCACCAGCATTATGGGTAATGGCCGCCGCAGGAGCATTTCCTGTCCAAGCTGCAATGGCCTTGCCGAAGGCAACAAGCTGCTGGCTCCAGTAGCTCTGGCTGTTGGAATTGATGGGAGCCTCTTTGTTGGTGACTTCAATTATATCCGCCGCATCTTTCCCTCTCGAAATGTGACAAGCATCCTGGAGTTAAGGTAAATGGCCAAACAGGCAATCGTCTTTTGCTCTCCTGTTCCATAATCACAGTCATGCCTCCAACATTCCTAGCCTAGGGACGTCCTTGCCACCCTAGAAGGCCTCAGAGAGTTAAGTCTGGAGAAAGCTGGGATTTACTTCCTGGGGAGAAGTGGTCCAAAGGGGCCTTCTGGTAGGTTTATTTGGAGTTGTCCAGAGAATACACAGTCCACTTGGTAGGTTAGGAATCAAACCCAACGTCTGAAATCAAAGAAGGATTTGGGAAAATCTTTTGTGTGTCTATAAAACATCACATACATATTTGATACAATGATTACCAACACTGCCTTACAAACAAAGCTAAAGGTTTTTTCATCATGGATTTCAGAGTAGGACCATGCTAGTCATATTTTATAAAACCACTACAGGTGATTCTAATGTACACCAGACAGTGAGAGAACCACCACTTCAGCTGTTGGCCCATTTCAGTGGTTTTTAAAATAAGACTTATTAAAAATACCAATTCCTGGGCCCCACCCTAGAGGTTCTGATTCAGTGAGTCTGGAAAAAGAACGATGCCTCTTTTATTTTTTACAAGCTCAATAGAAGATTCTGATGCACCTCAAAGTTTGAGAATCACTACTGTTCATTTCCAAAGTCAAAAGTTTGTGTTGAGCACCCTGGATTCCTTGGATCTCAACACATGGACTAGGATATGACTTAGCATTACTGCAGAAGTCTTGTTAGGTAATTTCTGTCCACTCCTGGGTAGAATCTTCCTGGCTATTGCTTGCTCTAAGCATTACTTGGGAAATACTGGTCTCAAAATCTCTTGGACACTCCTCTTCCCAGGAAAGTTGACTCCAGGCTGTCAAACCCAGGCGGGTGTCTATAAATACAGGTTGGATAAGAGAGAAAGATTTATTCAATAGGTATTTGTTGAATGTAAACTATGTGCTGTGGACTAACTGGCAAAGGGAAAAGAGTGAGGAACCAGCAAAGTTCCAGTTGTTGGAGTGTTGGTAGTTTGATGGGGAGCTTCAGACCAAATCATGAGTACACATGAAATAGCATTAAGGCTTTAAGGAGCAGGGTAAGAAATACGACTATTTGGTGGGTGGGGTGAGGAAGATACTTAAGATAACATAGAGATATCTCTCTGACTAGATAACGTTTGAGCTGAGACCCAAATGATGAGCTCAAACATGGGGAGATCTAGGAAAGTCCATTCCAGGCACAGAGAAGAGTTGTGCAAAAGTCCTAATCACAGAAAATTACCTGGCTTATTTAAGGAATATTGAGAGAAGCCCAATGTGGCTGGAGAGTGGTGAGCTGTAGGAAAATGTTTCAGAGGTGATCAGAGAGGCAGGCAGGGGACTGATGCTTCCGCATCTTATTGGTCCTGTTGAGAAGTGTAAGTTTCATTCTAACAGTGATGTATAGCCATTGAAGGTTGAAGCAGGAAGTGGAGTGGAGTTGACATGATCTGACTTTCATTTTTAAAGATGACTCTCGCAATAAGGTGGAGAATGGACAGTAGAGACAAGAGTGAAATTCAGAAAACTCACAAGGAGGCTGGGTCAGTTGTCCATGATTCAGGTGATGGCTGCTTGGATGGTTGAGAGGGAGTGGTGAAGTCTTCCAACTGGGATATGTGTTTGAAGTATATCTGATAGGATTTGCTGATGGACTGGATGTAAGAAATGAAAAAAAAAAAAAAGAAAGAGTAGAATTGGGGTGAAGCCTAGGACTTTAATCTGAGAAGCTGAGTGGATGGGGGTGCCTTCTGACGAAGGTTCAACTACCATGGAAATAACTTAGAAGAGGCCACAAGGTTGCTCTTACAGTTTAAGTGTCTTTGAGGCCCCTTCTGGGAGAAACTCCAATAACCTGACCACCAGCAACTACTGTTCATTATTCTCAGGGGCCGAGACTACAACAGGCATTGAAAAACCAGCTGCTGTTGAGTCGCCTCTGAGTCATGGAGACCCCCTGCTTGGAGTGGAACTGTGTGCTCCATGAGGTTCTCAATGACTGAGTTTCCAGGTGTAGATCTCCAGGATTTCCAAGATGCCTCTGGCTAGACTCAAACTTCCAACATTTTGATTAGCGGCCAAGCATGTTAACCATTTGCATCACCAGGGACTCCACAACATATTAAACTCACTGCTTTAGAGTGGTATCCAACTTACAGTGACTTCCTTAGGGTTTCCAAGGCTATAAATCTTTTCAGAAGCAGACTGCCTCATTTTTCTTCTGCAGAGCAGCTGATGGGTTCAAACCACCAACCTTTTGGTTAGCAGTCCAATGTTTTAACCGCAGCACTACCAAAGCTCCTTACAACAGATAGTTAAAAAAATAAAAAATAAAAAACTTACTGCCATCAAGTCAATTCTGACTCATAGCGACCCCATCAGGTTTCTGAAGCAGTAAGTCTTTACAAAAGTAGATTGCCTGGATTTCCCTGTCTCCCTTCCACAGAATGGCTGGTTGCCAACTTTCTGGTTAGCGGTCAAATGCCTTAGGCACTGCGCAACCAGAAATCTTTACAACATATTGCAACACAACAGAACACACTGCCATGGAGTTGGATCTGACTCATACTGACCCCTCCTTGGTTTTCCAAGGCGGTATCACTATAGAAGTAGATTGCCCACCCTTCCTTCTGAGGAGTGGCTGATGGATTTGAACCACCAGCCTTCTGGTTAGCAGTCAAATGCCTTAGGCACTAGGCTACCAGAGTCCCTACAACAGATATTGTTGTTGTTACGTACCATCAAGTTGTTGTTGTTGTTGTTAAGTGCCGTC
>NW_006921649.1:6128359-6131999 GCF_000298275.1 Orycteropus afer afer
GAGGCAGTATCACTACGGAAGTAGGATTGCCCAACCTTCCTTCCGAGGAGTGGCTGGTGGGTTTGAACCGCCAACCTTCTGGTTAGCAGTCAAGCTACCATCAAGTAGGAGGGGTAAAAAGGGAAAAAGAAAATACCAGCTCCAGCCCAGGGAGGTTACAGCCTCAGTGGTTCAACAAGCAATTTACTAAGTCAATGGCGCTCCAAGCCCTAGGCTCTGAAACTACATAAGGGGATTAAAACATAGGTTCAGAAAGCACCCATTTATGGGTGATAGGCACCCAGCAAGTAAAGGCAAAACCACCTGAGTTTTCTGGAAGATCCCCAAACCAACCATCATACAAACAGAGAGGCAGAGCTTTATTCTGTCACAGGGTGGGTTAAAGGTTGTGGGAAGGCTCCCCAGAGAAGAACATTCTACTAGGGAAATAGCCAAAACATTAGCAATGAGGAAGACACAAGAGAAATGGAAAAGGCTGTATAACCCTCAAGCTGACAATTAGACCAACAACTGTTCCTATCAGTCTCCCCAGCTAAGACCCCTTCCCAAGACTTTTTTGTTCCCATTTTCATCCTAGGAAGGCTTCCTTCTCAGGCATCCTCTGGGCAATGGGGAGCCATCGGAACATGCAGGGAGTGAGACAGAGGTAGCATTGTGCTTTTCCATGGCCTCAAACAAAAAACAAACTCACTGCCATCAAGTCGATTCCAATTCATAGCGACACCTTTGGTTTCCAAGGTGATAAATCTTATGGAAGTAAATTGCCCCATTTTCTTTCCGTGGAGCAGCTGGTGGGTTTGAACCACCAACCTTCTAGTTCACAGTCAAGTGCCTTGGACACAAAGCCACAAGAGCTCCTTTCATGGCCTACAGAGGGAAAAAAAGGGTCTAATTATTTAATCTGGCATATGTAACCCTCCACATCTGGTCCTTAATCCTTTGTCACTGCTTTTCCTGCTACATCTCATACTCATAGCTAGAGTAGTGCTTGTACATGCCTACCTCCAAATCTTGACTCTCTCTACTTCCAATGCCTTCCCAACCTAATCTACCTCATCATGTCCACCTTTAGGTTTGAGGGTCCCTCAAAATGCTCCTTACCCTCCTCTTTGTCCTCTAACTCTGATTTTCCATTAGAGTTGACAGTATTTACTGCTTTGCTTCCTAGTTATTTCTGTGTCAGTCTTCAGGGCCCTAATGTGTGAAATTCTCTAGGATAGATATCTTTGTCATCTTAGGTATCCAAGACATGCTTAAACTGAAGGAGAACACAGATCAGTGTCTTCCAGAGTCTTCCCAGCCCTTCCATGGGAATTGATCCTTGATTCCATGTCACTCAAGCTGCAGCAGCCATAACACCAATGATAGGAGCTCTTAGTCCACTGTCACTCAGAGTGAGCCACATCATGCCCCTGTGGTGACACTGAGTCCAGTTTGAGGGAGTGTACCTACTAATTTCCCTCAACAGCCATGTGATTTTCTTTTAATCCTTTTTAACCACCTTCAGACTTGTTCTTGCTTTCATCAACCAGGTACCCAGAGCCGATTAGAAGTTACGCTTTTGCAAGAACACTGGTTTGATTCTTCTTTTTCTTCCCACTACATGCCTGAAAACAAAGGGCTGTCAATCCCTTCTCTTCAAAACAGCAAGCAACTAAAGGGAGGAAAGAGGGAGGAAGAGACCTGTCTTGCTTATGTCTTTTCTCCATTGTGAGTTGGCAGCTGAATTATTCAATTTCGGGAGTCAGTGCCCATCCCCATCTTGCTTATCCACCTCAGAGCTGAGCCTGAGCATCAGCCTCCTTTTTCAGTGTTCCCATAATTATTTCAGTATCTTTCTCCTGTCCCCTGTCCTTGGCCTGTCCAAAATATGCAAGGGCAGACTTCCACACTCTTGAATAACTTTTGGTGCTAGGAAGAGCTTTCCTCATAGGCAAAATGGTTATCACCTGTGTACTGTGATTCCACCAGCATTCAGGACATTGTCAACACCCACTTCTTTTAAAAACCTGATGCCCACATTTAGCAGCTCATTTTGCCTCTTGTAACTATCGTTCTCTCAGATGGTCCTTGGAAAACTCAAGCCCTCTGAAAGAGTATACTTTTCTTTCAGTCACTAACAATGTGAATTTCTGTCACAGAAAAATCCTTTCTCTCTTCACAGTTCCCCAATTTGAAGACTTCTTAGGAACTGAACCCCAATATACGGCAGTGAGTAACAGTGTCTAGGATGGTATCTCTTTCTACCTTTTCTTAACTTATCCCTCTTTGGATAAACATAGGAATCTCACACCTCCCTTAATGTTTGAAATTCTAAATTTTTAATGTTCCAAACATGAAATTTTATTATTTATGATATGAAATGTATTTTCTTCCAACTTAACCACTTCCCCACACTGAGATTCTGATGGTGCTTTGGGGGTGAATCAAGGGCATCATTATATCAGGGAAGGAAATTGCCCAGCCTGAAATGTGAGGGCTGAATGGGGAGGAGACATGGGAAAAGGGGAGCCAAGCAAGGAAGGCAGCAGAAATTAGAAATAAGCATCACCAAAAACAAGCTTTGTTTATTGAGAATTCCAACCAGGACAAACCCTGCTTGATGCCAAGGTAGAATATTCAGGAAAAATTCTGTAGTTATAGAATTGGAGTCCAGAATTTTGGCGTAGTGCCTAAGGCATTTGACTGCTAACCAGAAGGCTGGCGGTTCAAACCCACCAGCCACTCCTTGGAAAGAAGATTGGGCAATCTACTTCTGTAGAAATACCACCTCAGAAACCCAAGGGGGGGTTGCTATAAGCCAGAAAACAACTTGACAGCAGTGAGTTTGGTTTATTTGTTTGTTTTTTTCTAGTGGTACAATGGCTAAGCACTTAGCTGCTAACCAATAAAGGTCAGCGGGTTGAGCCCATCAGTGGTTCTGCAAGGAAAAGATCTGGGGATTTGCTCTCATAAAGCTTACAGCTTAGAAAACTCTACTGGGCAGTTTTATTCTGTCACATAGGGTTGATATGAGTTGAGGTCAACTGGACAGCACTTAACAGTATAATAAAAACAGGTAATGCAAATACTTTCCCTGTGGTGTGAGAATAGGAGCATGGGAGACAACAAAGAGACCCAACCCAAAATAATAAGGACAACGATGTTCCCATCAAATTTTGGACGGTGCTTTCACTGTTTTCTAAGCCTTTTTACCAAGGACAGATCTACATTTCATGAGGCCTGAAGCTTATGTAATTTAGGATATTTTGGTTACCTCTAGTGCCACTCTAACATAAATACCAATAACTGGGATGCCTTTAATAAACAGGAGTTTATTCTCTTACACTTTTGGGGGCTAGAAGTCTGAGTTCAAAGTGCCAGGCTCTAGGGGCTGGATAAAATCCCCTCAACCTTGGCTTCAGCTCTGTCTCCTGTTCTTGGCCCACTGAAGCTGGAGGCTTTTCTTCACTCAGGCAGCTGCTGGCTGCTAAGGCTGACAAACCCAAGGTAGACTAGTAAAAAGCACAATTCCAAAATTACCAAATAACAGGGCAGGCCACTAATCCAAGTCCAGAAAAAGTTCCAAGACTGGCAGGGCATGGCAGGCTGCTGAACAATGACTTGGCTACATGCAAGGTTCAAGCATGCCAAAAAGCTA
>NW_006921649.1:6132099-6180652 GCF_000298275.1 Orycteropus afer afer
ATAGTGCCTAAGGCACTTGACTGCTAACCAGAAGGCTGGCAGTTCAAACCCACCAGCCACTCCTTGGAAGGAAGGTTGGGCAATCTATTTCCATAGTGATACTGCTTCAGCAACCCAAGGAGGGGTAGCTATGAGTTGAGTACGACTCGACGGCACACAACAACAACAACAACTCACCATGGAAATAACTACATCCAGCTGCCCTACCACTCAACCAGGCCCAGCCAAGTTGACACACAACCTTAACTACCACTACATAGGCATATTCTCTCTAAGAAAAAATAAAACATTATGAATAATAAATGAGGAATGAAAGTGAATATTTACTTAGAATAAGAAAGGAAATCAAACAAATTACAAATTTTTAAAACCTAATGATTAGCACAAAATTGCAAAATCCAAACAAATGACATATATTTTTAATTAAGTAACTGCCATCATACTTCTATGAGACTTGTTTTCCTATGCTTTTGGGATGTGTACTCTTTTACTGTCCTTTAATATGACAGTAATTTTGTAATTTCATTATAATACAAAGAATAAGAAGATATTCAGTCTTTGATCCAGTGTACCAATAACCAAACTCACTGCCATCAAGTTGATTCTGACTCATCTCGACCCCCCTTTGGATTTCCAAGGCAGTAAATCTTTACAGAAGTAGATTGCCCAGTCTTCCTTCCATGGAGTGGCTGGTGGGTTTGAACTGCCTACCTTCTGATTAGCAGTCAAATGCCTTAGGCACTATGCCACCAGAGCTTCTTTTGATCCAGTATAGATGATCAAAAAATTATTTGAAATTATTTATTATTAGAAAACATTATTTCTGCTTCACAATTTATGATGGGTGGTATGTAAATCATAAGAGTTGTTAAATTTGGGAAAACTTCTAAAAGCTTTCTTAGTATTTCTGGGCATTTCAAGTTTTCTTTGGCAGTGAGTAATCTAAATACTTTGAATTGATGTTAGTTAACCACGGTGTCATTGATGTCCTCCTCATAATAGTGAAATAGGAATTCTACATTGGGCATCAAAATTCCAGTAATGACAATAAAATGATGAGCATTGTTTTGGTTACTTTGTGCTGCTCTAACAGAAACATACCACAAGTGGGTAGCTTGAATAAACAGAAGTTTGTTCTCTTATAGTTTTGGAGGCTAGAAGTCTGAGTTCAAAGTGCCAGCTCTAGAGATTGGGTAAAAGCTCTTCAACCTTGGACTTCAGCTCTGCCTCTTGCTCCTGGCCCACTGGAGCTGGAGGCTTCTCTTAACTCAGGCAGCTGCTGGCTGCTAAGGCTAACAAGCCCAAGATGGACAAATAAAATGGCACAGTCCAATATTACTAAACAACATGGCAGGCCACTAGTTCAAGTCCAGAGACAATCCCAAGATTGGCAGGAAACATGACAGGCTGCTAAATGAAGACTCAGCTACACACAGGGTCCAAGCATGCCAAAAAGCTGCTGAGACCCTTCTCAAAATTTCTCCTGACATACTAGAAGCAGATGGTATCCCTAAGGTGGCTATTCAGTTGCTCCAATTGATTCCACAATGGAGCTGATTACCAGTCCCATCGTGGGGAATAACTGCATCCAGCTGCCCAGCCACTCAAAACCATGCCCAGCCAAGGTGACAAACAACCTTAACTACCACAAGTACTGTAGGCCAGGAACATCATGAAAGCCTTTCCTATCAGAATTTAACTAGATGCTGAAGTGATTACAGACCTCATAAGCACGTCTCTCCAAGGCTAAACTAAATATATCCCCCACCTCAATATCACTTCAGTCCAAACAAAAAACAAATAAATAATGACACAATGTGTACCCCTCCAACTCCACCCATAGAACAGAGAAGTTGAAGTGGAAAGAGACAGCAATCTTGAAGTTAAACTATCTTATTTTTGCAAGTTTTACAAAAACTTAAGACCACATGAACCCAAGTTTGAGGCAGCATGCAGAGCCTTAGAAGGGACCTGTATTAAGGAGGTGGCCTGAAACTTAAGCTTCATTCCTTTCATGGCAAATCTACCTGTGTTTCTTATATATATTATCTTAGGGCAGGCATTAACCCCCATTTTACAGAAAAGTACATTGAGGTCCAGGGCAAAGAATAGCCACTGGCTCTACTTTTACAGCAGTGAGTAGGAGCAGCTTCATGGTTCTGAGCAGAGCATGAACAATTGGAGATGGTCAAGAGCAGTGTCTGCCCAACACAAAGGAGTCAGCCTCATTCCTTCCCTTCCATTACTCAAGAACCCATTTTCCTAGCCCTTACTCTCTGCCAGCCCCTCTACTAAGTATCAGAAATACAGAGATGAGTAAGTCATGCCTTGCTCACAAAAAAGTGAAGAAGATAAGCCCACTAACTCTATGAAACAAGCTGAGAATGTTGGGAGAGCCCCTGAAGGCTTCTCATAGGAGTAGGTGCAACTCTGTGCTATGAAGAGTTAATCCATCTCAATTCTTGGAGTCTTAGATACCACCTTTCCTTCAGAGGATGTGCTTAAAGTGTTGTGTTATTGAGGCCATGGACTGTCCCCTGTAAGTAGGTCCTCTGCCCTGAGCAGTATTAGCATGGACTGACTCAGTGATGATGTTAATTTGTTTTGTTGCCTGCTAATACTCACAATTGGACAAATAAGCAATATCATGATAAATGGAGAAAATATTGAAGTTGTCAAGATTTCTTTTACTTGGATTCACAATCAATGCCCATGAAAGCAATAGTCAAGAAATCAAACAACATATTGCATTGGGCCATTCTACTGCAAAAGACATCTTTAAAGTGCTCAAAAGCCAAGATGTCACTTTGAGGACTAAAGTATGTATGACCCACACCATGATATTTTCAACAGCCTCATATGCATTTGAAAGCTGGACAATGAATAAGGAAGATCAAAGAAGAATTGATGCCTTGAATTATGGTGTGGGCAAAAAATACTGAATATACCATGGACTGCCAGAAGGACAAACATAACTGTCTTGGAAGAAGTACAGCCAGATGCTCCTTGAAGGAGAGCATAGTGAGACTTCATCTCATGTACTTTGGTCATGTTATCAGGAGGGACCAGTACCTGGAGAAGGACCTCATGCTTGGTAAAGCAGTGGGTCACAAAAAAGAAGAAAACTCTTAATGAAATGGATTGACACAGTGGCTGCAACAATGAGTTCAAACATAGCAATGATAGTAAGGATGACACAGGACTAGGATGTGATTCACTCTATTGTACATAAGATCACTATGAGTCAGAACCAACTCAACAGCACCTAACAACAACAACAACAAGCTCCCACCCTGCTAATGGTGCTGTACTGGAGTAGCAATGACCTCAGCCTTTCTCCAAAGCTCATATCCATATGATCAGTTGGACTCTATACTCTCCAATGACTTGATCCCCCACCCCTGCCCTTCTCCTTCCCCTAACATAGATATTATAGTAATCAACTCAAAGCAGATTCTTAGGAAAGAAGTAGGTTAGGTGTGCAGACCCAAATCCCATCTAGTCTTTTCACAAAATCTTGACTAAAAAAGTAGAATTGATATTGCAATAATTAAGAGTCAAATATGGCTACCAGTGGTGGCAGGTAACATTTCACTTTCATTAAGCAATATAAAATAGGCGTGAGAATTCCCGGCTGCCACCCTGACACACCATGCTTTGCAGAATGAATCTTAAATTGCACTATGTCAGTCAGAGCTCAGGAGTTATCAGCATCATTTAATTATTTTTGCTAAAACTAACACATTGAAATAAAATAAAAAATATAATCCCTGTGTAAACCTACCACTAATGACAGCCCCTGGCAGAGTTCTGTGGTGCACCTAGGTAGGAATCAGGGCATTAAACCCTCTTTGACCATACCCTGAAGCCTCCTTCCCTAGCCAAGAGAAGAGAGATCAAGGTCAAGGATTCCTACCTTGACCTAGAAGCTTCCAGAATGGGGAACAATTCTTACATAAGGTCTTAGCATCTCCTCTTCTCCCTAATGTTAACTTTCAGCCACTTCCCTGCTGAAATTGAAATGTACTTTTGCTCTTAAAAGCCAACAAGACTTTTCTCAGAAAAGGAATGATAACTGGAGACTTTAGCTCCAATTTCAAGAGGGTGTTTTTACCTAAGAATAAACAAAATTCACAAGTGGAATGAATGTTACTGCAGTATTGAATGTTGCCTGTTAAAAATAATGACTATTTGGGGTCCCACTAGTAAGAGTGAGTTGGGAAGATGGAAGATGGCATGGAGTAGGAACAGGACATATTTCAGACTCTCAGCTCCAACAAGTATTCCCCAAACTTCATGCAGTTAGAAGTGGACAGGGGCACTCTCTTGGGTAATGCTGGCTCTAGCCTGTAACACCCTGATGGCAAACAGGTGGCACAGGTGTACCACTCTCCTTCCCATGCCCAGGGCAGACATTCCAAATGAGCCACAGCACTCTTTATTGTTGAGGTTGATTTAGTTTCAGAATTCTTCCTCCCGCTTGTACTCCCAGCAGCCATTACCAGTCAATGGGTATTGGCTCTCAAGATGTAACCTGTATGCCATCCCTTCCAAAGCCAGAAGTCTTGTCACCTGTTGCCATCTATGATATATGACAACAAAATTACTGGGTTAGGGAATTCAAGAATTGTCGTCCAGATTTCCAAAGAGTCCCAATGACTCCAAAGTTAGGAATGCTTCTCAAGTTATTGAGCCAAGAGTGATCAGTTAGAAGAGAGATAAAGAAAAGGACTGCCTTTTGTGGGTCCCCTTATACGAGAAACGAAAATGTTATGTTTGCTTTATCATCAATTCTTCAGCTAACTGTTTGTTCTTTTTTTCCTTCTGTTTTCTTTCTATAAAGAAATAAAGAGTTTAAACATAGGTAAGACGAAAAACTCTTTCCCATATAATTTGATATGGTTCGTTTGCTTCCTTGTGTTTGCTTTTTGTTTTGTGCTTCTTGTATAATGTTGTATGTTTTTATGTACCAAATATAGTAACTTTTTTATGTGCTAATTGTGTGTTGTGGATATGATAAGCTTTAGCAATTATGAAATGCAGTCAAAAAGCAACCAAATAAGCTGACAGTAATTAGAATTTCTGGGAGATGTAAGTGCAGGATAATGAACCCTCGGCGAACTTTTATCCTGACTGCTCAGTGCAGTCCATAATTGGGCCAAAGAGTTGAGGCAAACTTATGGCTTTTATAAATGCTGGACTGGGTTCACAAAAGCTTTAATGAACTGGAAACGGGTCAAAAACTCATTTTCAACTCATTAATGATTTTTTTTCCCTGGATATATGGTCATTTTTTAAAAAACAAGTTAATTGCCAATCTGCTGGTCAGAATTAATCCAACAGTCAGATGCATTGGGAATTTCTATGAAATTAAATCACTTTAGAGTAGGATGAAGGCTGTAGACTAAGTCCTTTAGGTGTGGATAGCCTTTGTCTTTAGATTGATCCAAGGTTATCATTTAAAACCATACAGGTATAATTCACATAGAGTGTAGATCACACATGTATGAACATACACTCAAACAGTGTCCTGAGAGGGGTGTAATATGGGCTTTCTGGAAGAAATAGGACATTGTTTTTATTTGGAAGAAGAGAAAAAACAATTGCTTTCAATACTCTAGGGCATATTTCTTCTCACTCCTTGAAATGAAAAGTACATGGTGCTTCTTCATTATGTTAGGTCAAAATTCAACAAAGAATGGAATCAAGTTGTACAAGGCCATCACTGTGGACATGGTATCAACATGCATAGGAAAAGTCTTCTGGCATCTTCTTCTTAGGTACCCCACATTGGTTGGTTACAGATACCTCATTTGAGCCCAATTTTTTTTTTTTTTAATAAAAAAAAAGAAGAACCAGAAATGTCCTAGAAGGATGCCCCACCCCTTCAACCACACATATCTGACTTGGCCTTTGTCATAGTCCCAGGTATGGAAGCACTGCTGTCCATCTGACCTGAGCTTCTATCTCAAGAATCTTGCTGGGAGGGAAAATGAGGCCAATGGACAAGAATGGGCCTCCCAGCAAGAACTGACCTCACACCTTCAACTGCCTACTCTTTTGCTAGAGATTTTGAAAAGCCTCCTGAAGAAAGCTCCCTAGAAAGTTCAGAATTAATTATCTCGCTCACAGATAGGCACAGATGAGCAATGCCCTGATCCTTCTGTTGATCACCCAGCTACTGTTCATTTAGTGACAAAGTGCAGCATCTAATTAAGAAATGGCATGATTTTTTTCCCTTTCTGTCCTAATTTGTTTTTCATATGTGGATATTCTCTAATGACTTAATAGCAAAAATGAAGAAGAGGAGGATCAAAGTAAGAAAGGAAATGGGAAGGAAAAGGAAAGGAAAGGAAGGAATCCCAGGTAGCCTACTCTTTCAAACAAGTTATCTAGGCTGGAATTTTAGAAAGACCTTGACTTCTAGCTCAATTATGTGTCTTAACAGCAGCCTGAGGAGAAGCTGGGATTAAAGATGGTCTTGATTCACAAAGTGTCCCTAAAAAAATAACTTTTTAGTTATTTTTTTTCCCTTAAATCAGGGAAGAACACAAAAGGCAGTGTTTTAATTAGTAATTTACCAGCTAATGTCCACAGGACAAATAGATCTAACACTATAATCACCCTTACCTCTCCCAAACCCTCTCCTCCAATAAATCCAAAGAATAATTGAAAAGTAACTGATACCGATAGGCTTGTGCTAATTTTAGACATAAGGTACCAAAAGCTGGCCTAACACCTTAGGACAGAGAGGCAGCCATTGCTTCCCTCCATAGCAGCATGGGAATAGCATAAGCATACAATCTGGTCCCAACCTTCAACTAGTGACAGACACTGCAAATGAAAGATCTGCAGGAGTTTGAACCACAAAGGACATTATAAATGATCTTAATTGATTTTTTTCCTTTACCAAATAAGGAAACTAATACCCAACATAGCCAAAAGATCTACCTAAGGTCACCAACTGGGTCAGATTTGAGTTTAGAGTTTCCTGTACTTAGTCCTGAACTAATTTCACATATTCTACAAGGGTTATTCTATTCTAGGACAGCTAGATCAGACTTAAGTTTAAAAGCATCCATGTCTTGGTCCCAGGCTATTTCCACCAATTCTATAGGTCTTCTCTGTCCTAGTTCACGTTACACAGGGCAGCTAGAAGCACAACAGAGGAACAGGTCCAGTCTTTGAGGCTTATCCCTTCCTAATACATTTTACACACAGAGCGGTACAGCTTCTACTATATAGTTCAGGACCCTGGTAGATCCTAGCTTCTGCCTGTAACCTCACTCTTACCCAAGATTTGAAAATTTCATCTCTTCTCTCAGTAATTAAGATTCTGGACATGATAGCAACAAGACGTCCACATTTCCCCACACTAGCACGCCAGTTTTATTTATATGGACACTGAGGTACAATAGAGAAGATGTGAGGGTGAAGATTGGAGATGGCTCTGGAGAGCGTGCCATTACTCCAGGTGGCCCTGGTGCTAGTGGTCCCTTTCCTTGGAAGCATTGAGGCATCAATAGATTGAAAAAGAGAATGGTGTCACATGGACTTTTTTGACACTCCCACTTGAGAACATGCAAAGCCCAGAGGGGGAAAATAAGGGAAGCTTACATACACACATAGTTGGTATTAAATAACTATGCTGTTCATAAATATAAGAGCACAGTGGGCCCTTTCATGGCAGGTAATGAAACAACTATTTTAGCACCATAGGGAACAAAAAGGTCTATGGTAGCATGAGGAGCTTAACTCCAATTAAAAGTAACTAAGAGCCATGATATGTTAAAATGCTGTTATGATGTTAGATTCTTTCCAGTTCACTAAAGTGGAAAGACACTAGATAAGGTAAGACCTTGCTAGGATTTTTGTCAGCCCTTTAGATCCAGTAGGCCAGCTGCATAGCACCTTCTCATTTCTCTTTGTGCTTCTCCTACTAAAGCAACAACCCGGCGCACAAGTACTACTTGGCAGTGGATCCTGTGTCCGGCTCACTCTATGTGTCTGACACCAACAGTCGACGAATCTACCGCATCAAGTCTCTGAGTGGAGGCAAGGACCTGGCTGGGAACTCAGAAGTCGTGGCAGGGACTGGAGAGCAGTGTTTGCCCTTCGATGAAGCTCGCTGCGGGGATGGTGGGAAAGCTGTGGATGCAACCCTGATGAGCCCAAGAGGTAAAGGTCATGAAGGAAGAAACCCCCCAGTACAGCTTGCTGCCAGCTTGTCCTTCTTCTTAGTGGAACTGAATTGAGCCCAGCAGTCCAAAACATGGCTTTCCCTAGAATAATTTAACTCTGGTAGATTGCTTTCATGTGTGGGTGGGTGTTTGAAAAGAAAAAAAAAAGCCACTTATTTATTTGAAGTAAACTTTGTCACCCACATATGCTACAAATGAAAAGTGGGATGGAATGCACCTGGAGATTTCTGACTACTGCCAGTCAAAGAGATGCAGAAGGAACTGGTGGCTTCCCTGGCCAGAGTGCCAGCTGTGTGGGCTATAGACAGAACAGAGCCCAGTGGGAGCCTCCAACCACCCCTAGACTCTCATGTTAAATAATAAATGTAAAGTCTTAAGTACAGTGCCTGGCATTTGGTAAATGCTCAGTAAATGATAGCAATTAAGAGTAGGTATAATTTCCAGGAGTTGGAGATGGGGGAGTTCTTGGCACCAATGAACCTGTTTGTAAAGGATTAAAGATACTTAAATATCAGTCATGTGAGGGTTACCATGAAAACAGTGGTACCATGAATGACGGATGCAAAGCCTTGTACCTGGGGACTGGGGTAATGATAAAAAAGAAATAGAAATCAATAAAAGTCAGTGTCATACCAGCCCCCTGCCGTGACAGGGGCATACTAAGGCCCAGTGTGCCCTCAGGGCCGTATTGAGCCTAGGCTTCATTAGAGAATACTGGTGAAAACATTTTGAATCATTGATTCTCAACCTCGTTGTGGCAATCAGTGGTGAAAGATATTCCAAGTAATTCGTGCCAATAATTTGTAAAGCAATGATTTTGGAAATAACTCTTTTTGAAAGAAAGCAGGAGTATAATTATTTCTTTTAATAACAGCACTCTCACTCATTTGCAGCCCAAGATACTTTCTTCAATTGGAAAGAAGGGGTGATGATGCAATCAGTACCCCAGAAATTATGCAGAACCCAGCACAATGCCTATGAGAAAGGTTCTTGCCTAAAGAGGATGAGAACCACTGCTCTCAATAGTGTGCTAATGCAGCCCAGTAGGGTCTCTGGTCTAAGCATGGTATCCCCACCTCCACCCCCTCAGCCCTGCACCTTTCCAAGAAATGCATTCACACTGTTTGTCTTGCTCAGGTATTGCAGTAGACAAGAATGGGCTAATGTACTTCGTCGACGCCACCATGATCCGGAAGGTGGACCAGAATGGAATCATCTCTACCCTGCTGGGCTCCAATGACCTCACTGCTGTCCGGCCCCTGAGCTGTGACTCCAGCATGGATGTGGCCCAGGTGGGACTCTCTTATTTCTCTCATCACTAAGAAACACCTGGTTCTTGGCCTGATAGTCTCACCTGTTCCAGGTAAGGTTTAAAGCCAAGTGGGAGGGGAAGATACAGAGACAGCCCCAGGTTTGATTGGAGAAAGGCTGAGATGAAGTAAGATGAAATGGAAAATGTTAGACATCAGGAGAGAGAGAAAGAAATCCTTCTCAGAAAAGTGTTGCTGGTGACACACTCCAGCCATGGCAGATTACAGGGTAGGAGTTGCTGTGTAATTACCTCTCTTCTCCATCATTATTGCAGGTTTGAGAACATTCTGCACAGTGTTACATGTCAATCAGAACTTCCCTGTTAATCTGAAATGATTGCATCCTCACTATATAAACCTTTACTTTGTGCAGGAGTAACTTAACACCGTCACTCTACAATATCCCCCACAGTGTGGTTTTACTCAGAGCTCTTCAGGGAAGGGAGCCTCACTCAAAGTTCAGCAGGGGAGGGGGGGAAACACTGCCATCAAGTGGATTCCAACTCATAGTGACCCTATAGGACAGAGTAGAACTGCCCCATATGATTTCCAAGGCTGTAAATCTTTATGGAAGCCGACTGCCTTATCTTTTTTCCTACAGAGCCACTGGTGGGTTCAAACCACCAACATTTTGGTTTGCAGCTGAATACTTGACCACTGCACCACCAGAGCTCCTCAGCATGGGAAACCAGGGTTTATCATGTGGATTCTCAACCAACCTGGAATATATGTTCACCCCTCCTATAGGAGCATTTTCAACTCCCAGTAACCTCATAAAATTTCAGCTCAAATTCCACAACTAACTTGCTACAGATTTTTGTTTCAAATTGCACAGAGGAGGCATGTGTTTGGTCCAGTTCATTTTTTTCAAGTGAACACTCAAGTTGTAGCTCACTGGCCATCCTGTGCATTGGCTGCCCTTGTGTCAGGAACACCTTCCAAACTTTTGGGTGAATTAGGTAGAGGTGCCTCCTCTAAGCCAACAGAACCTCCAGAGACCCCTGGCTTGATGAACAGAGTACAAGCTGGATTACATGAGACCCTTGTGCAGTTCCCTACCTATACAACTATACATGACAACTCTGACCCTCTTCCAATCTTCTAGGGCTGACAGTGAGCACCATGGGTAGAACTGGTGACCTCCTCTAGCCACCACAGACTATACAGTAGGAGATGGCTCTTTCTTCATGCACACTCTGTATAGACTATGGGTAATTGGTTCCATGATCAACATTGCTAGAATAATGTGTTACTAAAAGACTAAGTCTTTTTTTCCCCAGCTGCATCAAGCCAATATAAGTGCCCCACACATTTAAACCTTTGGCATGTTAGAGGTTATTCTTTAATCTGATGCCATATCATCCACAGGTTCGCCTGGAGTGGCCAACAGACCTTGCTGTCAACCCCATGGATAATTCCCTGTATGTTCTAGAGAACAATGTCATCCTTCGCATCACTGAGAACCACCAAGTTAGCATCATTGCAGGACGCCCCATGCACTGCCAGGTTCCAGGCATTGACTACTCACTCAGCAAGCTAGCCATTCACTCTGCTTTGGAGTCAGCCAGTGCCATTGCCATTTCTCACACAGGGGTCCTCTATATCACCGAGACAGATGAGAAGAAGATTAACCGTCTACGCCAGGTAACAACCAATGGGGAGATCTGCCTTTTAGCCGGAGCTGCCTCAGACTGTGACTGCAAAAATGATGTCAACTGCAACTGCTATTCAGGAGATGATGCCTATGCAACTGATGCCATCTTAAATTCCCCATCATCCTTAGCGGTAGCTCCAGATGGTACTATCTACATTGCCGACCTTGGAAATATTCGGATCAGGGCAGTCAGCAAGAACAAGCCTGTTCTAAATGCCTTCAACCAGTATGAGGCTGCATCCCCTGGGGAGCAGGAATTATATGTCTTCAATGCCGATGGCATCCACCAATACACTGTGAGCCTGGTGACTGGGGAATACTTATACAATTTCACATATAGTCCTGACAATGATGTCACCGAATTGATTGACAATAATGGAAATTCCCTGAAGATCCGTCGGGACAGCAGTGGCATGCCACGCCACCTGCTCATGCCTGACAATCAGATCATCACCCTCACTGTGGGCACCAATGGGGGGCTCAAGGTCGTGTCCACACAGAACTTAGAGCTTGGCCTCATGACCTATGATGGGAACACTGGCCTCCTAGCCACCAAGAGTGATGAAACAGGATGGACAACTTTCTATGAGTAAGTGGCTTTGTAAAGTGTCTCCCAAAGAGCCCTTACCCTGCACTGTCATCTGCATTAACTATCCATGTAGCTTTTAAATTTGCTTAGTTCTGTTGTCTTCCTAACTCCTAACTTTAATGTCTACTTATTGCTTCAAAATATTCATGTCTCCTCTCCCTGGCTCCTACACAATTCACTCTACTGGGTCTCTGATATTGACCACCCTCCCTACAAGAGTTTGGAATTCCCATTGCCTGCTTGCCGTTCAAATTTCAGGATATTGGACACGCACAGCACCTGGGAGATCAAGTGTTGATTAACTTTGCTGATTACTCATGTTTGCCATGGGTGCGGAAATTAGAACCTAAGAGGCAAGATCCCAGTGGGGCTTCTGTAATTTGCCAATAGTCCAGCATCACACTTGATTGCACAGACAGGTAGATAAACTCTGAATTTCCTCCTTAGCAGAAGCAGATCAATACAGATAAAGTGCTAGGTATATTAAAAGATGTGAGAGTTAGTCATATTTCCCCTAGCAATTATCTCATACTTAATAGTCCTGCTGTTTGTTTTGCCAAAAAGCTGTTTTCCCCAGCTCCTGCAGGCAGCTCTTGGTCAAACTGCCTGCTGCTGCAGGTATTAACTGGTGGGATGCTGGTTGCAGGAAGCCGCCAAGGCATAATTCCGCCAATTGTTGGCTGCAACTGTGATGGAATTTACAAGCATCTGGCTCTCCTTGGTGCCGAAGGATCATGTTAACCCCTCTGTACTTGGAGCCCTTGTTTGCCTTCTGTGTAGATGTTGCTACTAGCTGAGAATTTAGTAAGTTAGGGAGGGGGTGACACAGAGAAAGGGAGACTAGAGAGAGAACAGAAGACATCATTGTTGATCACTCTTAAGTCCAGGAATGCTCACTTCCTGTTTGTGTGCCAAGGGGCTTATGAGAATGCAAAAGGAAGCTATTGCCACCTGCTGGAGATATGTGGCTTTGCAGAATTGCTTTCTCTCCCTCTGACTTCCTTCTTTGGGCAAAGCTGTCTTTGGACTCCAGCAGCACCCTTCAGGGCACTGAAATTTGGTTATGCTTTACCAACCAATGACTCTGTGCCTGAAGACACCCTTTGAATGCCATCTTTAGCTCACAATGTTGTTGATAGGTGCTTTTGAGTTGATATCTATTCATAGTGACCCTGCTGGGACTGTGAGATCGAAACCAACTCTGGGTATATAACCAGCTTGTTGTTGTTGTTGTTATGTGCCGTCGAGTCAGCCCTGACTCATAGCGACCTCTCCTTGGGTTTCCGAGGCAGTATCACTACGGAAGTAGGATTGCCCAACCTTCCTTCCGAGGAGTGGCTGGTGGGTTTGAACCGCCAGCCTTCTGGTTAGCAGTCAAGTGCCTTAGCCACTATGCTACCAGAGCTCCCATATATAACCAGCTACACATCTCAATTATCACACAAAAGGTGACATCCAACCCCAGCCACTTCTTTCTCACTGGGGCTTGGCTGCAGAAGGACTCTGCAGGCTTCAGGGGGTGGGTTTATCATAGTCTTGTCATCTGATTGCCTGTCTCATGAACTGAAGTGGAGAGGAAAGGGTCTGACCTCAGTAGTAACCCAACCTGGATTGGGAGGTAGTTACTGACATATTCATTCCAAGTATAAAACAAGTAAAACCAGTTGCCCTCGAGTTGACTCCAATTCATGGAGATCCTACGTGTGTTGGAAAAGAACTTTGCTCCCCAGGGTTTTCAGCAGCTAATTTTTCTCTACGTGCCTCTCGTGGACTTGAACCTCCAAGCTTTTGCCTAGCAGCTGAGCACATTAACCATTTTCACCACCCAAGGATTCCCTGCTTACATAGCTTTAGCCAAAACATTAGAGAAATGAGTTAGAGTAACAAGGAAAAACACATCAAAGACTCAAAGAAACATCTGACTTTCAATGTGACCTTGAGGTGGGAGATTCCTCTCCACCCACCCTGAGACAAGAGCTGGGATGCAAATCTTCCCATCAACAGAAAGATTAGAAATCCTTCCCTTCGCATAGCACCTTCTAGAGAGAGGAGACATTTATTTTATGTCTCAGCTCTCACAACCTGACACAGTCCATATTTCGTTTCTTGGTTATTTTTGTCCTCCGCTTCTAGAATGTGTACACCATGAGGGCAAGGATTTTTGTCCATTTTGTTCCCAGCCACATCCTAGAGCTCTGAACAGTCCCTAACACATAATAGGTACTCAGTGAATAGTTGAATGAATGAGTCAAAGGCAGCCTCCAGCCCCAATTCCACCAACACCTGTCTGGTTCCATTGTTGGCTTTAAGATCCCACCACTGGAACTCATAACTCCTTGCTCCTAAAGGCAGACGTATTTGTGAGGAAACTGGAATCTGCATATTCTCACTCCATCAGAGAAGTGAGCAGAGCTATCGGCAGCTAGCTCTTCTTTGAAAGTTAAAGAGAATGTGTTTTTCTCCCTGTAGCCCCTGAAATTCTGGTCCTAACTCCAATTCCCTGTTCCCTCAAGGTAGCAACTCTGGCTCCTATTATTTTTCTCATAAGGAAGCCGGGCAGCCTGCATGTTGTAGGCGTCTAGGAAATACAATGGAACTGGATTAAATCCTTGCTTGGGTCCCAGGGAAGGAAGCTCCTCCACACAGTCCCTAGTGGCAACTGGAGGTGGGGACACTCTTGGTTAGTGAGTACTATGCTAACCACCCTAAACCCAAACACTTAGAATTTCTTGATTTTCCAATTTTCAAATACCTTTCTTCTGACTATAAAATATGAGAGGAAACCATATTAATCACAAATAATTTCTGAAAATTGAAAACATAGAAAAAAGAAAGATGAGTCAAAAATACCACACAGAAAAAGCACCATTAGCATTTGTTGCTTTAAGTTGCCACGGAGTTGGCTGCAAGTCATGAGGACTAGATGTACAACGGAGTGAGATGTTGCCCGATCCTGCATCCTCCTCACATCATTGGTCTGCTCAAGTCCATTGTGTATTTCAAGTGCCTTCCAATCAGGTGCTCATCTTCCAGCACTATATCACACAAAATTCAGTTGTGTTACATAGGGTTTTCTTTGGAAAAATTTTGGAAGTAGACAACCAGACCTTTCTTCCCAGTGTGTCTTAGTATGGGAACTCTGCTGATATTTGAAATACTGGTGGCATAGCTTCTAGCATCACAGCAACATGCAAAACCACCACAGCACAACAATCAGATGGATGGTGGCCATTAACATTCAGATGTCTATATTTTCAGGGAATTTTTTCTGCATGTAAATACTCATATTTTTTTTCCAAAAAAAATACAAATATTTTATCTGTGGAGTGTATTTTGTATTCTGTTCTTCCCACTCAACTATATGTGCGTTTTGTATGCCAAACCAAACCAAAAAAAAAAAAAAAAAAAAACCTCACTACCATCAAATCCATTCCGACTCATAGCAACCCCCTTTGGGTTTCCAAGGTGGTAAATCTTTATGGAAGTAGATTGCCCAGTCTTCCTTTCATGGAGTGGCTGGTGAGTTTGAACTGCCAGCCTTCTGCTTGGCAGTCAAATGCCTTAGGCACTCACTACCAGAGCTCCTTATTTTCCATGCCAATCAATAAAAAGCTATGTCATCAATTTTGGTGGCATCATAGGTTTGTATTTCATAAATAGATCATCAGTTATTTAATGATTGTTCAATCAATGAACATTTAAGTTGTTCTAATTTGTCACTATTGTAAATAGCATCTTTATACTCATCTGAGAGGCAGTGTCTTTAGCAGGTAAAAAGACAAAGGAGAGAGAGCCCCTGTCTACAATTTCTACTTGGAGGGCCTGAGTCAGTCTCCATCCCTGTTTATAGTGGTTACAATAGAAGGGCTTTCCATGGGGAAGTATTATCTCTCCCACCTACTGCCTAGTGCCCTGAGAAGTGATTAGACTGGGACAAAGGGCTGGGACATAAAGCTCTCAGTTCTCCCTCCTCACATCACCACCTTTACCCCAATGTCACTATGGCTCCACTCTCAGCCTCCAAACATCTGGAGAGCTTTGTTGTTTCTGTCTATCCCCCAAAGCAAAATTCTACAGATAGCTCAAAGCCTGATCCAGGTGTGCATTCATTCATTCAAAAAGCATTCACCAACCACCAGCAGATATGATGTTTTAGTCTAAGCACTAAGCACATACCGTCACATAAGCTGCAGCGGTTCATTCCACTGTTCACAGGTCCTCCCCCACAGAGATCCTCCACGGAGGTTTGCCTACTCTCAGATGCTGCACAAGCTCCAATCTCCATCACTCAGGACCTGCCAGCTGGTCTGTTCTTCTTCCCAGATCAGAAAGGGTCACACCCAGAGGTAGCACTATTTTAAAACCTCCCAGTAAAATGTCTCATTGTTCTCTCTTCCTCCCTGATCCTTCCTCCAGGAACAATGCTCATCTAGATGAGCTCAAAGACCTCAACTCTCAGACCTTGGAAACTGTCTGGTTTCCTTTCCTGGGGCATAAAGAAGTCCCAGCTTTCTGCATACAATTAATCTTCCAGGGTGGGGAACCACTCTTCCAACTGATACAGCAAGGCTTCTTGCAAAAGGAGGTGGGAAAAAACTAAAACCCATCAGTTCAGAAAAGAGTAAAGAAAGCACACATCCATAAAAGAAACAAACACTTGCTGTTGAGTGGATTCTGACTCATGACAGCCCATGTGTGTCAGAGGAGAACTGTGTTCCATGAGGTTTTCAGTGACTGAGATTGTTCAGAATTTGATCACTAGGCCCTTCTTCCCAGGTGAACTCTAGGCTCCAACCTTTCAGTTAGTAGCCATATTAGCCATTTGTACCACCCAGGAATTCCTTTCTAAAATACACACACACAAAAAAAAAAAATAACTCACTGCTGTGTAGTCACACCCAACTAATAGCAACCCCTCCTTGGGTTTCTGAGGTGGTATCACTATGGAAGTAGATTGCCCAACCTTCCTTCCGAGGAGTGGCTGGTGGGTATGAACTGTCAACCTTCTGGTTAGCAGTCAAATGCCTGTAAAATAAGGAGGACCCAATTTCAGGCAATTTGCAAGGAGCAAGGTCAATTAAGTAGTCAGGAAAAACTGTCCAAGGAGGCTGCTTAGGGAGCTGAGCCTGGTTGATTTGGGGCTATAGGACAGGGGCAGTTACCTGCTGACAGGTCCGCTACAGTAGAGCTGAGGCATAAAGAGAGCATTTGCTGAGACTGACTGTCCAGAAGGCTACTAGGGCACAAGTGGGATGAGGTTGGACAAGTGTGGAGGACTAGGACATGGATGTCTTAAATGTCAGATTTTGATTTGATGGAACAGCCAATGGGAAAATAGTGTGGTTTGTTCAGTAGAGAGCACATAAATAAAAGAACAAGTGATGCTGGCAAGTCACAGTTCTCTCTAACTTGGGAAAGCTGAATGAAGACACATGGCCTAAGACCACGTGAAATGTCTTCACTGAGCTAAAGTTAGTTATCGTGGAGGGAGTAGAAGGTGTCCCCACTTTTTCTCAGGGCCAGGTGGGGATTTGACTGTGACGAAGGGTACCCCTCAGTGTGATGTACCACCCAGCCACTCTGCCTCCCAGTCCCCCACTGGCCTCACAAGTCTGCCCCCTATATGAGTCTGAGTGTTGTGAATGTTTCTGTCTGGTGTGTCTGTCCTCCAGCTATGACCATGAGGGCCGCCTGACCAATGTGACACGCCCCACAGGGGTGGTGACTAGTCTGCACCGGGAAATGGAGAAATCTATCACGATCGACATAGAGAACTCCAACCGCGACGACGACGTCACTGTCATTACCAACCTCTCTTCTGTGGAGGCCTCCTACACTGTGGTACAAGGTAAGCCCACTCCTACCTCCTCCCACTTTGTCTCCAGACCCAGATCCCAGCCAAGCCAGAGGAGAGAGTTATCTGGCCTGCAGAACTTGCCCTTAGCTTTCTGCTATAATCAAATGTCCACAGCAAACAAACTCTAAATGTGATCACCCTTATAGAAAATTATTTAATCAGATACATGGGACCATCATCTACCAAAGTCTAGATATGTGGAAATGTGCACATACTTTCCTGAGGATGGGAGTTTTTATTCCCACTTACTCTCTTCCCACTCCCTACCCCTCCACCACCACTGTGCCCCACCAACCCAACGCACATGGATAAATTATTTTCTCAAAGGCCTTTTATTCTCTTGCACTCATCAATAGAATTTTTATCCTATTCTGACCATCTCTTTTATGTAGTTGTTTGTTAAGTTGGTTGCCCTGGGATCAGAGACATTATGCAATCTCTCCCCAAGACCAGGATCTCCACAGTTTCTAGACGACTCCCATGGTTATTGTTGCTGTTAGACATGACATGCCATCCAGGACAAGCACGGGGACTGCCAAGAAAAGGAATTGTGCAGATTAATTTTTCTTTTAATTAAGATATAATGGCAGTGGGCTCGCCCGTTATCAGAGGATAAAAGTGTCCTCTCGGTAGATAAATGGTGACATTTCTGGACTATTATCCCCTGACAGAGCCTGTTTCAATGACTCTATTTCGGCCCTGCCAAATGATTAATGATGTAGATTCTGTACTTCTGCATGATGGTGGGATCACAGGAATGACAGGTATATACTTTTTCACTATGCCAAAAGCCAACATCTCTGAGGCCAGCCCAGCAGGGCTCCATTGCCCAGATAATCAGAAAGCAACATATCTGTAAAAGGAGTCTCATACTCACATTTCATTCCTATAACTTTTCGATAAAGGAAAAGGTCAGAAGTCTGACTGACTAGTGTAGATTCCATTCGGAAAGATAAACACATGTTATTAGCACCCACTAGCTCAGACTACCTCATGTTATTTGAATCTCTCCAAAATTCTCTTGAGTGAAGATGGCATCAGCAGCAAAAACATGAGGGGAGGGGAAACTGCTGTCTCTGAATTTTCTGGAAGAATCTTGGGCTTGATTTTCAGTGGATCTGACCTGTGACTAGACTATGAGCTGCAGGTTAATTGGTAGGCAGAAGGGAAAAAAAATTAAGTAATTTTCCTTTCATTTTTTTTATTCTATTTAAGCAAAAATACATATGTTAAAGATCAAGAATTTGATTGACACAAATTGTGTAGGCAAATGGCATCTTTAAATGTTGAAATTTACTATTAATAATCTTCAGTGAGTAAAAGAAAAATATGATGGCATAATTATTTCTGGAGTGCCACATATTAATAATGTTTTTCTTCACACGGATCAGTCGCATCTCTGCTACTCACCTTAACACTGGATGTGTGCTAATTGAAGGCAGCCTTAGACTGACAGCTGCAAAATACCATGGAAACCTATAAAAATAGGGGCTCTGTTCTCTTTTTGCTAATAGAGTAGATAATTCATTTCCCTATCCCCACCCCATTACATTTCTCCAGATCAAGTGCGGAACAGCTATCAGCTCTGTAATAACGGTACCCTGAGGGTGATGTATGCCAATGGGATGGGCGTCAGCTTCCACAGTGAGCCTCATGTTCTGGCAGGCACCATCACCCCCACTATTGGGCGCTGCAACATCTCCCTGCCCATGGAGAATGGCTTAAACTCCATTGAGTGGCGCCTAAGAAAGGAACAGATTAAAGGCAAAGTCACCATCTTTGGCAGGAAGCTCCGGGTAAGTGGTTCCATCCAACATGTTACCACAAAGTGGTACAGGATATACAACCTGTCCTCACACAGCTTAGAACATGTCCCAGCTTCCAGGTTGTTACTGTTCCTTTTTTCTCTGGAAAAGGCAGATTCTTCCCTGAGAAGGTAGAAGTCATATATCTTCAAGATTCTTCCTTGAGGAGAAGGGTTCTGCATTTCCTAAGACTGAAAAAGGTGGTCATTTCCTGCTGAGAGGATTTATGTTATGCTGTAGCTAGAGATAAGGAGCTCTAGTGGCGTAGTACCTAAGCCATTTGACTGCTGACCAGGAAGCTGGTGGTTCAAATACACCAGCCTCTCCACAGAAAGAAGACTGGGCAATCTACTTCCGTAAAGATTTACCACCTTGGAAACCCAATGGGGGGTCGTTTTTTTGTAGCTAGGGGTGGCTTTGGTCTTCTTTCCACACTTAACATTTTTCCTCAAGGCTCCCTCTGTGACCAATTCAACAAACGTTCATTTTACCAACTATGTGTAAAGTGAAGGAGCTCTGGTGGCACAGTGCCTAAGGCATTTGAGTGCTAACCAGAAGGCTGGCAGTTCAAACCAACCAGACACTGTGGAAGGAAGATGGGGCAATCTACTTCCATAAAGATTACCGCCTTGGGAACCAAATGGGGGTTGCTATGAGTCAAAATCGACTGGATGGCAGTGAGTTTGGGTTGTTGTGGGGTTTTTTTGTTGCTTTGTTTTTTTGGTTATGTGAAAAGTGAAGTCACTGGGTAGTGTAAATGATTAACCCACTCAGCTGCTAACTGAAACTTTAGAGGTTTGAGTTACCCAGAGATGCCTCAGAAGAAAGCCCTGGTGATCTACTTCAGAAAAACCAGCCATTAAAAACCCTGTGGAGTACAGTTCTACTCTGACACACATGAGTTGGAATTGACTCAACAGTAACCAGTTATGTGCCAAGCATTTTGCTTAATAGTGCAAGGATGAAAATATAAATGCTGTGTTCTTTATCCTCAAGGAAGTAACAGTCTGGTAGAACAGGCATACATAGACATAGGTACACTCAGGGTCTGGTGGGATGTCAAAGGAAGAGCTATCACTCAACCTGAGGGGATTAGGGAAGATTTCCTAAGAGGAAGTAACATCCAAACACAGCAGGAAGTTTGAATCAACCTCAGCTCCCCCAGACAGGCAACTTGTTCCCAAGTCACATCTTATAAAAACTAAATGAACTATATAAACAGTTGAATGGAAAACCAATTTGCTCTGTAAACTTTCACTCAAATCACAATAAAAAGTTAAAAAAAAAAAAAACACTAATATATAACAGTTACTGAGCACTTTTATGATGCAAGCACTATCTTACATGTTTTTAAAACCAGTTGTCAAGTCAACTCTGACTCATGGTGACCCCATGTGTGTCAGAGTAGAACTGTGTCCCATAGGGTTTCCAATGGCTGATTTTTCCAGAAGTAGATTGGCAAGCCTTTCTTCCCAGGCACCTCTGGGTGGATTTGAACCTCCAACCTGTCAATTGGCAGCTGAACAGTCTAATCATTTGCACTACTCAGGGTCTCCTTAATGCTTTACTTAATCTTTTCAACAAGCTCATGGGGGTAGTTATTCTTACTCCATTTGTCAGATGATGAAACTCAGGGTCAGAGAACCTAAATAACCCTTCCAACAACAGGTTGGCCAGCAATGGCAAAGCAGAACTCAGTCCACTTCTGTCTTTCTGTCTGTCTCGCATACCAATATTTTAAACTACCATGTCACACAGCTTCCTGTTAAGTTCACATTTATCTAGACATCCCAGTGTTAGTCAGTCCTGGCAACTGGTTTTTAAAGCATTTAACATAGTGCTTGCATCATTAAAATGCTTAGTAAAAGTTACATAGTAGTTTTTAAAAGATGTAAGTTGGCTTCAAGTTGCCTGTCTCAGCCAGCAAAGGTTCATTCAAACTTTTGTTTCATTTGGTTGTTACCTCCTCTTTGGAAGTCTGGGCAGATGTCTGGCACTGAAAGGAACCAGTTCACTATACTATCCCTTTTCCCAGAAGAAAATCTCAGTCTTCAACAAATTCAACAACAACAAATTCAACAAAGTAAGTGTATTGAACACCTACTTTGGGCCAGGCACTGTTCTATGCACTGGAGACGGCAGGCAAGCAGATCAGGGTTCTTCTCCTTGTGAAGTTTACATTCCACAGAGCATGAGGTGATAGGTGAGGGTTAGGGGAGGAGAAAGAATAGCAGCAAGTAAAACAGTAAATATCTAAAATAATTACAGATTGACATAATCACTAGGAAGACATTAAACGGTATAACACAGCAGAGTTTAACACATCCTTAGAATCCGTGAGGTTGGAAGGCTCAGCAATGGCAAAATTCAAATTGTAACTTTTGCCATGTTGTTGGATTACAATCCAGCCAACCCAGGTGATGTCCCCACAGAGCCAGACCACTCCATATTAAGATTCTGCCTTTGTCTGGCTGCAGTTTAATTCTCCACATTAGGTTATCGGCAGTCTCCCATGTTTTTCTGCCTCTCCTGGTATCTGCAAAGTTGCAAGTGGCTGTATCTTCCTAAAGACAAAAATGGAATGAGATTAGTAGCTAAATCCTTAATGACTGGGTTTCAGGGCTGTGTAATTGATTTTTGATACGTGCCACTGTAGAACTTGATTATAAGTAGTAATCATTCCTTTTCTCTGATAAATCAGTTATGCATTTTGACTAAGTTTTCAAAATAAAGATAAATGTGTCCCTGAGATAAAATGGCTATAATCCCAACTCTGAATATTAAAAATCTTAATAATAGTACTTGTGGTAATTAGCAGAAGTTAGGCACGCAAGTCTTACAACTGAATTTCTGCCAGGGTTAGATTTGCTGGCATCATGTTTATGCAAATCAAAAACACAGTTTTATCTATCAACACCTCAACATTTAATTGTCTGGTGTTAGTTCCTGTAACAATAATCACATATCCATTTAGCTCTCTTAAATGAAAATCACTATGAGATTATAACAGGTTGAGTGGACTGAAAATGTAATTTGAAAATGAGGGAGAAAGCCTGGAATTTATTTGCATCTCATTTATTTTAATTCAGTTCGTAAACTGTTTAGTGAATGAAATAAAAGCAACTCCTGGAAATTGCAGGGGACCAGTTATAAGAAGGTGTAAAGGAAAGGTTGTTATGTGGATTAAGATAACTGAGGAGTGGCCTTTTGCTCAGATGTTTCATGAGCCTGTGGCATGGAAGTTTACAGCCACTAAATCAAAGACCAGAGTCCCTGGGTGGCACAAATGTTTAATGTGTTGGCTGCTAATGGAAAGGCTTGTGGTTTGAACCTACCCAGAGGCACCTCAGCAGAAACATCTGGTGACCAACTTTCAAAACAATCAACCATTGAAAATCCTATGGAACACACTTCTACTCTGAAACACATGGGCTTGCCATGAGTCAGAGTTGACCCGACCCTGTGGCATCTGGTTTGGGTTTTGTTGGGTTTTTTTTTTCCCCAATTGTGATTTGGGTGAAAGTGTACCGAGCAAATTAATTTTCCATACAACAGTTCATATACATTTTGTTTCATGACATTGATTGCAATTCCTATAACGTAATAGCTGTCTTTCCAATTCCTCTCTGTGGTTACCTTTTCCCTATGTCCTTCTTTCCTATGTATCCTTGCCCTCTGAGCTATCTCCCTATGCAAATACTGCCCTTCAGATCTCCCATGGTTGATTGTTCTAAGGGATGTACCTACCTGGCATAAATGTTCACCTTATATGCATGTCTATTGTTTGGCTGGAAGCCACTAGAATGAGTTCAATTCCAGGCCTGAAGGGTGACTAGAGGCCATAGTCTCAGGGATTTCACCAATCTCTATCAGACCATAAGCCTGGTCTGTGTTTATGATTTGGGGTTTTGTTCCAAGTTTTTCTTTTCCTTCACCCAAATCAATACTTGTGTCTTACTCATCTGGCAATTTTCCCTTCCCTACCCTCCCATTCCTGGTAACCAACAAAGAAAGTTTCCTTCCATATGTAAACCCTTCCTTGACTTGTTATAATAGTGGACTAATAAAATATTGGGAGCTCTGGTAGCATAGTGGCTAAGACACTTCCCTGCTAACCAGACGGCTGGCGGTTCAAACCCACCAGCCACTCCTCGGAAGGAAGGTTGGGCAATCCTACTTCCGTAGTGATACTGCCTCGGAAACCCAAGGAGGGGTTGCTATGAGTTGGGGCCGACTCGACGGCACATAACAACAACAACAACAATAAAATATTTGTCCTTCTGTGATTAACTTATTTCACTCAGCATAATGTCCTCCAAGTTCATCCATGTTATGAGGTGTTTTGTGGATTCTACATTATTCTTTACTGTTGCATAGTATTAAATTGTGTGTATGTTTTGGGGGTTTTTTTGGAAACCAAATGCATCTGTTGACCACCCCCAAGACAAATAAGCTGTGTCAGCCAACAAGAATGTGGACTCTTCTCTCCCTGCTTGTATGCTGTCACTTCTTTTCAGTCCTGTTCCATTATCAAATGAAGCACTGAAATTTTTTGTTCATTCAAAAGATGTTTATTAAGTGCTAGTTATATGAAGTACTATGGATCAAGTGGATTATAGAGATAATAAAGAGAACCCAGTCCTTGTCACCAGCTAGCTTACAGTCTAGTAGAGAAAACTATGTAAAAATAGTGTAATGATGTTTTAATAGAGAGCAATGCCATAAGGAAAGGAATATTTCATTGTATGAGTGAGGAGAATATAGACTAAGCTGATAACATATAAACCCTGTAATCTCAGGGACTTAACTCTTCAAAGTGCAGGTGAGTCAGGCAGTTCTGCTTAGTGATGGCTCACTCCAATTGCTCTGTCTTTTGACGCTATCATTTTAAACGGGTGGCCTCCAAAGTTGTGGAAAGGGAGGAGGGCATGGATGATTGAAGTGGGCTTGCAGAGCAAGATGTGTCTTGCCTCACTTTCATGAACACTGGCCAGAACCCAGTCATGTGGCCTAAAATTAACTGCAAGGGAGCCTGGGAAATGTCTTACTGAGGGCTTAAAACCAAACTCTCTGTCATCAAGTCAATTCCTACTCACAGTGACCCCATTGGGTGTCTGAGGAGGTAAATATTGAAGTAGATTGCCCCATCTTTCTTCTGCAGAGCAGCTGGTAGGTTTGAATCGCCAATCTTTCTGGTTAGCAGTCAAATGCCAAAGGCATTGCACCACCAGAGCACCACTGAGGGCTTAAGAAGAGGAAAATGAAAGGAGACTTGGTGAACACAAAGCACTTTCTGCTCCTCTGACCATGCCTGAGGGTTGATAAGGGATCAGGAACAACTTTACAAGGGAGTTGGCATCAAACTGAGTTCTGAAGGACTATAGGGGAGTTTTTGGTGGTGCATTGGTTAAAGCACTGGGCTGCTAACCACAAGGTCAGAGGTTCAAATCCACCAGCTGCTCTTTGGGAGATCAATGAGGCAGTCTGCTTCCATAAAAATGCACAGCCTTGGAAACCCTATGGGGCAGTTCTGCCTTATCCTATAGGGTCACTATGAGTCATTGACTTAGTGGCAATGGGTTTACATGCATTAGCCAGGTAACAATATGAGGGAAGGGAAGGGTTATCAAACAGAGTCACCTGTGAAAAAGAGAATGGCCCTTTGTGTTCAGCAGTAGAATTCTCACTTGCCATGCAGGAGAGCCAGGTTTGATTCCCAGACAATGTAATTCATGCACAGCCACAACTTGTCTATTAGTGGAGGCTTGTGTGTTGCTACGATGCTGAACAGGTTTCAGCAGCATTTCCAGACTAAGACAGACTAGGAGGAAAGTCCTGGCAATCTACTTCCAAAAATCAACCATGAAAATGCTAACAGTACCATCTGCGACCGATCATGGGGATGGTGCAGTTTGTCCTGTGGTGCATGGATGGGGGTCACCATGAGCCAAGGGCTGACTCGATGGTAGCTCACAACAATTTTCAGAAAACTTTGTTACTCAACTTGGCTGGAGAAAAGAGGGATGTGTTGTACGGTGGTACCGAAAAAGATGTGACTGACTGAGTTGGCCAGGGGCAGCTCATGGAAGGGAATATTCTGCTAGGTTGGCATTTATCCTGAGGGCAGTGGGGAGCCATTCAGGGGTTTAATTACCAGAGTGATGTGTTGGGATGTGTAGCATTAGAAAGCTCTCTCAGGCTTCAGAGAAGATAAATTAGAGGGAACAAGATAGGAGGAGAGAAACAGCAAGGATGCTGTTGCAGTATTCCAAGCAAGAAACTCGATCACTAACAGGAAAGAGAGAAAGTGTGTAGGGGGGAGATCTGAGAGATATTTAGCCTGCCCAATTAACAGGATTTGGCAACTAGCAGTGTTGCTATATCATCCTCTTTTGAGGGTCCCTTCCCTTGATCATATAGACCAGAGAGGCTGTCTGGCCATCCAACTTGTAGGCTGGCAGGCAGGGCGTGTGAAGAGAATCTGGGAGCTGAAACCCAAGACAGAGATGTGAGATTCTGGCAGCCCCAACCCTGCCTCTTGGAATGAGGAAGAAATTGAGTGAACATTAACATGCAGCCATTTAACTAGCACCATATAATTATTGTTCCCACATGGATAGCAAGGAATTTGAAGAAAATCGGTGGTGCAGCAACTGAGGGTATCATGTGTTGAAGCAAATGGCCTGACCTTTCCCAGGGACTAGGAGGCTGGTGGGAATATGGCTGGTTGAGTGGTGTAGGGGCTCAAGTCTTCTGAGCAGCACTGAGATGCAATGGAGGCCAACAATCCCAGTGAAGCCATCAGGATTAGAACAAAGCCCAGTGAAATTCTAACCTCCTTCATCCCACAATCCTCCACTCACAGACATCCCTTCAGCTGAGGAAAGTATACCAGCTCTTGGTCATTGTTGTTGTTGTTCAGTGCCACTGAGTCAGCAACAGAGCAGAACACTGCCCAGTCCTGCACCACCCTCACAGTTGTTGCTATACTTGAGCCCATCGTTGCAGCCATTGTGTCAATCCATCTCATTAAATGTCTCCCTCTTTTTCTCTGATTCTGTGCTTTAGCAAACAACATGCCCTTCTCCAATGACTAGTCCCTCATGATAGTATGTCCAAAGTGTACAAGATGAAGTCTTGTCATCCTTCCTTCTGAGGAGTATTCTGCCTGTACTTCTTTCATGACGGATTTGTTCATTCTTCTGGAAGGCCATAGTATGTTCAATATTCTTCAGGTATATTCAGTATTCTTCGTCAAAGTTCTTCTGCAGTCTTCGTTATTCATTGTCCAGTTTTCACGTGTATATGAGGTGATTGAAAATACTATGGCTTGTGTCAGGCACACTTTAATCATCTTTGTTTTTTAACACTTTAGAGAAGTCTTATAGGCTGGTGAAATGCAAGATGGCAGGTGGATGGGCCATGACCATACTGTCCCAAGAGATTTATGAGGCTTTGGCAAAATTTGAAGGTTAGTTCCTGTCCATACTCAGTGTAAAGAAGATTTTCATTATGCTTCCCAAGGACTTCTCAAGGAATCACATTTGGAAGAGCCCCCCATTTCCTTCACCACCATCCATTCCCTTTTCTATTCTCTCTGGGCTTTCAGCAAAGTAGGAAGCAGTTGCATCAAGGTACCTATGAGCATCATGAATGCAAGTTCTATCTCACCACTGTATCCCTGGTGACAGATGCCATGTGGTGGGCACTCAGGTGATGAAGAAGATGTGATGGCCACACCCCCTGTAGGCTTCTCCTTAGAAAGTACTTAATATGTAAATGCCCCACCTCTAAAGCAAATGTGAGTTCACAAACACATTGCCCCTACATTTGCCAGGTATCTTTCCACTGCAAAAGACAGGAACCACATTCAAACTGGTTTAATTAAAAGGGGAAGGGGGAAGGCATGCATTGTCTCACTTAACAGGCCAGCACAAGAAAGGAGCCACCTTTAGTGATATCACCAGGCTGGCCTCTCTCTCTTCCTCCCTATCTCCTTCCACCTGCCAGCAGCACTTCTTGTGGCAGTTGGCCTTATTTTCTGCTACAGTAGACTGGTAACCTCTTCACATCATGTGTTGGGCAGCCTTGGCCAAAGTTAACTTCAGGGTTACATCATCTCAGCTTAGTGAACCCAGAAGGAAGAAAAAGGAATCATCCCCAGCATAAACACACACATATATGCCATATTAAAAAAAAAACTATTGCCATCAAGTCAATAATTCCAACTCTGGTGACTCCATGTATTGTAGAGTACAACAGCTCCCTAGAGTATTCTTGGCTGAAATCTTCACAGAAACAAGTTGTCAGGCTTTTCTTATGTGGTACCACTGAGGTAAACCACCAACCTTAACATTAGAAGCTGATCGTGAACCACTTGCACCACCCAGGGATCTATATTATATCAAATGTGTGTGTGTGTGTGTGTGTGTGTGTGTCCGTTTCCCTAAGGAGTCCTGGTGGCACACTGGTTCAGCACTCAGCTGCTAACTGAAAAGTCAGCAATTTGAACCCACCAATCACTCTGGGGGAGAAAGATGTGGCAGTCTGCTTCTATAAAGATTGCAGCCTTGAAAACCCTATGGAGTAGTTTTACTCTATCCTATAGGGTCACTAGGAGTCAGAATCAACTAGATGGCAACAGGTTATATATACTCCTAGGGGAAAACTGTGATTGGCTTAGCACAGATGGAGTTTACATCTCTGGGCCAATCACTGGCCAGGGAGATGGGTAGCTATGGTTAACCAAACCTGGGTCATATGCCCATACATGTATCTTGTGATGGACAATTCAAGAAACCACCTGGACAGGAGAAACTTCAGAGGAAGGAAGTACTGTATTTAAAGAAGGAAGGAGGAGATACTGAGTTAAACACAGCTACATACTCATACATACAACAGATACATTATACCCTGACTCTTCATCCCTCCAAAGCATAATTGAAGACAAACTCCTTCAAAGGCCCTGAGTATCTATTAATGCATTATTACCTCCCAGAAAGCAGATTTTCTAGGCTTTTGGAAGTGGCAACTTGAAACCGGCCACTTCTATGAAGACTTAAGCTTCTGCTCTTTCAGAAAATGGATTTAGTACATGATTCTCTCCAAAAAGAAAGGCATATAACCACCCTTTAGAATATTTCCTCCTGGTTATGATTTACATAGAGATTGAAAGCAAGAAACAGCTACATGTGTAGGTAGCAGAACAAAAGAAAAATTGCTTCCAAGATAATTTTCCATCATGATATTGGTATTAGTGTTATTAGTATTCCAAGAAGAAGTGAGAGTTAGTAATTTTGTTTTGGTTTCCATATAATTAATATGACATTGCAATTACACGCTGGCGTGTATTACTTTTACTTATGTGGCAAATCACAGTAACACAGCAGCTAGATGGGAGACAGCTGTGCATGTGTTCATGCGAACACACACACGTTCCCTCATTTCTGCATGGAGCCCACTCAGGCAGGTCTATTAACGTACACAGTCATCATGAAAGCCTGAATTTTATCAGCACCTTTCTACCTCAGCACATTCATTCCTCACTTGAGTAATAATCTCTTTTTCAAACACCTACTATGTTTGATATGGATATTATGCTTGGTAAAGTAGAAGGTCAACAAAAACAGGAAGACCCTTGATGAGATGGACTGACACAGTGGCTGCAATGATGGGCTCAAGCACAGCAAGGATTGTGAGGATGGTGCAGGACCAGGCAATGTTTTGTTCTGTTGTACACAGGGTTGCTATGAGTCAGAGCCAACTCGACAACACCTAACAACAGCACTATATTTGTGACACTGTACTAGTCCCTGAGTATATATTGGTGAACAAAGCAGACAAGACTCAGTGCTACATTAGGATCAGTGCTTGTGCAGACAGAACAACTTGTGATAAATGTAATATTAGTTTAAATAATACATAATTAGAAGGAAAAGCCTTTACAAATACATTAAACAACATATTCTCCAAGTAAGCATTGCTTGTGGATGACTTGCTATTTTGGACGGTGCAGTAGAAAGGTAGAAAGATCATCGGGGAACTTAAACCATAGCACAGATAATACAAATAAATTGTGACAAGTGCTATGAAGGAGAAGACAGGGTGTAGAATAATAAAAAATGTATGAGTTAAGACTACTGTGAAGAAATGTCCTTTGAGCTGAGACCTGAATGAGAAGGAGAAAAATCTAGGTATGAAGTAGGAAGAAAGCCTCATGCTAGGAAATCAGCACATGCAAAGGCCCTGAGGCAGGAGAAAGTGTGGCCTGTATCTGGAGCAGAATGAGAACCAATGTGGCTGCAGAAAACTCACTGGGGGTGAGCCGTGGTATGGAGTATGGATTTTATTCTAAATTCAATTGTATGCCATGGAAGGATTTTGAGCTTGAGATTTACATGATCTCAAGTTCTGGCTTAAAAATCTAGAAGTCCTCTCCAGAGCAAACTACTGGTGAAGCTGGAGGCTAGGTCAACATGTCTGACTTCTGGAAGTTCCATTCAAAAGATGACAAGTCCAAACCCACACAGGTCATCTGGGCTGAGCCTCCACACCAGACCTCTCCCTTCTCTCCTACATCCCTATCAGGACACTGCCAGCCTCCACTAGAATACTCACCGCAACATCTAAAAGTGGAAGCTCTCTGCCTTTGCAGGGCCCTTGCTCACCTCCAGGGCTTTCACTTGGTGACCTCCCCACTTGCAATATTCTCCCTGACTCCCCTCCTGCCCTCACCTGTCTAAATGTTATTCACATTTCTGGTCGCATTGAGGCAGCACTTTCTCTGAGAAATCTTCCTTGCCCATCCCCTCACCCCACCCCAGCATACCCTACCCTCTGCATCGATTTTGGCTAAATGTTCCTCATCTGTTTCTATAGTTCCATAGATTTATTCTCATTAACACACTAATTTCTTTGTTTTTTTCTTTAATTGTTGCAAATTTTCCACTTCAACCATGTCTATATGTACAATTCATTAATCATATTCACTGTGTTATGCAACCATCATCACTATCCATTTCCAAATGTGGTAATGTAGTGCCTAAGGCATTTGACTGCTAATCAGAAGGCTGGTGATTCAAACCCACCAGCCACTCCTCAGAAGATTGGGCAATCTACTTCCATAGAGATACTGCCTTGGAAACCCAAAGTGGGGTCACTATGGGTAGGAAATGACCCAATGGCAGTGAGTGAACAGAAACTTAGTGCTTCTTAAGCAATAACTCCTCCTGCCCTTGGTAACCACTATTAAGCTTTGTCTCTATGCATTTGCCAATCCTAGATGTCATATCAGTGGGATCATACAATTTGTGTCCTTTTGTGTCTGCTTATTTCATTCAGCATACTGTTTTCAAGGTTCATCCATGTGGTAGCATGTATCAGGACTTCATTTCTCTTTATTGCTAAATAACATTCCATTGTACAGATATACACATTTTGTTTACTTTTCATCTGTTGATGGACATTTGAGTTGTTTCTACCTTTTGGCTACAGTGAATAATGCTGCAATGAACACTGGCAGACAAGTACCTGAGTCTCTGCTTTCGAGTCTCACACTGATGTTTCTAATTGTGGGCTCACGGATCTCTATCTTCTTCTGACCTGTAAGTTCAGTGAGGGTAGGAGCCATTTCTGTCTTACTCTATCTTAGGTGCTGATCATAGTAGATGCTTGGTAAATAGTTAATGAATGAATAAATGAAAGAATGAATAGGTTTTTAAGTTGATGTAATAAAATTTGCTCTCTGTCATGTGCCTATAGCTCCATGTTTTGGTTTTCTAGCATAGTGGCTAAGACACTTGCCTGCTAACCAGACGGCTGGCGGTTCAAACCCACCAGCCACTCCTCGGAAGGAAGGTTGGGCGATCCTACTTCCGTAGTGATACTGCCTCGGAAACCCAAGGAGGGGTCGCTGTGAGTCAGGGCCGACTCGACGGCACATAACAACAACAACAACAAGTACAGCTATAATAGACATACCATAAATGGATGGTTTTAACAGACAGGGATTTATTCTCTTACAGTTTAGGAGGCTTGAAGTCTGAGTTCAAAGTGCCAGCTCTAGGGGCTGGGTGAAGGCCCCTCGACCTTAGGCTTCAGCTCTGCCTCTTGCTCCCAGCCCACTGGAGCTGGGGGTGTCTCAACTCAGGCAGCTGCTGGCTGCTGAGGCTGACAAACTCAAGGTCGATGAGTAAAATGGCACAGTCCCAAGATTAGCAGACAACAGAGCAGGCCATTAGTTCAAGTTCAGAAACAGTCCCAAGATTGGCAGGCAACATGGCAGGCAGCTGAATGAAGACTCAGCTACAAGTAGGATCCAAGCATGCCAAAAAGCTAGAGACCTTTCTCAAAGCTGCTGCATATATACTAGAAGCCGACCACATCCCTAAGGCAAGCTATTCAGCAGCAGCTCACAGAAAAAAAAAAAAAAAAAAAATCAATCATGCAGTTGATTACCAGTCTCATCATGGGGCATAACTACATCCAGCTGCCCAGCTGCTCAAAACCAGGTAAACTTAACTACCATACTTCAGTTATAGGGGGCCCCCTACAATGACCCTAGTTGCTCTTTGGAATAAACCTTCTCAGATATTTAGAGATGCTGGTGTCCTGGGCATATTTCCTCTTCTCTGTTTTACATGTTGGAAACTTGGATTGCCACAGTTGGCAGGGTTCTTATACTTGGTCTAATTCAACTCCCTTATTCTCAAGTGTTCATTGAGCACCAAGCACATTTCCAAACAGTGGGGGCACTAAGAAAAATAAGATAAGGTCCCTACCCACCAGGAGCTCACTGGCTATTACAGACAAGGAAACTGAGGCATGAAAGGCGAAGAAACATCTTTGAAATAACAAAGCTATTTAGTGTCAAAACTGCAACTCAAATTCAAGTCTTTCTACCTTCTCACCAACCAAAACAGCAACTCATCCAAAAGTAATGTTTGCTTGGGTAATACATTATTTAATGTGTTTGCAGAGGCTTACCCTTCTAATTATGTATTATTTAAGCTAATATTACACTGATGGCAAGTTGTTTTGTCTGCACGACACTGATCCCAATGTAGCATTGAGTCTTTTTGTATGGGAACTGGTGAGAGCTGCTTTTTTAAATTCCAGAGGACTGACCTAGAAAGGAAATGAAGATGTCATCTAGGCCAGGCTTTTCCTCTGGGCAAGTGAATAACTGAACTCTTGTCAGACATGGCAAATCACATATCCTTCCTCACTAACCTTTTTTTTGAATTTTCCATACTCGAACCAGGACAGGCAAATAGTCCTTCCATAAGTCTAACTGAAATCTCTCCTGCTGCAAGTACAATTCCATTTCCTGGAGGGGATCCAGCCTAGTGTTAATTTCCTTCTTCACGTTGCTCAAATCACCAGCTCCTATCATAGCCCCCAGAGCTAAGTTAGAGTCACCAGTTATGGGCCCAGCAGGGCCATTTTGATGACAGCGTTTCCTTTTCGCGGGGTTTTTTATGAGCCTCCTTGTGACAGGCGTGTGCTTGGTGAGATCAAAACATTCTGGGGGAAAATTCCATAGGGGAAACTACTTCCCAAACTCTGCCCTCTGCAAAAATAAAAACCATGCTAAATAGCTGAATTTTATTAACTAGGGAAGCTAGGCTGAAGAAAATGCCCGATAATTAAAAATAATGGCTTCCTTACAAACACAAAATTGTATTAATTTAAAAATTGGTTTCTCTATCAGTAAATTCCTACAGAGCCGACTGTGAAGGGGATTGTGCTGATCCTGGCAGTGAAAATAATTCAAAATAACTTTTATGTTCTCCAGGAAGCCTCAAGGTTAATTTAAATATTGTTAGACGGGTAATTTAATTCTGAATAAGAGAACAGTGTAGCTAAATTAAAGCTCCTGCATGCTCTAAACTGGGGGGCAGTTCCCCACAAAGGGACCAGCTTGCCTTCTGCAACACCCCCCACCATCTCAGCCCCCATCTGAGGTACCTCTTCTTTATTTATGGCACCCTCATAATTAAGGATATTTGATTAGATTACACAACAGGTCAGAACTCCACGGCTTAGCATCCAGTGAATTCATCACATTTCATTATTAGAAATAATGAGTATTTTTATAGGAACTTCACAACGCAAAAGTTAACTCAAGCCGGTGCTATAACCAAAAGCTCATTCCCAGGGCTATGGTGAATTTGGGAATAAAAATCCACCCTAAACTATCTCTCTAGAAAAAAATCCCAAACTCACTGCTTTCGAGTTGGATCAGACTCATAGCGACCCCTCCTTGGGTTTCCAAGGTGGTATCACTATGGAAGTAGGTGGGTGTGAACTGCCAGCTTTCTGGTTACCAGTCAAATGCCTTAGGCACTTCACCACCAGAGCTCCTAAATTATCTCTAGCTAATGCTTAGTCCCCATGACTTCTTTGTGGTGGTATACTCTGGTCAGGGGTCAGAGGCCTCATTAGCTCTAACCCAAATGGCAGCCAGTCAGAGCTTGGAGCCCCTCTTCTGTTCTTGCCCACCATTCAGTTCTTTCTACCATTATAGCACCTTCACACACTAATATAATTGTTATAGTAGTCATGATTTTGTATATTTATGATTTACATGTTGATCTATCCTATGACACTGTGTGTGTGTGTGTGTGTGTGTGTGTACATGGAGGTAGAGATAGTCCATATGAGTTGCTGTTGAGTTGATCCCAAATCATGGAGACCCCATGTGGTGTGTCAGAGTAAAACTGTGTTCCATAGGGTTTTTAATAGATGGTTTTTCAGAAGTAGGTAATTAGGCCTTTCTTCCAAAAGTTCAGTGGTTCAAGCCTACCAGCTGCTCCTCAGGAGAAAGATGAAGCAGTCTGCTTCCATAAAGATTTATAGCTACTTCAGCTATGGGACAGTTCTCTGTCCTAGGGTCATTTTGAGTCAACTCAATAGCAACATTTTACATATATATAACCAAAAAAACCAAACTCACTGCCGTCGAGTCGATTTCAACACATAGCGACCCCTCCTTGAGTTTCTGAGGCAGTATCACTATGGAAGTAGATTGCCCAACCTTCCTTCTGAGGAGTAGCTGGATGGTGGGTTTGGACTGCCAGCCTTCTGGTTAGCAGTCAAATGCCTTAGGCATTCACCACCAGAGCTTATATACACACACACATATGTATGCATATATATTTTTTAAAATATATAGGAACTCTGGTAGCACAGTGTCTAAGGCACTTGACTGCTAACCAGAAGGCTGGTGGTTCAAACCCACCAGCCACTCCTTGGAAGGACTCATAGAGACCCCTCCTTGGGTTTCCGAGGCAGTATCACTACGGAAATAGATTGCCCCATCTTCCTTCCGAGGAGTGGCTGGTGGGTTTGAACCACCAGCCTTCTGGTTAGCAGTCAAGTGCCTTAGGGCACTAAGCTACCAGAGCTCCTAATGCAGTGTTTAGAACAGCGTAAAGCCCATCGTAAGTACTCAAGGCATGTTGCTGTTGTTGTCCATCTTGTATACCAGAGCAAGCACCAAGCCTGACATTAACAGAGACTTCATATTCAATAAATAATAAATGCACTTCCCTGAGGACCCTATGATATTTGCAAAGAGAAGCAGAAAGCTAGAAAACTTAGTAAGGAAAGAGGGAGGATTGGAGAAGGAAGACTGAGGAGGCGGGAGATTAGCAGACATGGTGGGGAGTCACCAATAGTTGCTTAGAGAAACCCTGAGAATCCTGCCTCATTGTTGCCATACCACTCATTCTGCCCTAATAAAATCTTTGAGAGGTCTTGAACAGAAGTTCTTACACATAGATATAAGAATCTTGGAGACCTTCCACAGTTGTTCCGAACTTCCCTTTTGAGAGGGAATGATCTTTCTGACCTCAGCTTGTGGTTAGCTCTGGAAATAGTGATTTTTGACTTGGGAACAAGATCCCCAGTAATTTTAACAGCATTAACATTTGGACTCACCCTTGGCCTTCTTGGCTGTTCTTTCCAAATGCTACATGTTTGTCGGTGTGACTCTTCCACTTGAAGTCGTGTTTCTTTATAATCTAAGAACACACCACCTTTATTTCTACCTCCATGCTTTGCTGTATTCTCTTCTCTAACTATTTTATCTCAAGTGTTCTGTCACCATCTCTTTGGGATGAACCCATAGAAACAGCAAATGTTTTGGGAATCAGACAGTCATGGGTTTATTCTGCCTCTGCCACTTATAGCTCAGTTCCTCATACATAAAATAGTTTCTACATTTTAATTCATGGGAATTAAAATGGAATCAAGTATTTAGAGTACTTAGCACAGTACCTGTCAAGCAATCACGGGCCTGGATCAGTTTAGATTAGTTTCAACTATAAGTAACAGAGATTAGAAATAACAGAGGCCTAAATAAAATACGTTGTTGTTGTTGTTTGGTGCTATCAAATCAGTTACAATTCTATGATGAAGCCTAAAAAACTAACCCCCCCCCAAAAAAAAAAAAAGAAAAAGCCTAAAAAAAATACCCAAACCCATTGCCACTGAGTAGATTCCAACTCATAGTGACCCTATAATATGGAGTAGAACTGCCCTATGGGGTTTCTGAGGCTGTAATCTTTATAAAAGCAGACTGACTCATCTTTCTCCCACAGAGTAGCTATTGTTGTTGTTGTTGTTGTTGTGTGCTGTAGAGTCGGCCCTGACTCATAGCGACCCCTCCTTGGGTTTCCGAGGCAGTATCACTATGGAAGTAGATTGTCCCATCTTCCTTCCGAGGAGTGGCTGGTGGGTTTGAACTGCCAGTCTTCTGGTTAGCAGTCAAGTGCCTTAGGCACTACGCTACCAGAGCTCCTCACAGAGTGGCTAGTAGGTTTAAACTGCCAGCCTTTCAGTTAGCAGCTGAGCACTTGACCACTGCACCACCAGGGCTCCTATAAAGAAGCCTAGAGGTTGGCTATAGATGGTTTGGATAACTGGCATATATGGCTGTTGGAAGTACTTAGGTCAACAGGAATCTAGACTCTTTTTCCTTGTGTGAGCCATCATCTTTGAGGTTTCTGTCCTCAAAGTCACCTCATAGTCACACGGTGAATGCTAGAGCTCCAGTCACCACATTCACATTTCACTTAGGAAAAGAAGAAAAATAGAAAGAACAAAAGGAAACCTACTTAAATCAGTTGTTGTTGTTATGTGCCATCGAGTTGGACCTGACTCATAGCAAACCCTCCTTGGGTTTCCAAGGTGGTATCACTACGGAAGTAGATTGCTCAACCTTCCTTCTGAGGTGGGTTTGAACCACCAGCCTTCTGGTTAGCAGTCAAGCACCTTAGGCACTACACTACCAGAGCTCCTACCTAAATCAGAGGTAGTCAGAAATATCCCTGCAGTATCAGTTGAGATATTTCTTTAATGATATTTTCCAGCCAACAACTACAATTTTGTTGGCAACCCTTATCTGCAAAAACTGTGAACTACAGCTCTTCATATGGGCACAATACTGTTCCCTAACATACAGGTGTTTGTAGTATTAGAATTATTCCTCATCTTCCCCAAAAGTAGCAATGAGGAGCCATCAAGTTCTATGGCAATGCTTGTAATCTCCTTCTATTTGTCATATTTCACGACATTCAATGGATATACAATACAGGAAGCAGCAAAGCTGACTAAATGTCTAAGTGGTTTGGAATCTGAAGACCTAAGTTTCATACCCAACCCTAGTACTTCATAGCTGTGTTACCCTGAGCAAGTTATGTAACTTCTCTGTTTCAGGCTCAGTTTCCTTATTTGTAAAATGGTCTTTGTAAGCATCAGACTCAAAGAATGGATGCAAAGTGCCTAAGACAATGCCTATATATATTAGTCCTCGATATATGTTGAAGTTATTATTATCATCATCATCATTATCATTAAGTGCTGTTGAATTATTAGGATAAAGTGATGAGGTACCAGACATCTCTCATGTCTTTTCTGTTTACATCTTCCCACACCTTCTGCAGCCACCCCAGGGATGTCTGGATCTGCAGTCAATTATGTTGAAAGAGCCTGGCCTGAGTCTACCTCATTTCATTCACCAGCAGCCATCTACTCGGGGCTGACTGGTTCTCAAGAGTCCCTTTCCTCTGCTTCCAAGCCAGGGTCTAGTCTCCCAGCTCTGCCTTCTGGGATAGGTCCTCTTCTCTGATCAGATCAACTTCTAAATAAATATTAAATAATGTCTGACTGTGTTCCACTCTTCCTTTTAAATCTAAATAAATCAGTTCTCTCTGTTGTAATTCCCCGGACCCTGCTGAGGTCTCCCCACTGATGTCTTGCATCCTTTGACAGTGGCAAAATTTTTCTCTAGATATTAGAAGTAAAGGAGTTCACATAGGAATGAGCCTTCATATTCCCAAACCTTTGTAAAATATGAATTTCTAAGGCCTCTTCCCCACTGCTCTTAGGTACTTGCAGTTTCAAAAGAAGTATTAAACCTGTTTTTAAAAATCATTAGCTTCTCAGTTGATCATGGGCCCAAAAAGGAATATGCATATATATGAATTATTTTGCCCCAAGGGTAACAAGGCAGGGAAGGCCAAACCCCTGAGTGCAGGGCTATTGTGTGTGGTTGTGTAATTCCTACAGTGCACAACTTCAAGGGCACTCATTCACACTTTCTACAACTTGATGGCACACCCTTGTGGTGTACAGCCTGTGTAAGTGCTCATGGCAACCATGCCCCGATTGTCACTTCTGATCATAAGTAGTCTCCTTTATTTATTCTAGTATACTGTTGTTATTGTTAGTTGCCGTCAAGTCAGTTCCAACAGATTGTGACCCCATGTGTTACAGAGTTGAACTGTTCCATAGAATTTTCTTGGCTGTAACTTTAAGGACAACAGATTTAGGGACCTGTTTATTCTAGTATCTAGTATGTTATTCAGATATTGGGAGCTCTGGTGGCATAGTGCCTAAGGTGTTTGACTGCTAACCAGCACAGCCACTCTTTGGAAGGAAGGTTGGGCAATCTACTTCCATAGTGATACCGCCTTGGAAACCCAAGGAAGGGCCACTATCAGTAGGATCCAATTCGATGGCAGTGAGTTTGGGTTTTTTTAGTTTTAGTCTAAATAACCTCAGGGTTACGTCTTCCTCCAAAATGCACTGATTCCCTAGCCAGGCCAGCCATGTTCTACAGATAAGCCTCCACTAGGCTGCCTAAGTGGTGTCTTTCCAACCAGGCTCATTGTGTTTACCTAGGTCCATGGAAGAAACCTTTTGTCCATCGACTATGATCGGAATATACGGACAGAAAAGATCTATGATGACCACCGGAAATTTACCCTGAGGATCATTTATGACCAGGTGGGCCGCCCTTTCCTCTGGCTGCCCAGCAGCGGGTTGGCAGCTGTCAATGTCTCATACTTCTTCAATGGGCGCTTGGCTGGCCTGCAGCGTGGGGCCATGAGTGAAAGGACAGACATCGACAAGCAAGGCCGGATTGTGTCCCGCATGTTTGCCGATGGGAAAGTGTGGAGCTACTCCTACCTTGACAAGGTGGGTGATATACCTCCCCTGACTACCTAGGGTTTTTCTGCTATTCATGCTGCTCTTTTTAAGCTGACTAGTACTCTCTGCCATGAGATGTTTTAACATCTTTACTTTGACTCTACAAGAGCTCCCCTCACACTCCCACCCTCACTGGGATAGAGCAAATCTGAAGGAAAATGTTATTCATAGCTCAGCACTATTCCCATTAAAAGAAAAAAAAAAAGTGCTAGACACTCAGTAATGGCAAAAAGGATGGATTGTCTGATTTTCTTCCCCAAAAAAAGTGCTGTTGAAGCAGACAGATTCATCCCACTGGCTGTGAACTAATCATTACTTATGAATTGGAAATACATGATTCATTTCTGTCTTGCCCTAAATTAAGCCATCAGGGTAGGAAATTTTGCCTAAAATTCAAGCACACAGAGCAATACCCTCCCACAAGTCCTATTGGCTGAAACAGCCAATGGCGTCTCTCTACATAATTCCCTGTGTCTGAAAGTGCCACATTCAGGTCTCCATGCCAGAAAAGGTCAGGTTGGAGGAGCAGTAAAAAGAAGTCCCTCTTGGCCACATGTCAAGCAAGACTTCTGAAGGCTGCCCTGGTCATCTAGTCATTAGAGCAGGGCTTGCTCAGCCTGTGCCTCTCACCCAGACTCCCCTTGGTGCAGGTCCATTTCTAGCCTTCTGTGCCTCCTCATTACAGCGGTTACTGGCAGAGCTGTTATCTCGGGAAGAGAGGGCCTGCTGTCCCCTTGCTCCTCCTGAATACTGTTCTCATTACTCCATAAAATGCTGGAATGGCTGACCAAAGCAGGCAGGAATCTCCCAATTCCCTCAAGTTTGAGATCACTTTTTTTCCCAAAGAATCTATTATTCTGTATTATTTCATCATTCCATGTCTTCTAAATGGAGAACGTGCTTTCTCTTTAGATTTAACTAGGAGAGGCAAAAATACAGGCTGTGTGTCACTCTTTCCTGCTATGTCAGTGGCAATAGTTTCTAAACAATCACAGCATTCCCCGTTATTGAACTTGGAGGCAAACTCAATGACTCTAGCCTCAGGCCTCAAGGCCATTGCTACTCAAAGGTGGTCCAAACAACATCAGCAGCATCTGGGAGCTTTTTTTTTTTTGAAAGGAATGCAGATTTCCAAGCCCTGACCCAGCCCTACTGAATCAGAATCTGCATTTTAATAAGATTCCTGGAGGTTTTACATGAACTTTAAAGTTTGGGGAGTGCTGCTCTAGGCAATCATAGTGAATCCATCAGCGTTAGCATGCCAGATGAAATAAATCTACTTGTTATCTAGTGGGCTAAGTGTTCCCATCCTTCATGGCTTTTGAGTTGATGTCTGAGGAGCTGGAATAAGTTTCTGTCAACTTGAGTGCTTGGACCCACAGAGCCATTTCATGTGTCCTCTCCCCTTTCCTTCCTTCAGTCCATGGTCCTCCTGCTTCAGAGTCAGCGTCAGTACATATTTGAGTATGATTCCTCCGAACGCCTCCACGCCGTCACCATGCCAAGTGTCGCCCGGCACAGCATGTCCACACACACTTCCATTGGCTACATCCGCAACATTTACAACCCTCCTGAAAGCAATGCTTCAGTCATCTTTGACTACAGTGATGATGGCCGCATCCTCAAGACATCCTTTTTGGGCACTGGGCGTCAGGTATTCTACAAGTATGGGAAACTTTCCAAATTATCAGAGATTGTCTATGACAGTACTGCTGTCACTTTTGGGTATGATGAGACCACTGGTGTTTTGAAGATGGTCAACCTCCAAAGTGGGGGCTTCTCCTGTACCATTAGATACCGGAAGATTGGCCCACTTGTGGACAAGCAGATCTATAGGTTCTCTGAGGAAGGCATGGTCAATGCCAGGTTTGACTACACCTATCATGACAACAGCTTCCGGATCGCAAGCATCAAACCCGTCATAAGTGAGACTCCTCTTCCTGTTGACCTCTACCGCTATGATGAGATTTCTGGCAAGGTGGAGCACTTTGGCAAGTTTGGAGTCATCTATTATGACATAAACCAGATCATTACCACTGCTGTGATGACCCTGAGCAAGCACTTTGATACCCACGGGCGGATCAAGGAAGTCCAGTACGAGATGTTCCGGTCCCTCATGTACTGGATGACAGTACAGTATGATAGTATGGGAAGAGTAATCAAGAGGGAACTTAAACTGGGGCCCTATGCAAACACGACTAAGTATACCTATGACTATGATGGAGATGGGCAGCTCCAGAGTGTGGCCGTCAATGACCGCCCAACCTGGCGCTACAGCTATGACCTCAATGGGAACCTCCACTTGCTGAACCCAGGCAACAGTGTGCGCCTTATGCCCTTGCGCTATGACCTCCGGGATCGTATAACCAGACTCGGTGATGTACAGTACAAAATTGATGATGATGGCTACCTGTGCCAGCGAGGGTCTGACATTTTCGAGTATAACTCCAAGGGCCTCCTAACACGAGCCTACAACAAGGCCAGTGGGTGGAGTGTCCAGTACCGCTATGATGGTGTAGGGAGGCGGGCTTCCTATAAGACCAACCTGGGCCACCATCTGCAATACTTCTATTCTGACCTGCACAACCCAACTCGCATCACCCATGTCTACAATCACTCCAACTCAGAAATTACCTCACTCTACTACGACCTTCAGGGCCACCTCTTTGCCATGGAGAGCAGCAGTGGGGAGGAGTACTATGTTGCCTCAGATAACACAGGGACCCCCCTGGCTGTGTTTAGCATCAATGGGCTCATGATCAAACAGTTGCAGTACACTGCCTATGGGGAGATTTATTATGACTCTAACCCTGACTTCCAGATGGTCATTGGCTTCCATGGGGGACTCTACGATCCCTTGACCAAGCTGGTCCACTTTACTCAGCGTGATTATGATGTGCTGGCAGGACGATGGACCTCTCCAGACTACACCATGTGGAAAAATGTAGGCAAGGAGCCAGCCCCCTTTAACCTGTATATGTTCAAGAGCAATAATCCTCTCAGCAACGAACTGGATTTGAAGAACTACGTGACAGGTGAGATCTTTCTGCCTCAGTGGACAGTGGCTCCCTGTGGGGTGTTGGTCCTTGTAGACTTTTTTGGTAACTTTGAAAGATGGTCTTAAGTCTGATTCCAAGAGAATTTTTGAGACCTGTGCACACCGGGTGCAAAGGCAGCAGGTATCTGCAACAGTAGGGTGACAGCCATACAGTGCAGTCACTAGCTCTGTTTTCAAATACCTATTCAAGTCCATTTAGTTGAAATAACTTTTATAAAATCCCTCCCTACTCCAACTGAGGGAAGGTTGGAAAAGGAATTGGATTCTGGTGTCCAAAATATCTGACTAAAATCCTGTCTCTTCCACTTATAGGTTGAAGGATGCAGGGCTAGTTTTCCACTCTCTCTGAAATTTATTGTCCTTCTCTGTGAAATGTGACTAATAAAGCCCATCCCAGAGGGTGGTTGTGAGAAGTAAATGAGCTTAAAAATGAACTTGTAGCCATGTAGCACCTCATTGACAAGTTATAGACCCTCTGAAGTTGAACTGAGTGCTCTCATACAACAGAAGTAGCTGGTACCTTCTGAGCCCAGGAGCTACAGCTACGCTAATTCCGTCCTGTTCTTCCTTGTGCCTCATCGGGAAGCTCTGCCATGCCACCAGCCAGGGCCTCGTCCTTTCCCCATGGCTTAGCACTACTTTTGTCTCCCAGTTCACTATAGTTTCAAATTAAAGTACCGCTCAGGATAAAAAGTAAAATTATATATTAACATATATTGTAAAACCTGCAAAAGCTGGAATCTTTGTAAGGCAAAAACCTGTTAGGAGATCAAGGATCAAGATATCTGTCAGAGAAGGAAAATGCAAATATTTTCCACTAAAATGAGAGTAGATAAGTGGCAAGATTGCACCCTGTCAAAGGCGGAAAACATAGGAGACCCAGGAAAACAAGGCAGTCCCGTTGAGTTCTGGCTCTCACATGTTTCACTGTGTGTGTGTGCACACATGTTCATGTATGTGCATGTGTGTATATGTATAATTTTATTCAGAAGTATATAATTTTATTTTATATATATACCTAGTAGTTGCCATCAAGTTGACTTCTATTCATGGCAATCTCACATGTGTCAGAAGAGAACTGTGTGGCACAGGGTTTTCAATGTCTGATTTTTCAAAAGCAGATCTTCAGGCCTTTCTTCCACGGTGTCTCTGGGTAAACATGAATCTCCAGCCTTCTTAGCAGTGAGCACATTAACCACTTGCACACCCTGGGGACTCCATTATATATACATAGAGAGAGAGAGAGAGAGAGAGAGAGAGAGAGAGAGAGAGAGAGATGGTCTCAGGTAATGATAAGTGCTGTGGAAAGAAATAAAATTGTATAAGGGGTTAGATAGAGAATGAGGGGAAGTAGCTCTTTTATTTAGGATACTCAGGGAAGGCCTTTCTGAGGAGGTGGCATTTGAGCAGAGACCTTTATATGGCAGAGGAGAGAAGGAAGAGTGTGACTGGAGAGGCATACCATGGCTATCTTAGCCATAGGCATAGAATCCTCCCTGCTACAGAATTGGCTTCTCACAGTCCGGCTTGGCTCTGGGCACCTTGGGGACAAATCAGCCAGAGGCAAATAAAGAGAAAACCCACAGTGAGCTGAATAGACACCTGCACTGCCAAGGCCCAAAAAAATCATTCACAGAGCACCATCAACCTCACTGACCCCCTAGGCTCCTGGTTCTCCTGAAAAGGCAAAAAAAAAAAAAAAGAGAGAGAGAGAGCTCTGCTAGCATAGTGCCTAAAGCACTTGACTGCTAACCAGAAGGATGGCAGTTCAAACCCACCAGCCACTCCTCGGAAGGAAGGCTGGGCAATCTACTTCCATAGTGATACCACCTCGGAAACCCAAGGAGGGGTCACTGTGAGTCAGGGCAGACTCAACATCAGATAACAACAACAACATGTGTGTGTGTGTGTGTGTGTGTGTGTGTATGTATACACATACACACATATATATAAATTCACATAGTTTTCTGAATAGCAAGAAGGCTTTCCTCATTCCTGCACTTCATGGAGACTCAATAAATGGGAATCCAATCAAGTTGAACTAAGTCCAACTAAATTGAATCCAGAAACCATTAGAAAGCATCTAAAGCTAAGGGTGGTGTGGAGAAGCAGCTCGGGGCTTGATGTCTGCAATGGCAACTGTGGGAAGGGGGCCCAGGTAGAGAAGAGAGCCAGAGCAGGCCTCCGCCCACACCTGCTGCCGATTCCAGATGAGCTGACCCCTGGAGGTAGATCTACGCAGAGCACACCAAATCATCCTCATTCTTCGCATTTTGCCTAATGTGTAAACCCCATCTAAATTAGTCTTAATTTGCCACTTAGGAGACTAGAGAAGTGGTTGAACTTGCTGCTCACAATTTAAGCAGAAGAGGTAATTAAGATGTAGTCAGGAGAAACGCAAAGAATAGAACCTTCTCTCTCCACTACTCAAAAGAATTGTTGTTTGGAAACAGAGGTCTCTGAATGCAAGTGGCAGCTCCTGACTGTGGAGGAGGGAGGGCCTGTTTCCTCCCAGGGATGCTGGAGAGATGGTGTAGAGGGACAGGGCCTTGAGAGTCAACGATGCCTGGGCTGGAACAGAAGTGGAGTTTCTGGGAGTGGTGGGGGAAGGCAGGGAGGGGTTCCTTGCCTGCTCATGGGCTTCAACACAGCACTGTTTTTAACAGTTATATTTAAAGGTAATATGTTGTCGACTAAGTCAGCAATGAAAAGATATTGGAGAAATAATGTAAAAGAAAGCTGGGAGACAGCCTTCCAGCCCAACGGTGGAAGTGCACCTGCAGTGCGGGCCCCACCCAGCCAGAGTGGCCAGCTTATCACAGTTCTGGATTATGCCAAGAAATTCCTCCATCCTGGACAAACATGAATGCTTGGCAACCATAAACCCTGTCTTGTCCTCAGGCCAGTTCCTTCTGATATTATACCTGAGTACAACTCAAGACACCACTTCTGCCCTTACCATTCACTAGCTGTGTGACTCAGACAAATGTCTTGACTTTTCTGAGCCTTGCTTTCTTTGTCAGCAAAATAGTAATAATAGCACTCACATCATGGGATGTGAAAATTAATGCATGAGAGGGAAAGGTATCTAGCACTGAGTGAGGTCTAATAAATGGTAGGAATGTGTATGCTATTTATAAGCAGCTATAGTAATTCAGTGATAGAATTCTCTCCCCTTCAATGTAAGAGAACCAGATTTTGTTCCTTGTCAATACACCTCAAGCACAACCACCAACCATGTGTCAGTAGAGGCTTGTGTATTGCTATGATCCTGAACAGGTGGCGCTTCCGAAGACAGACTATGAAGAAAGGCCTGGAGATCTACTTTGAAAAGTCAACCAATGAAAAACCTCATGGATTACAATGATCTGAACCCATTGTACATGAGGTTGCCATGAGTCTGGGGCCCACTAGACAGCTAACAATAGCTAACAACAACAGGTACTTAGAGGGAATCCCTGAGTGATGCAAACTGTTAACACACTCAGCTGCTGACAGAAGGGTTGAAGGTTCTAGACCACTCAAAGTTACGTCAAAAGAAGAGCCTTGTGATCTACTTCTGAAAAACAGCCATTGAAAACCCTATGGAGCACAATTCTACTCTGACACACACAGGAGGTCACCGTGAGTTAATGTCAGCTCAATGACAATCTGATGGGCTTAGGGTGTTTGTAGATGAAGCGTGAAGCCCCTGCTTCACATAATTTTCTGTGAGTAGAGGGAGGGGTCTCCAGATCCACCCTGAACTGATTCAAACCCTGCCGTGATTGATGCTGGTTGAGCAAATATGAAACCCAGACATATGTGAGTTAAGTGAGCCTCCCAGATGTAGCCCTGGATGCCTCATGGTATCTGTCCCCATCCCTTTCTCCCTCGTAGGTCCTTGGGCTTACAAACCCTAGGTATGCTTTATTGTAAAGGTGGATTTTATGGAGTTTAATTTCCCTAAGTGAGGAGAAAGGCACAACCTCCTTCTCACATTATCCGCTCCTCATATTTACACTTAACACCTGAAGATGCTGCGCTGACAGTGTTTTCAGAGAGAGAGGGAGCTTCTGCAGCAACGGTGTAATCACATGCTGTGAAGAACATGAGAAGAGGGGAGTAATGAACTATTAGGAGGGGTGCCTCTCCAACTCCTGCCTAAACGACTTCCTCTCCACAGATTGTTTAGGGAGCCTGTCACTGGGTAACACCAATTACTTTCCGAAGGAGGGAGGGTGTTTGTGTTGTTGCAGAAGTGCCTTCTGCAGAAGAGAGGAGGAGACTAGCAACTTGAATAAACAATTCAGAATAGGTTTGACTCAGAAACTAAGCCTCATTTGCTATTGTAGTTAGTTGCTACTGAGTTGGCTTCAAACCCATGATGACCCTGTGTACAATAATACAAAATGTTGCCCACACCTGCACCATCTTCATGGTCATTGGTATACTCCAGCCCATTGGTGTGACCACTGTATGTTTTGAATACCTTCCAACTTAGGGAAGGAGCCCTGGTGGCACTATGGTTAAAACATTGGGCTGCTAACCAGAAAACCAATGGTTCAAATTCACCAGCCAATCCACAGGAGAGAGATGTGGTAATCTACATCCATAACGATTTACAGCCTTGGGAACCATATGGATCAGTCCTAAGTCATCGTAGAGGGTTGCTATGAGTCAGAATCAACTAGATGGCAGTGGCTTTGCTTTTGGGGCTTCCAACCTAAGAAGCTCATCTTCCAGCACTATATCAGGCAATATTCTACTGTGATCCATAGGGTTTTCACTAGGTGGTTTTTCGGAAGTGGGTTGCCAGGCTTTTCTTCCTAGTCTGTCAGTATGAAAGTTCTGCTAAAACCTGTCCACCATGGATGACCCTGCTGGTATTGCAATATACAAGCTACCACAGTCTGAAAAATTGATAGATGGATGGTAGAAGCCTGCTAGGAACTTTCCCCACCCTCACCCTACCCCCCTAAAAAAAAAAAAAAGTAGACAACATGAGCTATTAGTGCAGTAGTGTTCAAGGCTGTGGCTATCAAAATTTCTGGTTTCAAGTCTCAGAGAAGAAACTAGTCTACAAAGCTAACAGCCTATGCAAGCCTCATCTACTCTGACACCAGAAGAATTAGGTGGTACCCAGCTACCATTGCTGAACATTCTGATCAGGACTATAATAGGTAGACCCTGATAGATGGGAGAAAAACATAGAACAGAACTCAAATTAAAAAAAAAAAAAATCTTACTGGACCAATTAAGACTAAAGGACTACCTGAGACTACTGTCCTGAGATACTGTTTAAATTTTGAACTGAAACTATTCCCTGAGGTCACCTTTTAGCAAAACAACAGTTGGCACACAAAATAAAGGATATTACCTGTGAGTATGGTGCACCATTAAAAAACCATCTATATGAAACCAAGAGGTCAACAACTACTCCAAAGCAAAAAGAAGACAAGGGAACAGGGAAACTAGAGCACTGGATATGGGACTAACAGAACACAGTTGAAGAGAGTGTTCACATATTGTGAAAAAAGTAACTAATGCCACTGAGCAATATCTGTAGATATTGTCAAATGGGAACCTAATTTGCTGTGCATATTTCACCAAAAACACAATAAAATATTATTTTAAAAATTCCTGGTCCCTAAAGGCAGGGGATATTTAATATCACCTCTCTCCCTTCCACAAAGGGCATCCTGAGTAGTTAGGAGCAGATCCTGATAAGGAAAAGACCATGCTGGGAAAAGTCTTCTAAGAACGAGGACTTCTCTAATTTCTCTTGGAATTCCCTACAGCAAGATACCTACATATACCTGGTAAAAGACAAGATTATTTTTATGATGTTTAAAACAAACAAACATTGCCATCAAGTCAATTCTGATCCACAGTGACCCTCTAGTGACCCAGTGGACCAGAGTACAACTTCCTCACAGGGTTTCCAAGGCTGTAATCTTTAGAGAAGCCAACTGCCGTATCTTTCTTCTACAAAGCAGCCGGTGGGTTTGAACTACTGACTTTTTGGTTAGCAACTGAGCACATTAACCACTGCACCACCAGAGCTCTTTTACATGGTAAAGAAACAAGGTGTTCAATAACACTGAAATATAGATGGGGAACATTATTCTCTCTTTCAGTGCTTTTTTAATTCTTCCAACCCAGTTTAGGAGAAAGCCTCCACTTGATGCTGGTATGTATTTACACCTCTTTAACACTCCAATCTCCTTTTTTAACAGAAAGAGCAGGTCTGATCCTCCCTCTGTAGCCTATAACAAAATCATGCTCTAAATTAATTTCATTGCTTTGTTTTCTTTGTTACAATTTTATGGTTGTTTTCTGTTTATATCAAGTGATTCTGCTTTATATTTGTGGAAGACATATAAAGTTCCTTTTTTAAAAGTGAAATTAGTCAAGTGGAAAAAGGAAAATTGAATTAGCAAAAATCATTAAGTAATAAGTGATACCTGGATATGGGAAAAATCATGGTGGGTAATCATGAAGATCCACAGGTGGGAAACTAACATTCTGTGACACCCTGGCACACAGTTGTTGTTGTTGTTGTTAAGTGTCGTCGAGTCGTTTCTGACTCATAGCGACCCC
>NW_006921649.1:6184332-6195611 GCF_000298275.1 Orycteropus afer afer
GGAAGTAGGATTGCCCAACCTTCCTTCCGAGGAGTGGCTGGTGGGTTTGAACCGCCAGCCTTCTGGTGAGCAGTCAAATGCTTTAGCCACTATGCTACCAGAGCTCCTATAAACAAATATAAACACATAGGGTTGCTGAATTAAAACCACGCTCCTCTCTGCTTGATACTGACATGCTTTTTAAGGTGATTTTAAATGCATACTCTTAAATCAGCTATCACTGATATGTATAGTTGCCAAATCAATCAAGGAACTAGCCTATGCCCAAGGAAGATATCTAGACCATGAGCCCCAGATTCTCCCTCACAATAATCCTAAGGCAGGAGGTAGTTATTCCTTAGCCCCTGCAGAAGAAGCCTGTTCCCTGTCAGATGCAAATCCTCTGCCTTGATTATACTGGTTAAGGTAGCTTTTGGCATGGATATGTAGTGTTCATTTGCTCATTCATTCATTCCACAAATAGAGCACCTACTTTGTGCCAGGCACTGTCATAAGGGCTGGAAGGACATCAGTCAATTAAAAAGATTTTTTAAATCCCTATCTTGATGGAGCTTACATTCTGAGGGAGGAGACATAAAATAAACAACTAAATAAATTTGCAAATGATAGAGCACATTGTTGTTGTAGTTGTTGTTGTTATGTGCCGAGTAGGACCCGACTCATAGGACACCCCTTGGGTTTCCGAGGCAGTATGACTACTGAAGGTGATTGCTCCATCTTCCTTCCAAGGAGTGACTGGTGGGTTTGAACATCAATTTTCTCAGGAGAATGAGAAACAAGGTCAGTTGCTGAGAGGGAGGAAGGAAAAGATGTTGGAGGTTTAGGAAAAGATGAGATTTAAAATCCTCTAGGTGAGCGATAGAGAATGAATGGACTAAGAGTGTAGCAGGACACAATTGAGATTCATGATCATGGATTTAAAGTGACAACAGCCAATGTGGTTGCTTTTCTTATTTATTTTTTTTTTTCTACAGCCACATTCAGCTGAACAGGTATAAATATGGCATAGGCAAAGACTTGGATTTAATCAAAAGTGTGATTTTTGCCACACAAGTGTGATGAAGTGAGAAAGGACAAGGAATCAGAGTGTATGCACAAGGGAATGATTATAATGATTGGCCATGGAATTTGTTCTGGGTAAGAAGAAAAAAGAGACCAGAAGGTTAAGGAATAGTGAAAAGGAATGTTGAGTGGATTGAAGGTCCTGGATCAAAGGACTGTTGTTATAAAGGTAAAATAGGAAGTACTCTAGAAAAAGATGAGGGAGTGGTCTAAGGTGGCATGTATAGGATGGAGGTAATGGAAAAATTGCCATTGACAATAAGATCCAAAATATATCCATGTGAGTGAGGAGCCTCAAAGGAAAAATCAAGGATGTTGGAAGGATCAACTACTGGTATAATGAAATACCTAAAAGTAATTCAGAAGAGTTGGATAGAATGACAGTGGTCTAGAAGCTAAAAGCTTCAGGAAATACAGGTGAATGGCCTGGAGGTCAGTAGATGACACAACCAGGAGTACTTGAACCTCCAGATCCAGTAACAGTAGCAGAAAAAGCAGCCACCATTTGGGAAGGCTGCAGACAGAGCAGTGTCCTCAGGGTAGGGATGGTTTCAATAAGGACAATAAGGGGAAGGAAACATTCAGAGAAGTTGAAGACATAGGGCCTTTGATGATGACCAATGTGAATTCCAGAGGACCCACAGAAGTGTTTTGGAAATTGGGAGAGGTGGAGATGGGGCAGGACATGAGGCATGGTCTTGGGGTTAAGCTTAGTGACCTACCGCTACTGTAACAAAATACTACATGCTGGGTAACTTACAAGAGAAATTTATTGTCTCACAGTACCAGAGGCCAAAAGTCCAAATAAGAGAATCAGTCATGTTGATTCATTCTTTTTTCTTTTTTTTAAGATGAACCCTATTTTTTTTTTTTTTTAATTGTGATTTGGCTAAAAGTTTACAGAACAAATTCACTTTCCATGCAGAAGCTCACATACTTTGTCTCATGACATTGACTACAATTTATTACAATGCAATACCTCCCTCCCTCCACTTCCTCCCCATAGCTACCTATTCCCTGTGTCCTTCCCTCCACACGTTCCTGCCCCCTGAGCTGTCTGCCTGTGCATACACAGCCCTTCTATTCTCCCATGATTGTTCTCTCCAAGGAGTATATCTACCTAATGTAAATGTCCACCTCATATGCCTGTCTTTTGTTTGTCTGGAAGCCATAAGAGTGGGTTCAATTCCAGACCTAAAGAGCAGCTAGGGTCCATAGTCTCAGTGGTTCTATCAGGATCTATCAGACCAGCAAACCTGGTCTTTTTTTTTTTTTTTTCAATAATTTTGAGTTTTGTTCCATATTGTTCTCCACTCTATTCAGGATCTCCTACATAGATCCCCCTCTGAGTGGTTGATAGTGGTAGACAGGCATCATCTAGTTCTTATGGTCTCATAGTCATGTAAGCTGAGGATCTCATGGTGTACCAGTCCTTTGGACTAATTGTTTCCATGTGTCTTTGGTTTTCTTCATTCTTCTTTGCACTGGACCCATTGTCACACTAGATGGCCACTTGCCAGCTTTTAAGATCCCAGTCGCTACTTGCCAAAGTAGGATGTAGAACAATGTTTTATGTAGTATTGCTGATTCGTTCTGAGAATTAATTGTTCCATGCTTTTCTCCTAGCTTCTGGTGGTTCTCAAGTTCCCTGACTTATAGATGCGTCTTCACATGGTATTTTCCCCCTATTTGTGTCTGTTCTCTGCTTTTATAAGATACCACTCAGATGGTATTAGGACTCTTCCTGCTCTGGTATAACTTCATATTGTCCTAACTGGTCAACAAAGACCTATTTCCAAATAAGGTTGTGTTCACAGGTACCGGGGGTTAAGACTTCAACATATTTTTTTTTTTTGGTGGGGACATAATTCAATCCGTATCACGATGCCTGTTGTAAGCAGGGGTAAGGAGTTGTTGTTGTTGTTATGTGCCATCGAGTCAAACCCGACTCATAGCGACCCCTCCTTGGGTTTCCGAGGCAGTATCACTACGGAAGTAGGATTGCCCAACCTTCCTTCTGAGGAGTGGCTGGTGGATTTGAACCGCCAGCCGTCTGGTTAGCAGGCAAGTGTCTTAGCCACTATGCTACCAGAGCTCCCGGGGTAAGGAGTAGAATGAGGTTAATCCTGGTAGACTCCAGGCAGATGTTGTTGATGAGGTTGCATAGGTTGAGAAGGACAGATGCTTGGGACTCTATTGTTTGCCAAGGAAGGAGGCAAGGAGGCCTGGGGAGAGGCAGTTTTATACTCTGAGAATTTGTACCTTTTAGTAGAGGACAGGGCACTTGGGTCAGGGAGGTATAATTCCCAATGCAAGGGACTCAGTCTTAACCCCTGCTGGGGGAAGAGCCATCTTAAATCTGAGTACGCAAAGCTCTCTCTTGTCCTTTCTGTGGAAAGTAGGAAGTGTGGAGAAATGCAGCTCAGGAGCTAGAGATTGTGCAATCCACACATGCCAGGTATCAGAATCCCCTTCCCATAGTGAGCCAGCATCACCACAGTACCTGCTCAGTGCAGCATTGTGCTAATAGCCATCACTTACTCATCTTGTTCATCAATGTATCCCTACCTTCTAACACAGTGGCCAGATATCGTAGATGCCCTTACATAATTCCCAAGTGAAGGAGTCCATATTTGTTCAATAGTTCATGTGCAAGTCCTTCACGGGGATTTTCTCATTCAATCCTCACAGCAAACCAATAAGATAGGTGCAATTATTATCCCAACTCACATCTGAAGCTTACAGTGGTGAAGGGACTTGCCCAAGGTCACTCAGCAAGAGAATTTGAAGCTCAATCTGTCTTATTCTAGCACCGACATTAATAATGACGTGGTGGTCATTAACAACCAAATTTGGAAGAAACTATGTAAAGAATACTTGAGTCTGGACCCAGGAGACATTCTCAAGCCTTTGTCTCCCTCCTTTGTGGATCCTACACCCAACCACTCATTTTCTATCTCTCCAAGATCCTCTACTGCTTTCTATCCATCATGATTTCAGAAATCTTTGTTTTTTTTCTACCATAGATGTGAAAAGCTGGCTTGTGATGTTCGGATTTCAGCTTAGCAACATAATTCCTGGTTTTCCAAGAGCCAAAATGTATTTTGTGCCTCCTCCCTATGAACTGTCAGAGAGTCAAGCAAGTGAGAATGGACAGGTAAGTAGGAATTCCTGCCAAGAATCTGAATCTTTGCGATCATTCTCTTTTGCAAACAAAACTGCATGGGAGCCAAAGACATGTCAGCAGAGGAGGGAAACATTGGAGCTGGGTATAAAAGCTACATGAAAGGTGGTGACTTTGCAGGAAAAAGAATGTCAGTGCCATCACCTGTCTGGTGCCGCACGTAATTCTTCCCAACCTCAATTACCTTAATTGCAGTATCATTATCTGTTCAGTTTATACCCTTGAGTCACTCATTGATTAACAACAGCACAGAGAAATCTAGCAGCCACCTACCATCTGCACTGCCTATAAGATCATAACCCTTTTGGCTTTTATGGAAAGTAATAAAACTGTGGTTTGCCATTTCTGTCCCATTAAAGAACATTTTTATGCCCTGCATAAAACCTCTGCACTTTATGGCCCAAATGTGTACAGATTGAGTTTTGAGAACATAATTTGTGCTTGGGTCTTTCAGTGATGACTGAAGGGTGGTCACTTTCAATTTGGGTGCATCTGAGACCACTATTGGGTGGGGAGGGATATCAATATTCAGAAGGCTGCCTCTCTTAGCCCCTGCAACAGAGCTTTTGCTCGGAGCTATAAAAGTCTGAAAAGTCTCACTCAGCTGCTCTGAATAATTGTCCAGATTGTGTAACTATAGAGAGGCAAGGAGGAGCTGCTGGGTAATTGAGAACAGCATTCTCTCAGTCCTGCCCCTTGGGGGCTACTCAGTGGATGAATAGCCATCATTTCTCTCATTTATCTAAGTGCCGTTACCTTCCAAACACAGCCTCTTCCATTATCCCAGTCTGTCCCCCAACCACCAATTGAGATAAGTTGTAATTTGTGAGTGGAGAACTCAGAGCTGAGGAGATGATGGTGATTTTGTCCCTCCACAGAACCAGGGCGGGGAGCCAAAGCGACTGACTCAATGGCTGGGGATATTCCCTCTGGCCAACAAAACCAGTAGCTCTTAGACTAGTGCTTCTCAAACTTTCACATACACATGAATCACCAAGGGGATCTTGTGCACATGCAGAATTTGATTCCATAGGTCTGGAGTGAGGCCTGGGATTCTGCTTTTCTAACAGAGTTCCAGGGGATTGTGATACTACTGGCCACACTTGAATATGTAAACAAGTTATACTGAGCCACCTCTGACTCATGGCAATCCCATGTGTTAGAGTAGAACTGTGCCCCATAGCATTTTCAATGGCTGATTTTTCAGAAGTAGATCAGCACATTAACCATTTACACCATCCAGGGACTCAGCAAGGTCTTAACCTGAAGACATTAAATGCATATTCAGAGCTTTGGCCTTAAAGGAACCTGGGTCACAGCAGCGGGGGGGGGGGGGGGGGGGGGGGGGGGGGGGGGGGGGGGGGGGGGGGGGGGGGGGGGGGGGGGGGGGGGGGGGGGGGGGTCACTGCTGCTCAAACAAATGCCCTCCCTGCCCTTCAGGTCAGCAAATTCCCTGGTCTAAAGTGTACAAGGCAGCTGCCAAATCATCGAAGTGCTGAGTGCCTCACCCTTTTCCAACACTGGCTAGACAGGATAAGTGTGTAGGCCTGTGTACAGACCTTGGCAAGGTGGCAAACTTCCTTCTCCATCTTTTCAATTAGTGGGGCAGTTATGGGGTAGACTGGTCATGCTCTGAGGGCCCTGGCAGTCAGCCAGGCTGTCCTAGTCCAAGAAGTGAGCTTCTCCTAGTACACACTAGTCCTTGGAGGGACATCTAGTCATTGTTCTCTGATTCTTTCATAAGCTTCCCAGCCCATCTTCTCAGCTGTCTGTGTCTTTTTTTGCCCACAGCTCATTACAGGTGTCCAGCAGACGACAGAGAGACACAATCAAGCCTTCATGGCACTGGAAGGGCAGGTCATTTCTAAAAAGCTCCACGCCAGCATTCGGGAGAAAGCAGGCCACTGGTTCGCCACCACCACACCCATCATTGGGAAAGGCATCATGTTCGCCATCAAAGAAGGCCGGGTGACCACTGGTGTATCCAGCATTGCCAGCGAGGACAGTCGCAAGGTGGCTTCTGTGCTCAACAATGCCTACTACCTGGACAAGATGCATTACAGCATCGAGGGCAAGGACACCCACTACTTTGTGAAGATAGGTGCAGCTGATAGTGACCTGGTCACCCTGGGCACCACCATCGGCCGCAAGGTGCTGGAGAGTGGGGTAAATGTGACTGTGTCACAGCCCACACTGCTGGTCAATGGCAGGACTCGAAGGTTCACGAACATCGAATTCCAGTACTCCACACTGCTGCTCAGCATCCGCTATGGCCTCACCCCCGATACTCTGGACGAAGAGAAGGCCCGTGTCCTGGACCAGGCGAGACAGAGGGCCCTGGGCACTGCCTGGGCCAAGGAGCAGCAGAAAGCCAGGGACGGGAGAGAAGGGAGCCGCCTGTGGACTGAGGGTGAGAAGCAGCAGCTCCTGAGCACGGGGCGGGTACAAGGTTATGAGGGATATTACGTGCTTCCTGTGGAGCAATACCCAGAGCTTGCAGACAGTAGCAGCAACATCCAGTTTTTAAGACAGAATGAGATGGGAAAGAGGTAACAAAATAATCTGCTGCCATTCCTTGTCTGGATGGCTCAGCAGGAGTAACTGTTATCTCCTCTCCTAAGGAGATGAAGGCCTAACGGGGGCACTAAGGCCGGGCTGCTTTAGGATCCCAAGTGGCAAGAAAGCTCACATTTTTTGAGTTAAAATGCTACTGTCCTCACGAGAAGTCCCACATCCTGAAGTAGACTAAAGCCTGGCTGAAAACTCTGAGGAAAACAAACAAACGAATGAACGGACAAACAAACACAATGTTCCAAGTTCCCCTAAAATATGACCCACTTGTTCTGGGTCTACACAGAAGAGAGGCAAAAAGAGATGCAAACATGTCCGAAAGGGTCAAAAGAAAAAAAAGAAATAAGCAAACACACTGACTGAAAAACAAAGAAATGAAGACAAGAAGGCCTCATATCCTATTACCTCACTCATTCACACGTGAGCAACACAAGACATCCACACGGCCAGCGTCAGCAGACCAGCTGAGGAAACCGATTCAGACTGCTTGTTGGACAAATACTTCAGACATTTTCGTTTAAGCAAATACAGGTGCATTTAAAACATGACTTTGGGGTGATTTGTGTGTAGCGACTGGGGTGGGGGGTAATAAAAGTGAAAGAGTGAGCACTGGAAATACTTTTTAAAGAAAAAAAAAAAAAAGAAAGAAAAAAATAAATTAATATCAAAATTCCAAGTGAAATAATACCGTCCAGCACTTAACTCTCAGGTCTCAACTTAGTCTGGCCTGAGCTAATTTATTTGAGCGCAGAGTGTAAAATTTAATTCAAAATGGTGGCTATACTCACTACAGATAAATTTCATACTCTTTTGTCTTTGAAGATTCCATTGTGGACAGTAATATGCAGTTACAGGGTGTAGTCTGTTTAGATTCTGTAGTTTGTGGGTATCAGTTGCAGTAGAGGTGTGGCATTGTGACACTCTTTTGCTAACGGGCACCACTTCAGATCACCCTGTACATACATAAGCCGCAAGGCACAATCGCTGTTTCAGATTTAAAATTATTAGTGTGTTTGTTTGGTCCAGAAACTGAGACAATCACATGACCGTCACCACGAGGAGAGAAAATTAAAAAAAAAAAAAAAATTAAAAAAAAAGAAAAGAAACAAAAAAAAAGTCTAATAAGAACTTTGGTACAGGAACTTTTTTGTAATATACATGTATGAATTGTTCATCGAGTTTTTATATTAATTTTAATTTGCTGCTAAGCAAAGACTAGGGACAGGCAAAGATAATTTATGGCAAAGTGTTTAAATTGTTTATACATAAATAAAGTCTCTAAAACTCCTGTGGACACTGGTCTTCTGTGGAAATGCTTTGAGACAAGGAATGCACGAGAAGAGTGGGAGGAGAAGAGGCTGAGCTGGGAGTTTGAACACTGGGAAAGAGCTTTTGTTCAAGGTAGCTCAGTGCTCCCAGACAGCTCTCCCTTCTTGAGCAGTCTCCCTCTGCACGGAGCAGAGGTGCAAAGGAGAGTCTGGGCCTGCTGCAGTCAGGCAGATAGTGTGGCCCCCACAGATCCACCTGTGTGTGGATCCCTCCAGATCTCCTGGCTCCTCTCTGCAGCTACATGCTAGTTCTGGGAGACACTGATGGGAATTTGAAGCTGAATATTTTTGCCATAGAGGGAGACTGATGGATGTTTTTGTAACTGTGTGTGTGCGCGTATGTGTGCATATGTGTTTCTTCCAGGTCAGATCAGTTTGCCCCAAGATTTGTAAACCTAGGAAAATCCCAAGTAAAAGAAGCACTTAAGATTTGGATCATTTCTCTTTTTCCATATATCTCATTTTTAGAATAATATGTTGTTGTTGTTGTTACATGCTGTCAAGTCAGACCTGACTCATAGCGACCCCTCCTTGGGTTCCCAAGGTGGTATCACTACGGAAGTAGATTGCCCAACCTTCCTTCCGAGGAGTGGCTGGTGGGTTTGAACCACTAGCCTTCTGGTTAGCAGGCAAGTGCCTTGAGCACTACGCTACCAGAGATCCCTTAGAATAATATATTACTGTTAATGTTGTTGTTGTTGGCTGCTGTTGAATTGATGCCTTATTCATGATGACCCCATCACAACAGAATAAAATACTACCTGCCCCTGTGCCATTTCCATGATCGGTTGCAGATCAGAGTCCTTGTGATTCATAGGGTTTTCATTGGCTGATTTTTGGAAATAGATCACCAAGCCTTCCTTCCTAGCCCATCTGAGTCTGGAAGCTCCACTGAAATCTGTTCAGCATAAAAGCAACACAAGCGTCCACTGATAGAGCAGTGGTACCTGCACATGAGGTGCGTTGTCCAGGAATCAAACTCAGGTCTCCCACGTGGAATGGGAGAATTCCTCCACTGAGCCACCACTGCCCTCATTATCCTTCATAGCTCACATTTGTCAGTGTTTACTAGGTGCCAGGCACAAAGCTAATGCATTGCAGGCAACATTTCTATTTAATCCTCAGCTTTCATTCATTTGATGACATTTTATTGAGAGCTTGCCTTGTGCCAAGTCCCGTGCTAAGTTCTGGAGGTAAAAGAGGTGAGCAGAAATAAATATGCAACCCCTCCTCATGAAAATTATGGTCAGGTGAATAGACAGACAAAATAATTACACTAAGAAGTGAAAACAACAGTGATGTTACATGCCAATAAGGATAGATTTATAAAGTTATGGAAGCATATGACTGGGGATACAACCTAGACTGAGGATGTCATGGAAGTATTGAGCACTGATGTGAAAGTTAAATAGGAGTTGGGAGCTCTGGTAGCATAGTGGCTAAGACACTTGCCTGCTAACCAGACGGCTGGCGGTTTAAACCCACCAGCCACTCCTCAGAAGGAAGGTTGGGCAATCCTACTTCTGTAGTGATACTGCCTCAGAAACCCAAGGAGGGGTCGCTATGAGTCGGGTTTGACTCGACGGCACATAACAACAACAGGTAAAGAGAAGGACAAGCATTCCTGACCAAAGGAACAGTATATGCAAAATGTATTGTGGTGGGAGGGAGCAGAGTCAGTTTAACGGGACTTAAGATGGCCAGTTAGGTTGAAATACAGAAGAGGTTGGCAGGAGCCAGAAGACACAGTTTAGAGATTGAATTTTGCTTTAACACTAAAAGCAGTGGGCATCCATGGGTTTTAATTTCCCAATGAAGTGCTCTGGATGCAGCATGGAGGGTAGACGGGAGAGCTGACGGGATCATCTACCTGAGATAAAGGAAAAGTCTGGTGAAGTCATTGACCTGAGAGGAAGGAAGGGGCTGGTGGGGTCATCTTCCTGAGGTGAAGAAAGGGACTGGTGGGGTTGGGTACCAGAGATGAAGGTACTTTGGACTAGAGAGAGAGAAAATGGAAGTAAATTGAGTGGATAGCTCCTCCAAGGAGGAGCTCCTATTATCAGTCACTTTGCAGATAAGGAAACCAAGGCCAAACACCACCCAGCTGGTAAGAAGTGGAATCTGATATGAACCCAGTTGAGACTGGTTTCAAAACCCTTCCAGGAAGTCTAGTCTAGTACTTTACCCTGAGACTCCCATGAACCCCACATCACAGCTGCCTTTGCAGTCATCCAGCCAGGCCAAGTACAGTTTCTACAGGTGGGAGGAAGAGAGAGAGAGAGGCATGGCTAGCTTGCTTTCAACCAGATATCAGACCTCATGGGCTATGCTAGAATTACCAGTAGAGCAAGTAATGATTTTGTAAAGCAAATGAGATAAAAAGAATGCTCCTGAGAATGTCTATCTCAGAAGCACATGGGAACAGCCTTGTTTTCCCAAGAGAGTGAGTTTGGTGCCATTTCCTTTCAGGAGGAAAATTGGAAGCAGGAGACAGCTTATTATAGCGGTTTGGGCCCTGGCACCAGCATTGTTTAATCCAAATGATATCAGGATCACTTAGAAAAATGCTCATAGAACAGCCTGCAGCTGGTCATGAGGTCAGTTTGAATCCTGGTTTGGAGGACGGAAGGGATCTGGTGGTGTAGTGCCCAAGGCATTTGACTACTAACCTGAAGGCTGGCAGTTCAAACCCACCAGCCACTCTGCAGAAGGAAGACTGCGTAATCTACTTCTGTACAGATTTACCACCTTGGAAACCCAAAGAGGGTTGCTATGAGTCAGAATTGACTCAATGGCAGTGAGTTTGATTTGGTTTTGGTTGGTGGAAGTTGCAAAGAAAGTGCTCAGGACATGCTTGGATTAAACACCATGTGTGTTGCCCTGGGATGCAGCCAGCTGAGGCAAGACAGGTAGCTGATCCCAGGTTAGAAGCAGAAGGAAGCTTGTTCAGCTCCATCCAGTCTCTTGGGTGGCAATAGACCATAGAGGTGGGACACAGGGAATCATACGTCACCAGAATTTCACTGCAACCCAGAATTCTTCTCCTTTAGGTCAACTATCTTTGATTTGGGAGCTCTGGTAGCATAGTGACTAAGACACTTGCCTGCTAACCAGACAGCTGACGGTTCAAACCC
>NW_006921649.1:6195988-6231178 GCF_000298275.1 Orycteropus afer afer
TTGGAAGGAAGGTTGGGCAATCCTACTTCCGTAGTGATACTGCCTCGGAAACCCAAGGAGGGGTCGCTATGAGTCGGGGCCGACTCGACGGCACTTAACAACAACAACAACAACAAGGTTAAGATTGTACACTCTGAAGTCAGCCTGCCTTGAATAAATCCTAATTCCAATGAACCAGTTGCTGGTGATTTGACTCTGATTCATGGTGACCCCATGTGTATTAGTGTAGAACTGTGCTCCACAGGGTTTTCAGTGGCTGAGTTTTCAGAAGTAGATCACCAGGCCTTTCTTCTCAGCTGCCTCTGGGTGGATTCAAACTTCCAACCTTTTGTTTAGCAACTGAACACATTAACTACTCAGGGACTCCAACCCTGACTTAATAATTCACTAAACAGGGAGACTTGAGAAGGTTACATGCATTAAGTATGATAAATGACATTACCTATTTTAACAGCCAAATGCAATATAAGTCAATAAAATAAAGTTTAGTTCTCACTCACAAATACTCCATTGTGAATCAGTAGTGAGGATGGCTCTCTGCTCCATGCAGTCACTCAAGGGCCCAGGTCCTTCCATCTTATGGCTTCCTTCTACATCCTCCAGGGCCTCGGTCTTCAACTAGGTCCTCAAAGTCCTCTTTATTCAGGTGGCTGATGGGGAAAGAGATGAAGGATCATACATGTAATAGGGTTTTTTAATGGGCCAAGTCTGGAAGTGGTACATACCACCTAAACTCACATTCTATTGCCTAGAACTCAGCCCACGGACCCACCTAACTACAACAGAGCCAAGAAAATGTAGCCTGGGTGCAAGCCCAGGTTGAAGAGGACACTGGATATTGGTAAGCTCAAGCAGTCTCGGCCACATGACCCAATGCCTATAAGCCTCAATTTCCTCACACATAAAATGAAGACTGATAATAATAAGTTTAGGAGCTCTGGTAGCATAGTGCCTAAGGCACTTGACTGCTAGCCAGAAGGGTGGCAGTTCAAACCCACCAGCCACTCCTCAGAAGGAAAGTTGGGCAATCTACTTCCATAGTGATACTGCTTTGGAAACCCAAGGAGTGGTCACTATGAGTAGGGTCCGACTCGATGGCACATAATAACAACAATAATAAGGTTGCATGATCATTAAAAGGAGTCCCTGGGTGGTGCAAATTGTTAAACACTTGACTACTAACCAAAAGATTGGCAGTTCAAACCTATCCAGATGCACCTTGGAAGAAAGGTCTGGGATCTGTTTCTGAACGGTCCAAAAAAAAATTCCCATTTAGTCAATTCTGACTCAGGGCAACCCTAAGTGTTACAGAGTAGAACTGAACCATAGGGTTTTCTTGGCCATAATCGTTATAGAAGAAGATTGTCAGGCCTTTCTTTTGTAGTGCGCTGGGTCATTTAAACCATCAACCTTCAGGTTAGTAGTGGAACACAAACCATTCACAGCCTTGAAAACTCTATGGAGTGTAGTTTGCAACACACAGGGTCTCTATGAGTTGGAATCAACTCAACAGCAACTCGTTAATAGTGATTAAATGACATATTGTGTGTATCATCATCATCATCAACATCATTGCACATGGTAAGTACACAATAAATGTTACATTTTATGACTTTTAAATCTTTGCTCCAAGCACAGATTTTCTAAGGGTGGAAATCGAAGCATTAGCCATAGAGGAAGAGACTTTTATGTAGGGGCTGGGAGGGGTGAAGGAGGACCTTCCCTCGAATCCCATTCTACACAGCTACCTCCTCAAGAGCTTTCTCTACCACCTCCCCTCTTCCTGATCCGGGAGCTTGAACAAGTTCTTTCAGAGTGAAATCTTTATTCACAGCCTTGGGCTTTATTGGAAAGGATGATGTTTCAAGGATTTGAGGGTCTCAGCAACATGAAGACTTGACCCTCTGAACAGGGTGTTCATTCAGGCCTTCATCAGCATTCACAGTGACCAGGCAGAGTTTTGTCTCTGGTACTGTTGAAAGCCAGAAATACAAAGACAAGTAAAACATGGTCAAAAACCTCACAAGCCAGTCAGTGGACAGGAGGGTCAAAGTGGCATGGAAGCGATGCACACTAATGCAAAACCCAGAGGAGAGGACCCCAGGAGATTTTGAGCATTTGAGCTGAGTACTGACAGGTAAGAGATTGCCAGATGGAAAAGATGGGAGCAGATGTACTTGGCTGAGAGAAGAGCATGTGCAGGGTTCTAGGAGTGAGAAGACGCACATGTGCACAGGCTGGGAGAAGCTCAGTGAGGCTCGCACCAGTGGCTCACAGTCCTGGCGACATGTTAGCATCACCTGGGGAGCTTCTAAACACACCCATGACCCACAGATCTTGACCTGAGAGGAAGGAAGGGGCCAATTAAGTTCAACTCTCCATGGCCATGGTCTGAGTATCAGTAGATTCTACAGCTTCCCAGGTGATATTACTGTATAGCCAAACACTGGACTAGAGCATGGCAGGAGGGACATGGCCTGTGATTAGTTCTGGTGGAGAGAATGAAGCCAGAATTGATCTCAGGCTTAAAAGATGGACATTCTCCGGCAGGCCATGAGGCGCCTACCAAAGTCTGCACATGGGGGAAATGCAGTTAGAAATCTTTCAACTGGCAAAGTATAAATAGAAGATGGTGGAAAAGCCAGAGCCTGAGAGGCTCTGTAACAGTCTCAATGAGAGATGTCATGGGGCCTGAGGGAAGGCTGGGACCACAAGAACAGCAGGAGAGCACCTCAGACAGGATTCAAGTTGGACACAAGCTTGGATGCAGGTGGAATACCAAGTACAGGGAATTTGACCTGAGAAGCTCCAGGGGTCTCTCTCCAGGGGAAGCCTCATGATGCACCATCATCTCTCCTCCACTCTTATCCCCCAGGTTAAATGATGCAACACCTTGTGAGGATGGTTTAAGAGAAGCCTAATCTAGGCTTAGGAGCTCTGGTGGCATAGTCCCTAAGGCATTTGACTGCTAACCCGAAGGCTGGTGGTTCAAATCCACCAGCCACTCCTCAGAAGGAAGGTTGGGCAGTCTTCTTCCACAGTGAAACCACCTCGGAAACCCAAGGAGGGGTCGTTATGAGTTGGATCCGACTCGACAGCAGTGGGAACCTCGTTTGGAATCCCTGAGTGATACAACTGGTTTGCTCTTGGCTACTCAACCAAAAGGTTGGTGGTTCAAATCCACCCAGAGGCATCTTGGAAGAAAAGACCAGAATCTACTTCCAAAAGGTCACAGCCATGGAAACTCTATGGAGCAGTTCTATTCTGCAACACATGGAATCTCCATGAATTGAAATCAACTTGATGGTAACAGGTTTGATTGGTTTTGGGTTTTGGGTTTTTGGTGTTTAGTCTAGGCTTACCTTCAAGACTCATCCAGATTAGCCAGTGTCTGGACTTTCCAGAATAGTTCTGATCTACCACACCCATCCCCAAGCCCCACCTTCCATCCAGAGGCAACTGGGAAGCCTGGCACCCTGTCTCAAACACCCACAGCTGGCTCTTTGGCTGTGGAGCAGGCCATCAAAAGTGAGGCCATATCAGCTGGAGCCTCTTCCCCACTGACTTCACCTGTCCCTGAATGCCACACCTTCTCAAGTCATCACCTTCTCATGGTAAATGTTGGGTTTGCCATTTGGTCACAAGGTGGCAGCCTTTCCCACAAAATCTCTCTGGCATTGGATCCTAGGGCCTAAGGCTAGTGTAGAGAAGTCTTTAGCCAGCAAGAGACTTAAACAAGAGACCCGTAGGAAAGCCCTGGGCCCAGGGAGGGGCTCCTGAAACAGGCCAGAAAGCCCTAAGAGGGATTGAGGATCCATCTGGATTGTTCTAGGAAGCAAGATTCCAAAGAAGCCCTGTTCTAGGAACAGCCAGACTGGGATTCTGACCCCAGGTCAGCTATTTATTCCCTGGGGAAATTTCCACATACACCTTCACCTTCCATAACCTCACTTTCCTCATTTGCAAAACATGGTTAAAATTACCTATTCTGTAGGATTCTTTGGAAAGAATAACAGAAACAATATATGCAAAGTGCTTGGCTAGTGTCCAGCACTTAATAAATAAGCTATTATGAAAGGAAAATTGTGAAATATTTTTGGTGGGTTATGGTCTTTGGGGAGGAGCCCTGGTGGCACAGTGGTTAAAGAACTTGGTTGCTAACCCAAAAGTCAACAGTTCGAACCCACCAACCACTTCACGGGAGAAAGATGCAGCAGTCTGCCTCCTTGAAGATTTACAGCCTTGGAAACCCTATGGGGAACTTCTACTCTGCTCTGTAGGATCACTGTGACTGGAATAGACTCAATGGCAGTGGGTTTGGATTGGTATGTACAGTCTTTGGAGTCAGAGAAAACTTCCCTCTGGATCTCAATTGCTCCTCTTTGTAACTAAACCATGATCCTTAACATAATCTCTGGAGTCTCTGTTTCCTCCTCTGTGAAATGCTAATCTTGTACCCACAAGTTATAAAATGTCCATTTCATGGGTTTATTGTAAGATTTATAAAACATAATAAGTATTTAGCCTACCTGGTGCATGGGAACAGCAACCTGCCTATATAGATCAACTGCTAAGTATTATTATTCTCAGGACTGCAGATGGGGCCGCTGCCTCGGGACTCTGAGTCCTAAAACTTGGCCTGTTAAAAGAGTAAAGGATTCCACTGCCCGTTCTGTCCTCCCCCCAAGAGAAGCTGCATGAATCAATGGGGCACTGTACTCCTCACAGGCTCCAGAGTGAAAAGAGAAGAAGCAATGCCTGTCCCTTTAGGGATCTTCTACCCATCCTTCCAGAGATGAGATGCAATTACTTTGCTAGAGTCCCTTATCTGGGCTCTCAGCTATCAGTGTAAGACTCATAGCGACCCCTCCTTGGGTTTCCGAGGCAGTATCACTACGGAAATAGGATTGCCCAACCTTCCTTCCGAGGAGTGGCTGGTGGGTTTGAACCGCCAGCCTCTGGTTAGCAGTCAAGTGCTTTAGCCACTATGCTACCAGAGCTCCTAGAGCAGAACCCAATTTCCTCTTGCTCCTCACCACCCATCTTTAGTGTTCCATGTAGAAAGCCACCTTCAAGAAGCATCCCTTTAATCCTCTCACCTTCTCCTTGCTTCTCTAGCCCTTCCAGTGTTTCACTCCATCCCCACCTGAGCCCAATTCCAGAGACATTAAAAGTGAGCCCTTTACATTTATGCATTCATAAAACACTGTCACCCAGATTAACAGGTTGCCTTGGAACCTCACAATCACTCACTAAATTTGTTGGGAGCAGATGAGAAAACCAAGGCTTAGAGAGTGCAAGTGACTGGACCAGGTCAACCAACAGAACAGGTCCCTCCTAGGTACCTGAAATTCTTCTCCTAACCTCAATCTGTTGTTGTTGTGTGCCATCAAGATGATTCTGATTCCAACTCTTAGTTACCCCACGAGCAGATTGCCACATCTTTCTGCCATAGAACCTCTGGGTGGGGCTTGAACTAACCTTTCAGTTAGTAGCTGAGTGCTTCCCTAATGCACCACAGGGGGCTTTATCCTCAAACTAATACATGCATTCCTCACTTATCAACTATCTGGTTAACTGATATTTTACATTAATGACAGTAGTAAAAAATCTACTACCCAACTATTCTGCACATTAATGGTGCACATCTGGCAGTAACAAATGGCAAGGTGTGAGGCAAGAATAATGCTGGCCGTGATGGTTAAAGTTATGTATCAACTTGGCTGGGTCATGATTCTCAATGGTTTAACAGTTATATAATGATGAAAATTGACAGTTGTGTAATAATGTAGTCATCTTACATTTTGTGATCTGATGTGGTCATGCTCCATTTCTGCTTAACACTGATAGTCTCATAACAACCTGGTGTTTTGGACCTAACCATGTTGATAAGTGTTGTTGTTGTTGTTGTTGTTATGTGTCGTCGAGTCAAACTCGAGTCAAACCCGACTCATAGTGAGCCCTCCTTGGGTTTCCGAGACAGTATCACTACGGAAGTAGGATTGCCCAGGAAGTAGGATTGCCCAACCTTCCTTCCGAGGAGTGGCTAGTGGGTTTGAACCACCTCTTGTTAGCAGGCAAGTGTCTTAATCACTAAGCTCCCTGTTGATAAGTGAGGAATGGTTATACTCCATTCCCAGGCCACTCCCTCAACAATGCCTTATCTTAGTCTTATCTCAGCCATGTATATGCAGATTTTATTCTAAGGCCATTATTATTAGCTGGAAGGAATCTGCCCCAGAGTATGTTAGCCAAAAATGTGAGAATTTGGGCAATCTACTTCCTTAGTGATACCGCTTGGGAAACCCAAGGAGGGGTGGCTATGAGTTTGATCCCACTCGAAGGCAGTGAGTTTGGTTTCTGGTTATTTTTTAAAAGACTGCATGGAGTAGATGGGGACGTTAGTGATCCAGTGGTAGGATTTTCACCTTCTCTTCAAGAGATCCGGGTTCAATTCCCAGCCAATGCACCATCTGTTAGTGGAGGCTTGCATGTTGCTATACTGCTGAACAGGTTTCAGCAGAGCTTCCAGACTAAGACTAATCAGAAAGGCCTGGCAATCCACTTCTGAAAAATCAGCCAATCTGCATACTATCCTGGGGAAGGCATTTCATTCTGTTGAACACAGGGTTGCCATGAGTTGGGGGCCAACTCGATGGCAGCTAACAGCAAGCAGTAAAGTGGAGATGGAGAAAATGAACACATACTGGGTTCTGCCCCCAAACAGTATCTCTGTATGAGTCAGGAGACTTGCCATTGGAAATGTCAGAAACTCAGTGCAAAACAAACACTGGGAAGTCCAAGGCACAGCTGACTTCAGACACAGATGTGGGGACTCAGAGGACGTCCGTGAAGAGCTGCTCTTTTCTCACCTCTCAGTGTGCTTCCCTTGGAATGTCACCTTATTCCCAGGTGGATTTCTCCATGCATGGGCAAGATGGTCATGGTAGCCTCATACTTATATCCTTGTGGTTGTCATCCAAATGGCAGGGAGACTCTCCCCCAATCCCAAAGAAGACCTGAATTGGCCCAAACCCCATCAGCACTCCAGGACCAAAAAGAAAGGGGAAGAGGTAGTTCTTCCAAGGAAGATGACAGTCTTTCTGTCAGCAATAGTGCCTAACACACACATCATAGGCGCTTAGTAGATAAAGTCAGGTACTGGGAATTCAAGGACAAATTAAACACAGCCAACCAGGAGAAGTCTGGTCAGAAACACTAACAAGCAAATAAACAATAGTGACATAGTATGGAAGCTCTGTGAAGAGAGCTGTGCAGGGCATGAGTTGGCAGATCATTCAACTTCAGTGGGGATGTGGAAGACTAAAGAATGGACAGGACATGCACAAATATGGCATTGGAAGGATCTAGATTGAACCTAAAAAGTCTAGAAGGTGCCCAGCCCCTCAGGGTTTCCCACCAGGTGCTTATCCCCCAACCCTCAACATACAATGGGCCTTTCCCTTCTGAGAAATCTAGAAGCCACTCTCCAACACCAGCCTGGTGAATCTGTCCCTAGATAGAGCTGTTTATATGGGGCTGAAAGTCACTTCCTCCTTCACCCCAGATTCTAGCTTCCTCCCTCTCACACCTGGGGAAGTCTAGGAAGCCTCTATGTTCTATTGGCAGAGGTGGTTCTCTCCATTGGGCCATCCTGTGTTCCAGCGCAGTGTTCCTCAGCCTTGGCACTACTGATATTTGGGGGTCTAGATAATCCTTAGGAACTCTGGTGGCATAGTGCCTAAGGCATTTGACTGCTTTTTTGCTGTGGGAGCTGTCCTGTGCACTGTAGAATGTTTAGCAGCATCTTTGCCCCTACTCACTAGATGCTAGTAGCATCTCTACCCCAGTTGTGAAAATAAAAAATGTCTCCCCTCATTGCCAAATATCTTTGGAGGGGGCAGGGGCAGGGGGTAGGGGTCAGGGGCAGGGGGCAGGGAAGGCTCCCAGTTGAGAATCTCTACTCTAGTGTGTTCTTCCCCATCCCCTTCTCCCTGACATCAGACCCCAGCCTTGGGAGGGAAGAGGTATCCATCCTCTGATTGTCATTGAGCCAATTCTGGCCTCCTGTGTATCAGAATAGAACTGTGTTCTATAAGGTTTTCAAAGGTTGATTTTTTGGAAGAAGATCACCAGGTCTCTTCCAAGACTCCTCTGGATGGATTCAAACTTCCAACCTTACATTAGCAGCTGAGCATGTTAATCATTTGCACCACTCAAGGACACCATCCTCTGATTGTTGTTGTAGTTGTTATGTGCCTTCGAGTCAGATCTGACTCATAGCCACCCCTCCTTGGGTTTCCAAGGTGGTATCTTTATGGAAGTAGATTGCCTGACCTTCCTTCCGAGGAGTGGCTGGTGGGTTTGAACCGCCAGCCTTCTGGTTTCTCTCTAAGGAGTCATTTATCAATTCTCACCTATGTTCATCCAAATGACATCTCTCAAACAAGGGCTTCCTGGATCTAAGGACTGGGACCTCACTCTGATTCTCCTCTTCCTCTGAACTTTCTCCATAGCTGAGTTCATGAGCCAAGTGTGGAAAGGGAAATTGATTGCTACCCCCACCTCTAGGTCCTCCTCCAGCCTCCCAGACCACCCTAAAGAGCAATCCCCTGTTCCAAGGCAGACAGAAACATGAAGACAGAGGACTGGCTGTGGCTGTGTTATAGTGATGAGTGTCAAGCAATCCAAGTGAGCACATGATGAGTGGAGAGGAGCCAGGGATCTCCTGAGTACCTTCCCATAGGTACTTGAGGAAGGGATTCTAGGGCCTGCGATGACAGGGTAGTATTTTATTCCTGCCTTCTTGTCCTGTCCCTATACCAGGGGTCACTCACAGCCACTTGAAATAGGACATTGTGATGATGAATAATGGTGCCCAAATAATGTCCTCTGGACAGGTCCTAGGGCACAGTCCCAGGGACTCACTCTACAGGATTTGTAGAGAGAATATGAGTTTGATGTCCATCAGCCCTGTGGTAGTTATGTTTGTGTGTCAACTTGGCTAGGCCTGGTTGAGTGGCTGGGCAGCTGGATGTAGTATTCCCCATGACGAGACTGGTAATCAACTCCATGGTGGAATCTACTGGGAGCATCTGAGTAGCTGCCTTTGGGTATGTGGTCTGCTTCCTGTATATAAGGATAAGCTTTGAAAATGGTCTCTAGCCTATGGCACGCTTGGGCCCTGAATGTAGCCGTGCCATTGCTCAGCAGCATTCTATGCTCTGCCAACCTTGGGACTTACAATGGACTAAAGTTAAGGGCCTGCTGTTTGGTTTGGTAACATCGGGACTGTGCCTTTTTCACTTGTCAACCTTGGGGCTTCTCAGCCTCAGCAGCCAGCAGCTGTCTGAGTGAAGAAATGCCCCTAGCTCTAGTGGGCCAGAAGCAGGAGGCAGAGCTGGACCCCAAGGTTGAGGGACTTTCACCCAGCCCCTAGAGCCTGGCACTTTGAACTTGGACTTAACACCTCCAAATTGTAAGAATAAACTCCTGTTTGTTAAGGCCATCCCATTTGTGGTATATATTCCTGTCAGAGCGGCACTAGATAACCAGAGCAAGCCCCAAACTGGTAAGGATCCAAGAGGCTGCATGGAGAAGTCATCATCTGCTGTGCACATCTACCTGGCTGTTTTCCCTCCCCTTCTCATTGTTGGAGCTTCCTTTGGTTGTGTGCACCTTGGTTCTTGCAGTGCTTGAAGTAGGTGTCTGAGCATCCTGAGGCCTTGCTGACAGCTAGGCATGTAAGGGGTGTGTGTGTGTGTGTGTGTGTGTGTGTGTGTCAGAGGCACAGAGAGAGAGTGCACTCAAATACAAGGGAAAGAAAGAATTAGGGGAAGAGGAGGGAGAGTAAGTAGGAGAGATAAGAGGAGAGAAGGGGAAAGGGTAAAGAGATACCACATAAGGAGTACGGAAAGAGAGGATAGGATAGGGAAGGGCATAGCCTACTGAGTGGGCCAATTGTATCTTGTTAGGATATTTTATTTCATTGTGGTAAAATATAGATATAACAAAAAATTTTCCATTTTAACTATTGTGTGTTTACAACTGAGTAGCATTAATTACATTCACCATGCCATGAAATCATCACCACTATCCATTTACAAAACTTTTTCATCACCCAAACAAAAACTCTACACCCATTAAGCAATAATTCCCCCATTTTCCCCTTCCCTCAGCTGCTGATAATCTCTAATAAGCCTTTGTCTCTATGCATTTTTTTTTTATTCTAAATACTTCATATACATACACTACTTATCTTTTTGTGTCTGGCTTATTTCATTCAGCATAATGTTTTCAAGTTTCATCCATATAGTGTCGTGTATGAGGACTTCATTTCTCTTTACAACTGAGTAATATTCCGTTGTATGAACATACCACATTTTCTTTAGACATTCATCTGTTGATGGCAGACTGTGTTTTGAGGAGTAAGTGTAACGCCCAGGGTCTGCATCAGGTGCTAAATCCTACATTTGCCTGTGTGCAGGAAAGCACTTTGTATATGCCCATGAATGATGCACAAGTAAGTACTAGTTTGTGTCTGTGTCTGTGTTGTGCACAGGCATGATTCATAGCATGGGCTATGTGCAAGAATGTGTGTGTGTATGTGTGTGTGTGTCACCCTGCGTGTGCTGTGCCTGAGGGTAATGTATAGCAGAGGAGATGTGGAGAACTGTGTGCAGGAGCAAAGAGCCAGAGTGTGCATGAAGGTGTAACAGAATGTGTGGAGTGGAGTCACACACAGTGAGTGGGGGCATGGTGTGTGATTGTAGAAGTTTAGGAACAACAGTGGGTGCAGAACAAAGATGTGTGTACACTGCTGCAGCAAATACTGCAGCAAGTGTTGAGTGGAGGTGTTTCTATTCACTCTCTATAGGCATTATTTTCTCTATACCTCGGAGAGATGGGAAGTTAGAGTAACACACAGCATGTGGATTCAGGAAGGTGATATACATTATATATCTTACATATAAGAGCTCTGGTAGCATAGTGCCTAAGGCACTTGACTGCTAACCAGAACTCTTGTTCCTAAACTTCTACAATCACACACCATGCCTCCACTCACTGTGTGTGACTCCACTCCACACATTCTGTTACACCTTCATGCACACTTTGGCTCTTTGCTCCTGCATGCAGTTCTCCACATATCTTAGCACTATGATAGCTGTAGGACAACAGAAGGACACCATTTAGCAGCATATCAAAGATTCCGAAAGGACAGAAAACCTGGCTTTGTCAAAGGTTTGGTCTCATACCAGAAGGCTGGAGGTTCAAACCCACCAACCACTCCTCGGAAGGAAAGTTGGGCAATCTACTTCCGTAGTGATACTGCCTGGGAAACCCAAGGAGGGGTCACTATGAGTCGGGTCCAACTCAACGGCACAGAACAACAACAACACCACATATTACATATACATTATACATTACATATACATGTATGTATACGTATTATACATTAGATAAAGGAGCTCTGGTAGCACAGTACCTAAGGCATCTGACTACTAACCACAAGGTTAGCAGTTCAAACCCACTGGCTACTCCATTGAAGCAAGACTGGGCAATCTACTTCATAAAGATTTACCACCTCAGAAACCCAAAAGGGATTACTATGAGTCAGAATCAACTCGATGGCAGTGAGTCTGGGTTTTTTTGGTTTTTTACACATTACATATATGTATTATGATTTATATTATATATAAGAGTGCATTAAACAGGTCATTTTTATTCTCCCTCCTTTGACCTCTTAACAAACAAACCAAACTCACCACTATCGGGTCAATTTCAACTCATAGCAACCCTTCCTTGGGTTTCTGAGACGGTATCACTATAGAAATAGATTGCCCAGTCTTCCTTCCAAGGAGTGACTGTTGGGTTTGAACCGCCAGCCTCTGGTTAGCAGTCAAATGCCTTAGGCACTACACCACCAGAGCTCCTTCCGATGGTAGCTAGGAAAACTAAATGAGATCCAGGGGTAAAGCACATACACAAATCTGGCACTTCTTAAATCTTAGCATTATGATAGCTGTAGGACAACAGAGGGACACCATTTAGCAGCATATCAAAGATTCCGACAGGACAGAAAACCTGGCTTTGTCAAAGGTTTGGTCTCATACCCTGAGGGCAGAATATTGCTGTGAAGGCCCCCTTCTCCCTCTTTGTAACCCACTACTCTAGGCCCTGACATTCTCCTACAGGGAGCAGGGCATAAGGGAAGAATTGAGGGCATAAAGAAATGAGATTCTCAGAGGCACATCTGTGGATGGAAAAGCTTTAGAGGAAACAGGATGGAGACAATGTGGATGCCATCAAATACCCAAGCAAATCTAGGTCCTCACCAAGGAGGGAAGGCAGTCAGGCCCCTCCCCCACCAATGTCTAACACAGGCCCCACCCCAATGTCTGTGGTCTTCAACACCAGAATCTCCCTCCTGATATTAAAAACTGGCTGTACTCAGTGACCTGTTGGAACCAGCCAAAAAAAAAAAAAAAAACCTGAGTATGTACAATTCTTTACAACTCTGTGTTCAGTGACATTACATCAGTAGCTTGAAACTAGTTGTGGTGGGAGTATTTAAACCATGGAAACTGGCAAACAATCAGGGTTATTCTTTTCTTTTTGGAGTCTCTGGGTGGTGCAAAGGTTAATACAGTTGACTACTAAAAGAAAGGTGGAAGGTTAAAGTCTGCTTTAACCTCCTTTAACCTACTTAAGTCTACTTCTGCCAGAGGCACCTCAGAAGAAAGGCCTGCTGATCTATTTCTGAAAAATCAGGAATCAAAAGCCCTATGGAGCACAATTATGAAAAAAACAGCCATTGAAAACCCTATGACATATGTATTTGTATGTCACATCTGTATTTGTATGTGCTGTAAGAATGTCCATATAAATAGAATAGGCGGCAGAGTTATGATAACTTCTTAGCCACACCCATCCACCCTGAGGGAGTGAGTGTTGGTCCTGTGGGCTTGGGATCATGGTCGCTGGGGACATTAAGTTCAATTGGCATGACATACGACACAAAAACATTGTTCTACATCCTACTTTGGTGAGTAGCAACCGGACAAGCAGCCATTTAGATGCAACAACTGGTCTCTCCTCATCCAGAGCAAAGAAGAATGAAGAAAATCAAAGATGCATGCAAAATATTAGTCCAAGGGACTAGTGGACCATGCAAACCTCAGCCTATATGACCATGAGACCAGAACTAGATGGTGCCCAGCTACTACTGTCAACCATTCAGGAAGGGGTCATTGCAAGAGATCCTGAATAGAGTGGGAGAAAAATGTGGACAAAACTCAAAATCACAAAAATTAAAAAAAAAAAAAAAAAGACCAGGCTTATGGGTCTGATAGAGACTGGTGAAATCCCGAAGACTATAGCCCCTAGTCACCCTTCAGGCCTGAAATTAAACTCACTCCTGTGGCTTCCAGCTAAACAATAGACAGGCATATAAGGTGAATATTTACACCAGATAGGTACATTCCTCAGAACAATCAATCATGGGAGAACAGAAGGACAATATTTGCACAAGGAGGATAGCTCAGAAGGCAGAAATGCATAGGAAAGAAGGACACAGGGAAAAGGTAACTGTGGGGAGGAAGTGGGAAGACGGCTGTTACATTATGGGGATTGCAATCAATGTCATGAAACAAAATGTGTATGAACTGCTGTAAGGAAAATGAATTTGCTCTGTAAACTTTCACCCAAATCACAATTTAAAAAAGAGATGGAGCACAGTTCTGAAAAATCAGCCACTGAAAACCCTATGGAGCACAAGGACACCTGTAGGGTCGCCATGAGTGGGAATCTACCCAATGGCAACTGGTTTTGTTTCTTTCCCTTTAAGAGCTAGTTTACTAGCTCGCCATTAGTTATACTTCTGATGAGACTAGGGTCAAGGGGAGAGGATAAGGGAGACACAAAAGAGAATAAAAATACCAAAGAGTCATGGGGAAAGGAAGAGAAGAGGGCGGATAGACACAGGATAACAGCTTCCCCTGTTGACCTCAAGGATATTGCCACTTTTGGCACCCAAAGGTTGAGAACTCAGGTCTTGCACCATTCTTTAAAAAAGAAACAGTGGTAGGAGCAGCAAGAGTACATTTTATATTATTCCATACTCCAAGGGTAGTTTTGATCAGATCACAAACTATTGGGACACAGTATGGACTGCCCCCTATGATGGGTTGTACCACGCAGATTCCCATTTTCAGAATCAAAATACTTATTCCCTCAGCTGCCAGAAATGCTGCCTGCTGACCCCTCACTACTGAGTTCTTCTCAAGTATTGCCTTCCCCGAAAGGAGCTGCCAGGTCCATGGTGACTTTGCCTCACCAGAAGAAGCTCACAGGCAATGACTGGTCAATACAGGGATACAAATGTCTGGCTGCTTGCTGCAGTGAGGGACATCTCTGAAGAGTTATCCCAGCTCCAGAACTGTGATAGCATCACAGCCCAACTTCTCCCTCTGCCAATCCTACTTCCTCAGTCCCAAGCACTCTTTAAGAAACGTCCACCACCCAAGAATCTTTAGCTCAGAGTCTATTTCCTGGGAACTCAAACTAAGACTGCCCTACCCCTCTCCCTGTAAGGGAGAAGGTACACAGGGAGGTAGCTTGGAGATGGTATTGTGGGGGCCACAGCCCAGGAGCCCAAATGCCCCCTGTGCAGTGACTGATTCTCTACAATCCACATGTGTGTGATTATGGAACGCTGGTACCCACAAAGAATCCATGCAGGGTGCTTCCCAGGAAGAGAAGCAACACGATGTGTTTGGCCATGGGAAGGATTTACGTAATATGTGTAAGTGGGGGTGGGGGGTAGGCGTGGGGAGAAACATAATGAAGTATGTGCGATCATGTGTGAGGTGAGCTGGTGTTTGTTTTCTCGGCTGGCATCCCTGTTGAAGGGCACTGCAAGGGGAGAGAGACAAAAGAATGTCACCTGCTTGTTGGATTTAACAACACAGACCCCCTTCAGCCACAGCCACCTGCTCTGTTGGCTACACAGGGATCTGAGTGTGCACAGACACACACCGTCCCTGCCTCCCAGCATGAAACACACGCTGACCCAGACACACAGGCTACACTCCAGGTCCTGGGGCTTGAGTGGAGTGGTAAGAAGTTAGCCCAGCTGACCTTTCCAGAAGAGATGAAGTTGATGAGTCAGTCTATAAGACATGAGTCAGCTCTCGGTCATGGACAACTCTTTGTGTCTATCATCAGTCATGCAACTCAGAATAAATCTTCACAGGTCACAATATACATTCATTCATTCCTCAAAGACTTACAGGGCATCTGAAATGCATGTGCTCTCTGATATACACTTGTTCTCTGCTAACCACCAGACTTGCATGCATTTAGTTTTCTGACTTCAAGTTCCTGTTGTCTTTATCCTCCCCTCCCTCATCATCTATTCTAGAGGGACAAGTTGGTAGCCCTAAAGGGAGGGACTGGTTGGACCTGGCCCCAGCAAATGAACTCAATCCGCTTGCCGTCTTTATGGCTCATGAGCTCCATTAATGATAGAGCTCCAGTTCACTATTCACCAGAGGATGCCGCACAGATGGGGAGCTTCCCCATCACCTGCGAGAAGGGAGTGCTAGAGTCCCTCAGGCAAGACTTGCTGAACAAACTCTAGGCAGTGGACTGTGTCCAAGCCAGGTGGTTCCTGGGGAGGAAGAATTTGCCTTCCACCTCCCCCAATTATTCCCCTGACCAGTTGAGACACTCACTGATAGCACCCTGGTGGACCTTGCCCCTCCTAGAGGCACTCATGTTACTTGTTAACTTGAGATTAGAAAGCAGTTTCTCTTTTGAGAGGCTGAAGCTGGCATTAGAGCCTTGGGAGCGGAGGGGTTTCCTGGTCCTCATAATCTCAGAACAACAGGAATACTAATCACTAGGTTAGTATTATTTAGAGTAACCTAGAACTTTACCAAGAAGCCCTTGTGATGCAATTGTTATGCTCTTGGCTGCTAACCAAAAGAGGTTCTGAGGGAGAAAGACCTGGTAATCTGCTCCTATAAAGATTACAGCCCAGGAAACCCTATGGAGCTGTTCTATTCTGTCACATGGGGTCACTATGAGTTGAAAATTTACTTGATGGTACCTAATAACAACAACAGAAGTTTACCAGATGCAAGGTTTCATGTGACAGTGGCATCTTTTATGTTCCCAGTGGTGGGAGTAGCTACTCTGCAGCCTGGATTTGAATGTCAGGTAGATCTGGATTTGAATCCTCAGTGTTACTTCATATTGAGATTGGAAGGAATATTTTTGACATAGGGCGTGGGAAGTGCCAGCTCAGTGCCACACACTGGGTAAGTGCTCCATTACTGGTGGCTCTCAATACTGTTGTCACACCATTGCTACCCACTCCCCCACCCCCCACTTCAGCTGCAAATGGCTGAGAAAGCTGCCTGCTCTGTCTTGTTCCATCCCTGGCTCATCTCTGAGGGCAGGCCGTTCTCTGAATGCCATCTCACTGCCTTGCCGTTGTTGTAGTTAGCTGCCACTGAACCGACTCTGATTCGTGGTAACCTTATGCCTAATAGAAAGAAACGCTCTCCAATCCTGTGTCATCTTAACAGTCACCAGCATGTTTGAGTTCATTGTTGCTGCTACTATGCCAATTCAACTCACCAAGGGGCTCGCTCACCTTCACCAGCCCTCTGCTTCATGAAACTTGATATCCTCCTCCTGTGATTGATCCTTTTTGATGACATGTCCAAAGCAAATGAGTCAAACATTGTTCCCCACTGCCTTAAGGACCGCCAAACACAAGGATTTCCTCCTCCAGCCAGACCTTATAGTGACTCTTTGATCACAATGAAATGGAAACATAAGGTACTAGGAAACTAAGACCAGGAATGGGCTTCACTTGCCCATAATTACCTACTAATTCCTGCAGTTGCTACTCTTCAGTCTTCCAGATGTTGATCCTTGAGCTGAATGATGGAGGTGTACCTCAAAGGGGCTGCATGACGCCAGAGGCTAAGCCTCATAAGGACATCAAGGATACTGTTCTGGTTACCTACTGCCACTCTGACAGGAATATACCACAAATGGGTTGGCCTTAACAAATGAGTTTATTCTTGCAATTTGGAGGCTTTAAATCTGAGTTCAAAGTGCCAGGCTCTAAGGGCTGGGTGAAAGCCCCTCTACTTTGAGCTTCAGCTCCACTTCCTGCTCCCGGCCCACTGGAGCTAGGGGCTTTTCTTTACTCAGACAGCTGCTAGCTGCTGAGACTGACAAGCCCAAGGTAGACAAAAAAAAGGCACGGTCCTGATACTGCCAAACCACACAGCAAGCCATTAACTCAAGTCCATTGAAAGTCCCAAGGTCTGCAGAGCATGGCAGGCTGCTGGAATATGACATGGCTACATGCAACGTTCAAGTGTGCCATAAGCTGCAAACCATTCCCGAAGCTGTTTCTTATATACAGGATGCAGACCACATACCCAAAGCAGCTACTCAGTTGCTCCAATAGATTCCACCATGGAGTTAATTACCTATCTTACCATGGGGACTAACTCCATTCAGCTGCCCAGCCACTCAACAAGGCCCAGCCAAGTTGACACACAACATAACCACCACAATTCCACTCCTTGTCAACTTGGCACCCGTACAGACCTTCATTGGATGGTATCTGTACACATCTCTTCACTGGGTGACTCCAGTCCCCTAGTTCCTGAATGGTGACCTCACTCCCTTGGCCTGGCAGGCCCATTCCTTTCCCTCTTGGGCACAGCAGCCCCGCCCCCTCACTCTTGAGCAGCAGCTTGACTCCATCCCACTGGCTCACATGAACGAGCAGCCCCACACTCCAGAACCAAGTTGGTGAAGGTCTGGCTCTTTGAAACCTAAGGGGCTGTGGTGGTTCCACCCCCAAAAGCCATGGTCTTACCCTTGAGGCTGAGGCAGCTCTCCTTCCCATTTCCTTGGTCTCTCCACTTCTGCCAATTAATGCCCAAGGGCAACCTGCTCCTCCAGGAATCTTCCTGCCCAAAGGACACAGCTTTCTTGCTCTGTGGGCTGGCCAACCTGCTACTCCATCTCATGCCAGTCTCTTCTACCAATTAATGCCCAAAGGCAACCCACTCTGCAAGGACCCATCTACCCAGTGGCACCCAACTTTCTCCTCCATGGGCTGGTAAACCTGTTGCTGTTTAATGCTGGTCTCTGGACTCTGGTACTGCCATCTCTCTAACTTGTCTCTTTGCCAGTATCTCTCTGCCAGTCTCTTGATTCTGCTCCTGCCATCTCTCATGCCACATGTTGGGGTCTCTCTGCCAGGGTCTTGGGTCAAGGATGCACTCCACTCCTGTTTCCAGATTTTAGGTATCTTTCAGAGAAGCACCCCACTCTCTCGGTACCATTTTCTGTTCTGGTTACCTAGTGCCACTCTGACAGGAATATATCACAAATGGGATGGCCTTAACAAACAGGAGTTTATTATTACAATTTGAAGGCTTTAAGTCTGAGTTCAAAGTGCCAGGCTCTAGGGGTTGGGTGAAAGCCCACCAACCTTGAGCTTCAGCTCTGCCTCCTGCTCCCGGCCCACTGGAGCTACAGGCTCTTCTTCACTCAGACAGCTGCTAGCTGCTGAGACTGACAAGCCCAAGGTTGACAAATAAAAAGGCACAGTCCCGATGTTACCAAACCACAAAGCAGGCCGTTAACTCAAGTCCACTGGAAATCCCAAGGTCAGCAGAGCATGGCAGGCTGCTGGACAATGACACAGCTACATGCAGGGTTCAAGCATGCCATAAGCTGGAGACCATTCCCAAAGCTGCTTCTTATATATGGGAAGCAGACCACATACCTAAAGCAGCTACTCAGCTGCTCCAATAGATTTCACCATTGAGTTAATTACCAATCTCACCATGGGGACTAACTCCGTTCAGCTACCCAGCCACTCAATGAGGCCCAGCCAAGTTAACACACAAACGTAACCATCACAGATACCATCCAGGAAGACCAATGGGATAGGGTCTCCATCCTTCTTATTCCAGATTAGGAGAGAAATTGTGACCCCTGGTTACATCCATGGCATAATGCCTAAGGCATTTGACTGCTAACAAGAAGGCTGGCAGTTCAAAACCACCAGCCACTCCTTGGAAAGAAAACTGGGCAATCTACTTCCATAGAGATACCACCTAGGAAACCCAAGGAGGGGTTCCATGAGGCAGAACTGACTCGACAGCAGTGAGTTTGGTTATGTCCATACCTAGACTTCTTTTACAGTATTTTGAGTATAGTAAGCATGTTCATCCCCTAACTTTTGTTTGTTTGCTTCCATTTATAAAGATTTTGACTGTAAAAATGTAAAAAAAAAAAACTCACTGCCACCTAGTTGGACCCGACTCATAGCAACCCCTCCTTGGGTTTCCAAGGTGGTATCTCTATGGAAGTAGATTGGCCAAACTTTCTTCCAAGAAGTGGCTGGTGGGTTTGAACTGTCCAGACTTCTGGTTAGTCAAGTGCTTAGGCACTACGACACCAGAGCTCCAGCACCCATCTGTCATTTTGTCCTACTGTGGTGGCTTGCATGTTGCTATGGTGCTGGAATCTATGCCACCAATATCACAAATACTAGTAGAGCTACCCATGGTGAACAGGCTTCACTGGAGTTACTACACTAAGACAGACTGGGAAGAAAGGCCCAGTAACCTACTTCCAAAAATTATCCAATGAAAACCCTATGGATCACAACAGAATTCTGTCAATACAGTTCTGGAGGACAAGCCCCACTAGGTTAGAAGACATTGAAAATACACAGTGGTCACAATGGGTTTGAGCATTCCAATGATTGTGAAGATGGTGCACGACCAGCCAATGTTCTGTTGTGTTGTACATGGGGGAGGTCATGATGAGTCAGGCCAACTGCAAGGTAACTAACAACAGAAAGTGAAATATATTTGGAGTTCAGGTCATATGGCTCACCAGAAGAGCAATGGCTGGGTTCTGTGGTTATAAGGCTGCTCAAAGCCCAATATCAAAAATTAATAGATAAGAAGTCAATAAATCATCTTAAGCAATTCAATGCAAATTAGGCAACTGAGTAGTTTTTTCACTTTGTTTTTGTTCTTGTTTTTGTAGGTTAGCCAACATGTATTCCATGCCAGACACTGTATTAAATGAGATGAGAGCTGTATAACATACAGTAGTACCCTTTGTACATTCTTATTCACCAGTTGTTAATATTTTGCCACATTTTTTTTCTTTCTTCTGCTTTTTTTTTTTTTTAAATATTTTATTGTGTTTTAGGTGAAATTTTACACAAGTTTAGGTTCCCATTTCACAAACTGTTCTATGATATTGGTTACATTTTTTCACAATGTGTCAACATTCTCATTATTTCCATTCTGTTCCTTCTGTTTCCATTAATGTAGCTTCCCTGTCCCTCTTTACCTTCTCATCTTTGTTTTAAGATAAATGTTGACCATTTGATCTCATATAGTTGATTATTTAAGGGAGCACAGTACTCACCGTGACTTTTTTTATTTTATAAGCCAATCTATTATTTGGAAGAAAGGTGACCACCGCAAGTAGCTTTTCCAAGTTTAAAAGGATGTCTGAGGGAGGTAGTTTTGGGAGTTCCTCTAGTCTCTATTAGCCCAGTTGGTCTGTCTTTATTTTTTTAGGAATTTAAGTTTTGTTCTACATTTCTCTTCCTTTCCATCTGGGACCTTCTATTATGTCCCTGTTCGGAATAGTTGGTAGCAGTAGGCAGTACCATCTAATTCATCTGGTCTCAGGCTAGATAAAGCCATGGTTAATGTGGGCTATTAGGCATGTAGACTAGTTTTTTCTTTAAGTCTTTGGTTTCCTTCATTCTCTTTTGTTCCAGACAAGACGAGACCAACAATTGTATCTTAAATGGCTGCTCTCTCTCGTTCTCTCTGCCCCTTTCTTCTCTCTGCCTCTGAAATGCTCAAACCATTGCTGAACCATTTGAAAGCAAGTTGCAGCCATCATGACACTTTACTTTTAAAAGCTTCAGCTTATATCTCCTAAGAATAAGAAAATTCTCCTACATGATTGCAATACTAATATACTTTCCAAGGTATTTAACACTGATGCAATAATATTATCTGAAATACATTCCATATTCACATTTCCCCAATTGTCCCAGGAATGTTTTCTGTAGCTTTTTATTTATTTATTTATTTTTGCAATCCAGGATCCATTCATGGATCGCTCCTTTCACTTGGCATCTTCTTAATCTTTGGACAGAAAGAGAGTTCTCTAAAGGTAATGCAAATATAATTCTCCAACAGAGACTTTGAGAAAAAACCTTTGGACTCAAACTGAAAAGAAAAACTCCTTCCACAAAGGACCCTCAGATGCTGCATAATTCTCATGCCTACCTACAGATGGGCAAATTATTTCTTAGAAGAGCATACGGACTCCTAATTATTCCAACAGATTAATGCCATCTGTTCCCCACAAAAAAGAAAACTGGTTAAAAGTTGGTGTCAAAGGGGTTTTAGGCCCTAAATCAGGGTATACCCTAGGTCTTTTAGAATATGACTATGTCCACTGGGGGCCTACTCTGTGCTGGGCCTTTTTAAGGCATTAGAGATGCAGAAAAACACAAAACAACCCTGCCCTCACAGAGTTTACAGTCTAAATGAGAGAGAAAAAGAGAGAGAGAAAGTAGGAAAATAAAATGGTTAGGCTAGATTGCCAACAGACAAAGTAGATAGAGGGACACAATCCAACCTTGGACAGTTAGGCAAGAAGTCACATCTAGGCTGGAACTTGAAAGAGAATTTGCCAGCTGAAGGCAGAGGTGTATTTTCAGTAGAAGAACAGCCTGTGCTAAGGTCCAGGGGTGATAAGAGCAGAGTGTGTGCAAGGCACAAACACATGCTCAATTGTGCTTTTTGTAGGGAGGAAGAGTGAAGTCAAATCTAGAAGGGTGGACCTAGGACAGCCCAAACTGAGTCCTATCACACACCGCTAGGCATTTGGATTTTACTCTAAGACTAGCAACGAGCCATTAAGGGGGTGTAACATGACTGGATTTTCATTTTATATCTATCACCCTGCCACTGTGTAGAATGATGAGGCAAGTGAGCAAGGAAAGACCAGTCAGAAGACTGTATAAGACGCAGATAACGGAGGTCTGAATCTAAGGTAGTGGGCATAGAGATGGAAAGAAGGGAACAGATAGTTATAAGATGGATTTTGGACATAGAATCCAAGGAAATTGTAAAAAGAAGGAATGTAAGAGAGTAAAGAATGTGGAGAAATCCAGCATTATGTCCAGATATCTATAACCAAAATAATGTTTAGAACAGGGCTAGACAAACGATTGCCTGTGAGCCAGTGTCCTGTCTTTGTAAATAAAGTTTTATTGGAACACAGTCATGCTCATTTTTTATGTATTATCTATGGCTGCTTTCAGTCCATGGGTGGTACAAATGGTTAATGTGCTTAGCTGCTAACTGAAAGGATAAAGGTTCAAGTTCACTCAAAGTCACCTCAGAAGAAAGACCTGGTGATCTACTTCTAAAAAAAATCAGCCATTGAAAGCCCCGTGGAGCACAGTGCTACTCTGATATACATGGGGTCACTATGAGTTAGGATCAAGTTGATGGCCACTGGGCTTTGCTTATGGTTACTTTCATACCACAAAAGCAGAATTGAGTAGTTGCCACAGAGACTGTGTGTCCCACAAATTCAAAAATATTTACCATCTGATTCTTTTTGCAAACCACTCTTCTTGTGTTGTTGTCGAGTCAGTTATGACTCATAAAGACCCTATATACAACAGAATGAAACATAGCCCAGGATTGTGCTATCCTCGTAGCTTTTGCTATGTTTGAACCCATTGCTGCACTCACTGTCAATCCAACTCGTTGAGGGTCTTCCTCTTTTTCACTGACCCGCAACTTTACCAGGCATGATGTCCTTCTCCAGGGACTGGTCCCTCCTGGTAACATGTCCAGAGTATGTGAGAAGTCTCATCCTTACTTCTAGGAGTCTTCTGACTATACTTATTCCTAGATAATTTTGTTCATTATGGTAGTCTACAGTATATTCAATATTCTTTGCCAACATTGTAATTCAAAAGCATCAATTATTCTTTGGTCTTCCTTATTCATTGTCAAGCTTTTGCATGTATACAAGGCAATTGAAAATACCATGTCTTATCTTGGGTCAGAGGCACCTTAGTCTCAAAGTGACATCTTTGCTTTTTAACATTTAAAAGGGTCTTTTCCAGAAGATTTGCCCTATAAAATACAGTTTGATTTCTTGACTTCTGCTTCCATGGGTGTTGATTGTGCTTCCAAGTAAAATGAAACCCTTGCCACCTTCAGTCTTTTCTCCTTTTATCAAGTTGAGAGAATTTCTGTTTTCTTTATGTTGAGGCATAATCCATACTGAAGGCTGTACTCTTTGATTTTCATCAGTAAGTGCTTCAAGTCTTCTTCACATTCAGTAAGCATATCACAGGTTGTTAATGAGTCTTCCTCCTACCCTGATGCCATTCTTCTTCATACAGTCCATCTTCTCAAATTATTTGCTCAGCATACAGATTATGGATAACATTGAGAAGAACAGGAATTCCAGAACACTTAATTGTGCTCCTGAGGAACCTGTACATAGACCAGAACAGAACAAGGGGATACTGCATGGTTTAAAATCTGGAAGGGATGTATCCTTTCACTATACTTATTAAATCTGTATGCTGAGCAAATAATCCGAGAAGCTGGACTACATGAAGAAGAACATGGCATCAGAATTGGTGAAGACTCATTAACAACCTGTAGTACGCAGATGACACAATTTTGCTTGCTGGAAGTGAGGATGATTTGAAGCACTTACTGATGAAGATTAAAGACTAGTCTGCAGTATGGATTGCATCTCAACATAAAGAAAATGAAAATCCTCACAACTGGACCTATAAGTAGAATCACAATAAACGGAGAAAAGATTGAAGTTGTCAAAGATTTCATATTTCTTGGTTCCACAATCAACACCAATGGAAGTAGCAGTCAAGACAACAGACAACATATTGCACTGGGCAAATCTGCTGCAAAAGACCACTTTCAGGTGCTGAACAGCAAAGACGTCACTTTGAAGACTAAGGTGTGCCTAACCCAAGCCATAGTGTTTTCAATCACCTCATATGTATGTGAGAGCTGGACAATGAATAAGGAAGACTGAAGAAGAGTTGATGCCTTGAGTTGTGGTGCTGACGAAGAATACTGAAAGTACCATGGAGTGCCAAAAGAGCTAACAAATCTGTCCTGGAAGAAGTGCTACCAGAATGCTCCTTGAAGTAAGAACGGCCAGACTTCATTTGACCTACTTTGGTCATGTTGTCAGAAAGGACCATTCCCAGGAGAAGGATATCATGCTTGGTAAAGTGAAAGGTCAATGAAAAAGGGGAAGGCCCTCAAGGAGATGGATTGACACAGTGGTTGTGATGATGGACTCAGGTATAGCAAGTATTGTGAGGCTGGCACGGGACCAGGCAGTGTTTTGTTCTGTTGTACATGGGGTCACTGTGAGTCAGAGCCAGCTCAACGGCACCTAACAACAACATACACGGTGAATAAATATGGTGAAAGGACACAACCCTGACTCACACCGTTGCTGATTTTAAACCATTCAGTATCCCCTTGCTCTGTTCTAATGGCTGTCTCTTAGTCTATGTATAGGTCCCTCATGAGCCCAATTAAGTGTTCTGAAATTTCCATTCTTCTTAATGTTATCTATAATTTGTTATGATCCACACAGTCGGATGGCTTCGTATCATCAATAAAACACAGGTACACATCTTTCTGGTATTCTTTGCTTCCAGCCAAGATCCATCTGACATCAGCAATGATATCCCTCCCAGGTCCTCTTCTGAATCTGGCTTGAATTTCTGGCAGTTCCTTGTCAATATACTGCATTCAATTCAAGCCTCAAATTGTGATATTGAAGGATTCTATTTTACTCATAGAATACTTTAATATTTCAACTCAAGGCTTGAATTTTTTTCTTTGGTTCTTTCAGCTTGAGAAATACTGAGTGTGTTCTTCCTTTTTTGCTTTTCTAACTCCAGGTCTCCAGATCTTCACACATTTCATTATAATAGTTTGTTTTTTCCACTCATCCTTTAAAATCTTCTGTTCTGTGTTTTATATAATCATTTCTCTACTCACTTTAGCTACTCTACACTCAAGAGCAAGTTTCAGAATGTCTTCTGGAATCCATTTTTTTTTCCCCTGTCTTTTTAAATGACCTTTTGCTTTCTTCACAACTCATCTGTTGTTGTTGTTGTTAGGTGCCATCAAGTCATCTCCGACTCATAGTGACCTATGCACAGCAGAACAAAACACCACCCGGTCCCACACCAGCTCCGCATTCCTGCTATATTTGAGCACATCGCCACAGCCACTGTGTCAATCCATCTCGTTGAGGGCCTTCCCCTCTTTCATCGACCCTCCACCTTACCAAGCATGACATCCTTCTTCAGGGTATGGTCCCTTCTGACAACATGACCAAAGGCAGTGAGACCAAGTCTGGCCATTCTTGCTTCCAAGGAGCATTCCTGCTGCCCTTCCTCCAGGACAGATTGGTTACTTCTTTTAGCAGTCGATAGTATTTTCAGCATTCTTCGCCAGCACCATGACTCAAAAAGCATCAATTCTTCTTTGGTCTTTCTCATTCATTGTCCAGTTCTCACATGCATATGAGGCGATTGAAAATATTATGGTTTGTGTCAGGCTCACCTTAGTCCTCAAGGAGACATCTTTGCTCTTCAGCACTTGAAAGACGTCCTTTCTAGCTGACTTGCCCAGTGCTATATGTTGTCTGATGTCCTGACTGCTGCTTCCATTGGCATCGATTGCAGAAGCAAGGAATGTGAAGCCTTTGACAACTTTAATCTTTTCTCCATTTATCGTGATGCTGCTTATGGGTCCAGTTGTGATAATTTTTGTTTTCTTTATATTGAGATGTAATCCGTACTGCATTCTTCAATCTTCATCAGTAAGTGCTTCAAGTCATCCTCACTTTCAGTGAGCAAAGTTGTGTCATCTGCATATCACAGGTTGTTAATGATTCTTCCTCCAATCCTGATGCCATATTCTTCTTCATATAATCCAGATTCTCGGATTAGTTGCTCAGCATATAGATTGAATAAGTATGATGAAAGGATACAACCCTGATGCATTCCCTTCTTGATTTTAAACCATGCAGTATCCCCTTGTTCTATCTGAACAACAACAGCCCCCTGGTCTATGTACAGGTTCCTCATGAGTACAATTAAGTGTTCTAGAATTCCTATTCTTCTCAATGTTATCCACAATTTTTTATGATCCACACAATCAAATGGTTTTGCATAGTCAATAAAACACAAGCAAACATCTTTCTGCTGTTCTTTGCTTTGAGCCAAGATGCACCTGACATCAGCAATGATACCCCTTGTTCTACATCCTCTTCTGAATCCAGCCTGCACCTCTGAAAGCTCTCTGTCAATATACTACTGCAACCGTTTTTTAATTATCTTCAGTAAGATCTTACTTGTGTGCAATATTAATGGCATTGTTCAATAATTTCCACATTCTGTGGGATCACCTTTCTTTGGAATGGGTACAAATACGGATCTCTTCCAGTCAGTTGGCCAGGTAGCTGTTTTCCAAATCTCTTGGGATGAACAAGTGAGTGCCTCCAGTGGGGCATCCATTTGTTGAAACATCTCAATGGGTATTCTGTCAATTCCTAGAGCCTTCTTCTTCACTAATTCCTTCAGTGCAGCTTCAACTTCTTCCTTCAGTACTATTGGTTTTTGATCATGTGCCACCTCCTGAAATGGATGAAGATTGACCAGTTCTTTTTGGTACAATGATTCTGTGTATTTCTTCCATCTTCTTATGATGCTTCCTGCATTACTCAATATTTTTCCCACAGAATCTTTCAATATTGCAACTCGAGGCTTAAATTTTTTCCTCAGTTCCTTCAGCTTGAGAAATGCCAACTGTGTTCTTCCCTTTTGGTTTTCTAACTCCAGGTCTTTGCACATTTCATTATAGTAATTGGCTTTGTCTACTCGAGCTGCTCTTTGAAATCTTCTGTTCTTTTCTCTGGTCATTTCTTCCATTTACTTTAGCTACTCTCTATTCAAAGGCAAGTTTCAGAGTCTCTTCTGACATCCATTTTGGTCTTTTCTTCTTTTCTTGTCTTTTTAATGACCTCTTGCTTTCTTCATGGGTGATGTTCTTGATGTCATCCCACAATTCTTCTGGTTTTTGGTCATAGGGTGTTCAATGCATCAAATCTATTCTTTAGATGGTCTCTAAATTCAGAAGGGATATATTCAAGATCATGTTTTGGCTCTCGTGGACTTGTTTTAATTGTCTTCAACTTCAAGTTGAACTTGCATATGAGGAGTTGATGGTCTGTTCCACAATCAGCTCCTGGCCTCATTTTGGCTGAAGATATTGAGCTTTTCCATTGCCTCTTGCCACAGATGTAGTCAATCTGATTCCGGTGTATTCCATCTGGAGAACTCATCTAGTCTTCAGTAATTAGCATTCAATGCATCAAATCTATTCTTGAGATGGTTTCTAAATTCAGGTGGCATATACTCAAAGTCATACTTTGGATCTCAGAGACTTATTTTAATTTCTTCAGATTCACCTTCAACTTACATATTAACAATTAATGGTCTATTCTGCTGTTGTCCCCTGGCCTTGTTCTGACCAATGATACTGAGCTTCTACATCATCTCTTTCCACTAGCGTAGTTGATATGCTTTCTCTGTATTCTGTCTGGCAAGGTCCATGTGTATAGTTGCTGTTTATGTGGTTGAGAAAAGTCATTGGTCTTGCAAAATTCTATCATGAGATCTCCAGTGAAGTTTCTATCACCAAGGCCATTTTTCTAACTACTGATCCTTGTTTCCAATTTACACATTCCAATCACCAGTAATTATCAATACATCTTGATTGCATGTTTGATCAATTTCAGGCTGAAGATATTGGTAAAAATCTTCAATTTCTTCATATTTGGATTTAGTGGTTGGTGTGTAAATTTGAATAATAGTCATATTAGCTGGTCTTCCTTGTAGGAATATGGATATACTTCAGGATAGATCTTGAATATTCTTTTTGATGATGAATGGGACACCATTCCTTTTCAGTTTGTTATCCCCAGCATAGTATACCATATGATTGTCCAATTCAAAATCCCATTATCTGTCCATTTCAACTGACTAATGGAAGATGTCAGTCTTTATGTATTCCATTTCATTTTGTACAACTTTCAGTTTTCCTAGATTCATAGTCCATACAGTCCACATTCCAATTATGTTTGCAGTTTTTTCTTCTTATTTTCAGTCATGCCACGTCAGCAAATGAAGGTCCCCAAAGCCTTATTCCATCTATATTATTAAGGTCAACTCTACTTTGAGGTGGGAGCTCTTCCCCAGTTGTATTTTGAGTGCCTTCCAACCTGAGAGGCTCATCTTCTGGCACTATGTCAGACAATGTTCCACTGGTATTCATAAGGTTTTCATAGGCCAATTTTTTAAGAAGTAGATTGCCAGGTCCTTCTTCCTGTCTGTCTTAGTCTGGAAGCTCCACTGAAACCTGTCCACCATGGGTAGATACATTTGAAATACCAGTGGCATAGCTTCCAACATCACAGTAAGATGGAAGCCCTCACAACATGATCAACTGAAAGACTAGGGTTGCATCCCTCTTCTAGAACATTGTATTCCAGACATGCTTGGGAGATAAAAAGGATCTTCACATCAAGTAAGTTCAGGTAATTCCATATTCTGTTTTCTTGGGTGTTCACCTTGATATAGGCACACTGAGAACTCAGAAGTTGCATGATAGAGATCTCCATGCTTTATCGAACCAACACTTCCCAAGTGTATTTGGTCACAGACCTTTTTTAAAGGGGAGTGTCCCCATGACCATGTACAGGGTTGGCAGACAATGTTTCTATATGCATATTTGTATGTGCTGTAAGAATGTCCAGCTGTATTGTAGAGTTGCCAAGGGGCAAGGTTGTGGTGGCTTCTTGGCCACAGCCGCCTACCTTGAGGGAGCAAGTAGTTGGACTTTTGGGCTCCTGCTTTTGTTACCTTTGTGCTGCTCTAACAGAAATATACCACAAATGTGATGGCCTTAACAAGCAGGAATTTTATTCTCTTACAGCTTGGAGGCTTTAACTCTAAGTTCAAAGTGCCAGGCTCTAGGGGCTGGGTGAAAGCCCCTCAACCTTGGGCTTTAGGTCTGCCTCCTGTTCCTGGCCCACTGAAGCTAGAGGCTTTTCTTCACTCAGACAGCTACTTGCTGCTGAGACTGACAAGCCCAACGTTTACAAATAAAAAGGCATAGTCCCGACGTTACCAAACCACATGGAAGGCAATGAATTCATGTCCACTGAAAGTATCAAAGTCAGCAGATCATGGCAGGCTGCTGAACAATGATATGGTTACATGCAGGGTTCAAGCATGCCATTAGCTAGAGACTGTTCCCCAAGGCTTCTCCTTATATACAAGAAACAGACCACATCCCTAAGCCAGCTACCCAGCTGCTCACAGTAGATTCCACCATGGAGTTGATTACCAGTCTCATCATGGGGAATGCTACATCCAGCTGCACAGCCAGTCAACAAGGCCCAGCCAAGTTGACATACAAACTGAACTACCACAGCACAAGACCATGGTCAGAGGGGACATCAAACTCAATTGGCATAACATACTACACAAAAACATTGTTCTACATCCCACTCTGGTGAGCAGCGACTGGGGTTCTTAAAAGCCTACAAGTGGTTATCTACGTGCAATATAGATAACCATCAATATTGCTCATCCAGAGCAAAGAGGAATGTAGAAAACCAAAGATGGATGGAAACAATTAATCCAAGGGACTAGTACACCATGTGATCTGCAGCCTACATGACCATGAGACCAGAAGAACTAGATGTTACCTGGCTACCACTGTCAGAAAGAGATTAGTGCAGGAGACCCTGGATGGAATAGAAGAACAATGTGGAACAAAACTCAAAATCATTAAAAAAAAAAAACAGGTTTAGTCATCTGATAGAGCCTGGTGAGAACCCCAAGACTATGGGCCCTAGTTACCCTTCAGGTCTGAACTCATTCCTGTGGCTTCCAGCCAAACAACAGATAGGCACATGGGGGGAATATTTACATCAGGCAGATACACTCATGGAGTAATCAGTCATGGAAGAACAAAAGAGCAGTGTTTGCACAAGGAGATAGTTCATGAGGTGGGAATGCATAGGAGGGAAAGACACAGGGAAGAGGTAACTATGTGGAGGAAGTAGAAAGAGAGCTGTTACATTATGGGGAATTGCAGTCAACACCATGAAACAAAATGTGCATAAAATACTGTATGGAGAATGAATTTGCTCTGTAAAGTTTCACCCAAATCACAATAAAAGTTTTAAAAAATAAAATAAAGTTTAACTCTAAAGCATCCAATTATCTATGGACATTTACCTTAGAAAGATTAGGAGATATACTGAAGGGGTAAAGATTGGTATGAATACAAGTCAGGAGACGTCATTGAAATGGCTAAGAATGAGACAGAAGAACCTGAGCTAGGGCTTAGGTCAAAAAGAAGGGAGAGGAATAAGAGTAGCTGTGAAGATAAAATCCTCATGTTTCCTACCTGGATAACTGTAGGGAGCATGAACAGAATAGGGACAGAGTAAGGGGAAGAGAACAGGAGAAGCTGGTTTGAGGAAATGGGCTTAATTCTTGCTTAGATGCATTGAAATGCCTTGTTGACTCAGTGTAAGTAACAAACTCCTGCTTCCTGGAAGATGGGATAGGTGTACTTTTCCCTACTCCTCCCACTAAGTCATCAAAGCCTGTGGAAGCCAGAAAATGTGTAAGACAGAAACCTGTCAGAGAAGGAAATCAAATATTTTTCAATAAAACATGCAATAGAAAAATGGTTAGCCTGTACCCTGTCAAAGGTGGAAAACTTACAAGAACTGGGGGGTGAAAAAGGCAGTCTCATCGAGTTCTGGCTCTCACAAGTTTCACTGTACAACCAAAGGAGGCCCTGGCTGGCACAGAGGGTTAAGCGCTAGACTACTAAGTAAAAGGTTGGAGGTTGAAATCCATCCACAGGTGCATCAGAAGACAGGCCTGGGGATCTGCTTCTAAAGGTCATTTGGGGTCATCATGAGTCAGAATCGACTCATCTGCAACTAACAACAACAAGTACAACCAAATCCTTTGACGTTATAGATCAAACAAACATAAGAAGATTCTGAAATGTGGAGAGAAGAGGCAGATGGATAAGTAAATTTGAGCCTGAGGAACTACTTGGTAGTTAGGTCTTTGAATTTATTTTTGCTCCAATATGCTGGACTGAGTGCTAGAGAAGCAGGCAAGTCTGAAATCCCATCCAACACAGCAAAAAAAAAAAAAAAAAAAAAAAAACCACGAAAAGCCTTCTCTCTCTCTAGCCAAAGGTTCAGGAAAGAGGCAGTCTAGCAAGGCAGGAAGCTTTAAGTAATAACTTCCAAACAGTACAGAAAAAGCTGTGGCTCCACTCCCACCCATGCCAGCAATGGCCAAGTGGGGAGCCTAGACTTCCACCTTCCAGAGGCTCTAATGAGGTATTTCCACACCCCGACTGGGGTAATGTCAGAGTAGGTCAAATAGGGAGTCAGGACTTTCATCCCCACTTGCAATAATGAGCTCCCCACCTGCCTGTGGTGTCAGTGGAGACCATGTGGAAAGTCTGAACTTCCACCACTCCATCAATAAGGAAGACCCTTCCTATCTGGTGTTAACAGAGGTCAAGTGGGAAACGACTTCTATCTCCACCTGGCAATAATGAGGCAGGGCCCCCCTTCCCCTGCGAGAGTGGTGCCAGAAAAAGCCAGCAGTGATAGTTGGAGCTGTGTATCAACTTGGCTGGACAACAATTCTGTGTGGTTTAAGCAATTGTGATGTGGTTATTCCCATGATGGGATCAGATGTATATGTTTTGAGCAGCCAATCCATTGAAAGGGAGTTTCCCTAGGGGTGTGGCCTGCTTCCAGTATATTTATGGACATCCTGAGAAAAGAGACACTCTTCTGTGGATCAGGATTCTGTTCTACTACCTACAACCATCCATGAGCAAACAATCCACCATTCGGCCTGGAGATCGTCGATTCATCATTCATTGGAGTCAATAGCCAGTATACTGCCTGCCAACCTTGAGCTCCTCAGCCCCTGCAGCTGTGTGAGTTGGGAAAAGCCTCTAGCTTGATGTTTGATCCAAGAACTTTGGACTTGCCATCTTCTGTAAGTGTGTGAGCCATTTTCCTAAGATAAATTTCTCTTTCTCTATAAATAAGTTTTACTGGTTTTGTTTCTCTAGAGAACCCAGTCTAACACACTGGCTAAAGCAGAAAGTTTAGATAAGAGTCTCAGAACATAATATGAAAATGTCCTGGTATCAACTGAAAATCACTTGTTATACCAAAAACCAGAAAGATCTCAAACTGAATGAAAAAGACAATCAACAGATGCTAATACTAAGATAACAGAGGTATTGAGAATTAATATTAGATAAATTAGAATTATCTGACAGATTTGAAAGTGGCCACGATAAGATATTCTTCAACAAGCAATTACAAACTAGCACCAGTGAAAAACTAGAAAGCCTTAGCCAAGAATTAAAATGTCTCAGTAAAGAAACAAATGATATAAACAATGTTGTTGTTGTTGTTGTTATGTGCCGTCGAGTCGGCCCCAACTCATAGCGACCCCTCCTTGGGTTTCCGAGGCAGTATCACTACGGAAGTAGGATTGCCCCACCTTCCTTCCAAGGAGTGGCTGGTGGGTTTGAACCGCCAGCCTTCTGGTTAGCAGTCAAGTGCTTTAGCCACTATGCTACCAGAACTCCTAGATATAAACAATAGAAGAACCAAATGGAAATTTTGGAATTGAAAAGTGTAATAGCCAAAATAAAGAGCTCAGTGGGTAAACTCAAGAGCAGAAAGGAGGGCACAGAGGAGAGAATCAAAGAACTGGAAGAGAAAGCAATAGAAATTAATCTGAGCAACAGAGAGAAAAATACTGAAAATAAATAAATAAATAAGAACAAACAAATAGAGCCTCAGTAACCTGTGTGACCATAATGAAAGATTGGAGTCCTGGATGGAGAAGAGAAAGATGATGGATTATAAAGGTATTCAAAGAAAAAATGGCTGACCACTTCCCAAATTTGACCAGAGACATAAAACTACAGATCCAAGAACTGACATGTGGTAGTTAAAGTTGTGTGGCCATGGTTTTGAGTGGCTGGGCAGCTGGATGTGATTATTCTCCATGATGAGATTGTAATCACCTCTATGGTAGAATCTGCTTTGAGCAGCTAAGAAACTTCCTTCAGGGTGTGGCCTGCTTCCAGTATATTAGGAGAAGCTTTGAGGAAAGTCTCGAGCTTTTTGGCACATCTGGATCCTGCATTTGGCTGAGTCTTCATCTCAGTGGCCTGCTGAGTTTCCTGCTCATTTTGGGATTATTCTTGGACTTGAACCAGTGCTCTGCTGTGTGCGTGTTGATCTTGGGATTGTGCCACTCTGCTTGCCAGCCTTGGGTTCATCAGCTTCCACAGCCAGCAGCTGCCTGAGTTACAAGAAGCCTCCAGCTCCAGTGGGCCTGGAATAAGAGGCAGAGCTAAAGTCCAAGGTCAAGGGGTCTTTACCCAGCCCCTAGAGCCAGGACTCTGAAATGGACTTCTAGCCTCCTAAACTGTAAGAGAGTAAATTCCTGTTTGCTAAAGCCATCCACTTGTGGTATGTCTGCTATAGCAGTGCTAGAGAACCAAGACATGACCAAACCCAGAGAAATCAATACCAAGAGACATAATAATGAAACTTCTGAAAACTAAAGACAAAGTAAGCAAAATATCCAACCTTTATCAGGCTGTATCTTATTCTTAGAGGCTAAGGGAAGAGCAGAGAGGAACAGGGACTCTGTTCTCCTGGATCAGGGTGGAGGTGACAATGCAGGAAGCTATGAATTTGGGGTTAGAGAATCTTGTAGGGCATTCGGACAACCACCTGCTAGCTTGGATGTCCCTAGGGAGAATAACATCATATGGTTTTTAAAAAATGGAAACAGGGCCCTTTTGTTATGTACTAATCACCATTGAGTCACCCCCAAATCATGGAAACCCCATGGGTGTCAAAGTAGAATTGTGCTCCATAGGGTTTTCAGTGGCTGGTTTTTCGGAAGTGGATCACCAAGCCTTTCCTCTGAAGTGCCTCTTGGTGGACTCAAACCTCCTACTTTTCAGTTAGTAGCCAAATGTGTTAAACATTTACACCAATCAGGAACTCCTTTGGTATGTTGTCCATCTCACTGCTATTGAGTCAATTGCAACTCACAGCAACGCTGTAGGACAAAGTAGAACTACCCGTAGAGTTTCTAAGACTGTAATCTCTTTACAGAAACAGACTGCCACATCTTTATCCCAAGGAGTGGCAGGTGGTTTCAAACTGCTGACCTTTCAATAAGCAGCTGATTGTTTAACCACTGCACCACTAGGGCTCCTTCTTTGGTATTGAGGCCATACCAAATCTTCAAAGCCTTTGTACTTGCTGTTCCTTTAGCTTGGAATGTACATTTTTTAACTTTTCAATCGCAGGCCACTTTTGGTCTCTGTTGAAATGTCACCTCCTCAGAAAGTCCTCCTCTTCTGACCCCATCTAAAGTAGATTCTCTATTAATCCCTAAAAAAGGGTCATCTCATAGTGACCCTTCCTTGGGTTTCCAAGGTGGTATCACTACAGAGTCAGCCCCAGGGTTACAGGTGAGGAGAGACAACTCAGGGACGCCCAAAGCAGCAGCGGGAAGAGCAGGAGAAAGGGGATTAAAAGCCAGGAAGCCAGAGAGAGGAGCAGTCAGCCGAAGGGATTAGGTGAGGAGAGGCAACACAGGCCCACCCAGAGTAGCAGGCTGGAAGAGCAGGAGAAAGGGGATAAAAAGCCAGGAACCGGACAGAAGAGCAGTCGGCACCAGGGTTACAGGTGAGGAGAGGCAACTCAGGCCCGCCCAGAGTAGCAGGCCGGAAGAGCAGGAGAAAGGGGATAAAAAACCAGGAACCCAGACAGAGGAGCAGTCAGCCCCAGGGACAACTCAGGGACGCACAAAACAGCTGGGCAGAAGAGCAGGAGAAAGAGGATTAA
>NW_006921649.1:6234358-6315810 GCF_000298275.1 Orycteropus afer afer
AGAGGGGGAGGCCTTCAATGAGATGGATTGACACGGTGGCTGCGATGATGGGCTCAAGTATAGCAGGGATTGTGGGGCTGGCGCAGGATCAGGCAGTGTTTCGTTCTGCTGTGCATGGGGTCGCTGAGTCAGAAATGACTCGATGGCACTTAACAACAACAACAACAATCACTACAGAAGTAGATTGCCAATCTTCTTTCCAAGGAGTGGCTGATGGGTTTGAACCTCCAGCCTTCTGGTTAGTGGTCAAATGCCTTAAGCACTATACCACCAGAGCTCCTTGTTAATCCCTACACTATGAAAATCTGTCTTAAACCCTGTTTGGTGGTGTGTTTTTTTTTTTTTTTTTTCCATGTCATTTGATCAGTGATATATTCATTTGTAGACTTGTTTACTATAGGCCTGGTGGTGCAAATGTTACATGCTTGGCTGCTAACCAAAAGTTTGGAGGTTGGAGTCTGCCCAGAGGTATGTCTGAACAAGGACCTGGCAATCTGAAAAATCAGCCATTGAGAACCCCATGGAACACAGTTCTATTCTTACACACATGGGGCCAGAGTAGACTCAACAGCAACTGGTATTTTTTCTCCCCCTACTAAACTGTAAGCTGAAGAAATCACCCTTGCATCCCAAGCAATGCATTGTCTACCATACAGTAGGCAGATAAGTCTTGTTGAATCAAGGAATAAAAATGAGTCAAGAAGATAAATGGAAGTATCTTTAAAGAGTACCTCCTGTGTAGGGCTTTGAACCAGTTCAGTCATGGCTGATGAAGTGAAACCAGGACAGATTGGAATTTGCAAAATGTGGGTGCCTGGAATGATAACTAGAACAGGAAAAATCACAGGTCAAAGCCCTGAAATGGCAGACTCAAAAGATGTATATTGAGCCCTTTCAGGAGGCTGATGTGGGAGAGTGGATTATTGCCAGAACTGTGGAGAGCAACACACATATTCAAAGCAGTATGGTCAGCTGCCATCTTTGAGCTGGGCATTGTTGTTTTCAACTCTACCAAGCAAAAGATTTGGTGGCTATGCAACATGCACTCTCCCTTTATTTTCCAAGAGGGAGCTATGTTTCTAACAAGATGTCAACCCATAATTTTCCCCATTCCAGTTATCATTCCAGGCACCCACATTTTGCAAATTCTGGTCCACCCTGGTTTTACTTTGTTGGCCACGACTGAACTTGGAAGAACCAGTTCAAAGCCCTACTCCTGTATTTCGGGATCTGAGCTAAGTACTTTATTTATATGATTTCATTTAGTTGTTACAAGCTGACAGCGAGATATGAATGGTTCTCATTTTACAGATAAAGAAACTAAGGGTCAAAGAGATGCAGTCTCATACCCAAAATGACACATCAACCAAGATATAGTGCCCAGTTTAAGACACAGATTCTTTTTTCTTCTGCTCGTTTTTTCCACTACTCTGCACAGCCATCCTGCTGAGGCAGGTTCTTCAGGTCTAAGCCCTAACTCTACACTCTTCTTGCTGGGTAGCCTCTAGCATTTACTCAGACTGCTCATCGAGAAAGGGGGTGAAATTCTGAGGATGGGGCATCAAAGGGCATGCAGTGAGAGGGTAAAGCACCTTTCTTCCCATGCATCCCTAAGTAGCTGTGCTGGAGTTTAATTTAAGCGCCTCGGTGCCATGGCGATGCAAGCTCTATAAATACCCCAGAGAGGCTTTGATTCAGCCAGCCTGTGGGTTACTGTGCTAGTACTGTCACCCGTTTCCCACCAGGGCTCTACTTCTGCTGGTGGGATGGAAGGGAAGGAAAGTATTGCTTTGCAGGAACTCCTTTCTGCATCCCCCACCCTGCCACTGACACTCTTTCTTTCTTCTCTCTGCACCCCACCCTTGGAATTGAGATTTCATCTCAACCTCCTCCTTCAGCTCATAATTCATTTCCTAGCTGGTGAAAGACAAAACAGCTCTAAGCCTCCAGTACCCAGAAGACTTTGATGGGAGAGTCAGAAACACAGCACCCACTAAACATCTCCTGCCAGCCCCAGGGTAACCTCCTGTCCAGGAGAAAACCAGTTTAATTTATGTATGAGCCAGTAAGGAAAAAAAGGTGGGGAAGACGGAGTCAAGCAATAGAGGAAGAAAAGTACCCATCCTTCCATGGAGACAGCTCAGCTGTTAAGCCCCTCATAGTTTCTGAACCCCAGTGGGTCTTAGTGACAGATAGCACTGGGATAGCTGCCAAGGATCAGGTTGGTCAATCAGGTCCTTCAGCTCAGAATTCAAAACCTTCACCTCAATCCTGCTCTCCCATTGAAACTTGGTTATGACAGGTTTAGATGAGCTCCTCAACCTCCATAAGCCTCCTCCAACTACTCCAAATAGAAATGTAACCCAAACAAAAGCAAGAGGTCAAGACTAGTCTCTTCAGTGCTCCTCCACCCTCTTCCAACCAGACTGTTGCCCTGAAGTTCCTCCTTCCCTGTTATTTACTTTGTGACTACGCAGAAAGTCATTTGGCTCTGGGCATCTCTGTTTCCTTATCTGTAAAACGGAACTAAGAAGAACAAGGGCAATAAGTCACTATTTATAGAAACTCTCTGTCCCTATTTTGTGAAATGAGTAGTCTATGCTTGATTAAAATGAGCTCTGGTGGCACAGTACCTAAGGCATTTGACTTAACCAGAAGGCTGGCAGTTCAAATCCACTAGCCACTCCACAGAAGAAAGGCCAGGCAAACTACTTCTATAAAGATTTACCACCTCAGAAACCCAGTGGGGATCACTATGAGTTGGAACTGACTCGATGCTAGTGAATTTTTTTTTTTTTTTTTTTTAATGCTTGATTAAAAGGGCAGTGGTGGTTCAGTGATAGAATTCTCATCTGCCATGTGGGAGACCTGGTTCCATTCCTGGCCTGTACACCCCGTGTCCAGCCACCATCTATCCATCAGTCGAGGCTTGTGTGTTGCTATGATTCTGCACAGGTTTCAGCAGGGCTTCCAGACTAAGACACAGTAGGAAGAAAGGACTGCTGATCTAATTCTGAAAATTGTTGTTGTTGTTATGTGCCATCGAGTTGGACCTGACTTACAGCGATCCCTCCTTGGGTTTCCGAGGCAGTATCACTATGGAAGTACGTTGCCCAACCTTCCTTCCGGGGAGTGGCTGGTGGGTTTGAACAGCCAGCCTTCTGGTTAGCAGTCAAGTGCTTTAGGCACTCTGCTACCAGAGCTCCCTACTTCTGAAAATTAGCCAGTAAAAACCCTATGGATCACAATGATCCAATCTCATTTGTACATGAGTTCACCATGAGTTGGAGGTCAACTCAACAGCATCTAACAACAACAACATGCAACATTTATTATAGCTTATTTTCCAGCACTGTATTAAGCATTGTTTTGAGGATCCAGACATAAATAAGAAACCATCTACTATCGAGGTTCTCATATTGTCAAAGTTTCTTCCACCCTTTCTCTGGCTTAGGACATTTTCCCATCATTAAAGAAAAATAGTCAACAGTGCAATTATGAACCTCAAATAATGCATGACTAAAGAGAAGGGACATTATTGGCTCAGTCCCCAAGCTGTGTGGGAGGGCCAGCATGAGGTAGAGAGGCTCAGGCATGGGGTAGGAAGGAAAATCTCAGCAGAGGCTTCCACAGCCTCCATTTCCTTGAAGAATGCACATGCTAACAGAAAGCTATCTGCTGTTGACATCTCTGTTCCATTTTTAACCTTAATTTCTCCTCCTCACCACCTCTCTCTGTGAAATATGCTAGTTTATCTCCCTGAACTTTCTGAAATGTGTGTGGAAAATGGCCTTTCTTTTTTACTATGTCTATAGGGGAAAGGATGTAAGTGGACCTCTTAGAAACAAGATAATCAGGTCCAGTTGTCTCTCATGGGTCACCCAGATGTGAAAGCAAATGAAGAAAGTCTTAGGCCTGAGGTCCGTCACTCCTGCTTGGCTCCAACACTGGCCATGCTTATCTTCTCCAAAAGGTGGCCAGACACAGCCCCAGGAGGAAGGCCTAGAGAGGCCTCAGTTTCTTGTCTTCAGATTCCTGCAGTTCAGTCACCTGTGGAATAGTGTCCAATTCAACCTATCATGCGGCTAAGCTGGTTTTACCTTTAATCCCTTTCAAGTTTGCCCGCAGCCTCCTCAAAGAATGCCTGGGGATGATTCACCCACCATCACATGGTCAGGCAATCATCTGTTTTATTACCTCACCCAGCTTGCAGCTTCTGGGAGATAACCTGGGATTCTTTTGTTGTGGGCAGGATTTCCAACTGGTTCCTTCTGATTTGACACCCTACTGAGAATTTGCATTTCCACCCCAGGTACATTGAATCAGTCTATTTTTTAACAAGATCTTCAGGTGATTCTTATATGTACATTAGAATGTACACATAAGAATGTATCATATCAGGGTAGGATCTAAAAGAATATATAGGTCCAGTTGTAGGGTGGGGGTGGGAGGTGAGATGGGTGAACAGATCAAGGTCTTAAGAAGTCAGTGTCTGCTCTGGTCTCTTCTTTCTTGCTCCCAGCCCAGGTCTAAAGGTCTAAAAGAACAAGCCATTTGGAAATGCAAATGGCTTGCACACCTAGGCTAAAAAGAAAATTGGATTTGTAGATTAGAAGATTTTTTCCCTTCACAGCCAAAGCCAACCACTGAGAAAGCTTGGTTGAAAAACAAGATGAAAGATGAAATCAGTGATTGGGAGGGCTGTCACAAGAGCCATGAACAATTTTCAGGAGAGGAAATGTTTTCTGTGTTTTGAACAGAAAATACTTTATTGATCCACATTTAATAGAGGTGTGCTTGCTACCAGGCTTGGTGATCCAAATACACCACTATGGGGCCTCAGAGATGGTAGCTAATCGCGGAGCACCAAGTCCTTTACATCTACCATCTCAGCCCTTGAAACAAGCCCTAAGGAGAGGGCAGGAACCCTGGTGGGACAGTGGTTAAGTGCTTGGCTACTAACCAAAAGTTCAGCTGTTTGAAGCCACTAACTGCTCCATGGGGGGATCTCTGGTAGCCTAGTGACTAAGGCATCTGACTGCTAACCAGCAGGTTAGTGGTTCAAACCCATCAGCTGCTCAGCGGCAGTAAAATGGAGCAATCTACTTCTGTAAAGATTTACTGCCTCAGAAACCCAATCGGGGTCACTATGAATCACAAACTACTCAATGGCAGTGAGTTTGGTTTTGATTTAGTTTAGCTGCTCCATGGTAGAAAGATAGGCAGTGTGTTTCCATAAAGATTACAAATTTGGGAACCTTCTGGGACAGTTCTACTCTGTCCTATAGGGTCACTATGAGTTAGAATCAACTCCATGCAGTGGGTTAAGGAGTGGATATTATTATATGATTTCTTTCAGACTTAAGACTCAGACTCATCAGCTAGAAAATAGAGCAGGTTTGGGACTTAGTCTGATTCCAGAGCTCTTGCTCTCAGTCAAAAGATGCTGAAACAAACATCAACAGAGACATATGTTCTACATCCTAATTTGGTTGAGTAGTGTCTGGGGTTTTAAAGCTTACAAGTGGCCATCTAAGACACAATGATTGGCCTCCACTCATCTGTAACAAAAGAGAAAAAAAGAACCTAAAAACTCGAAAAAAAACTAATCTACAAGACAAATAGTCTACATGAACCATGGCTTCACCTAGCTTGAGACCAGAAGAACTAAATGATGCCCAACTGCCACTAACCCATTCTAATCAGGGCCACAATAAATGGATCCTGATAGAGTGGGAGAAACATGTGGAACAGAACCTCAAATTCCTAATAAACAAAAAACAACCCAACCGATTGGATTGGTTGAGACCAGAGGACTACTCGAAACTGTTGCCCTGAGAAACTCTTCAAACCTTGAACCAAAATTAACCCCTGATGTCACCTTGTAGCTAAATAACAAATTGGTTCAACAAATAATGAATATAACCCATAAGCACTGTGTTCCTTTTAAAAAATCATCTGTATGAGAACGGTATGAGATCTATATGTTGTCAGAAGGGACCATTTCCTGGAGAAGGGTATCATGCGTATAAAGTAGAGGGTCAGTGAAAAAGGAGAAGACCCCCTATGAGATGGATTGACACAGTGGCTGCAATAATGGGCTCAAGCATAGCAATGATTGTGACAATGGCGCAGGACTAGACAGTGTTTCATTCTGTTGCACATAGGGTTGCTGTGAGTGTGAGCCAACTCAATGGCATCTAACAATAAAAAAACATATGAGACCAAACAGCACCTCGAAGCATGTAAGGGACATGTAAGGAGAATGTAAGGGGCAGGGAAATTAGCTAAAGGAAAACCCAACAACCAGGACAGAAATAATGAGAATGTTCATGTGTTGTGAAGAACGTAATCAATGACATGGAACAACTTGTGTAGAAATTGTTGAATGGGAACCTAAACTGCTGTGTAAACCTTCACCGAAAATATTATTAAAAAAAAAATATCAACAGAGACAAACATTTGTTACCATGCTTGATATTCTAGATCCAGATGACAAGTAAATCCTACAGTTATGGAGTAATTAAAAAAACAACAACAGGAGTATAGCTTAATGATTGACAGAATGGGTGATGAAGTCAGACAAACCTGGGCCCAGCACTCTCACTCATTAGCTTTGTATCCCTGGGCAACAATCCAGCCTCTTAAAAACTCACTGCCTTCGAGTTGGCTCTGATTCATAGAGACCCCTCCTTGGGTTTCCCAGACAGTATCACTATGGAAGTAGATCGCCCAACCTTCCTTCCAAGGAGTAGGGTTTGAACCGCCAGCCTTCTGGTTAGCAGTCAAATGCCTGCGCTCCTATCCAGCCTCTTAGAGCCTCATTTTTCTTATCTGTAAAGAGGGTGCAGTAGTATTCTTTACTCCAGAGGGTTGTTGTGAGAATTAAATGAGATCATGTATGTGAGGCACACTTAGCACCATGTTGGGTTTACTCATTAGCTATTACCTGAATCAGTAATTGGAAGATTTTATATATTGAAGGCTTAGTCCAAGCATGAAGGAATGAGGAAATCTTACTTTGGGGTGTTGGGTGTACTCTTGTGCCTGGCACTTGGAAATAAAAGAAGGAAAAGAAGGAGGAAGGGTAGGTCAAACACAGCCCATAGCCCTGGTGCCTGGAAAATAACTTTGCAGAAGGCATTTGGATGCAAGGGGCTCACTGTGATCAAGGTCTTCTCTATCCAGAGGGGCTGAGACCACAAACATGGGACTCCCTTCCTTGCCCAGCACACCCTGGCCCAGACAGAACAGGATGCCTGCTCCCCTGAAAGATGTGGATACAAGAATCCACCATACTAGGCTTTATTCTTCCAGTCCAGCTTTCCACCATATGTTCTTGGCAAAAAAAAGTTAAACACATACTTGGGAAATACAGCCATTCAGGAGATGTGCAAGTGCAAAGCCAGCTTATCCTTAACAGTCATGCTACTTCTTTTTTGCATTTACTTTTGTTAATCTCTCAAGAAATATTCTCTGATTTTTTTAATTCTTTAATTGTCTCAAAAATGGAATTGAGCTTTGCTTTCTTTCTTCTTTTGCAAATCCATACCATAATAACTACCTCAAAGGATCACAGAAGACAATAGCATGTGAAACAGCCTGGCACAGGAAAGTATTCAATTTAACTAACAACAACAATATCATTACTATTACTTTTACTAAGTGTATCCCTGACTCCCTCTGGAATTCCTCCCAAGGGATTAGATCCATAGCACTTCTAATTTTAGGGACACTAAGGAGACAGAGCCACATTTGCACTACAGGGGGCAGGGGGACTGAAACGTCGTCGTTGGGAGAAGGACTGAATAAGAGGGAGACAGATGGTCTTGTTGGGGGAAGGGACCAGAGATCCTGGAAAACTTATGTTCTCCGATTTGCAAGAATGTTTCCATTTAACCACTTCGTGCCTGACTCCTGATTCCACAAAGCCAAGAAGGAGAGAGTTGTGAGATTTGGTGCCACCTGTGCCAAGAGCCTGGACACGCGGGTGGTGAAAGCCAGGAACATTGGGAAGCAGAGGTAAAGCAAGTCTTGTTCTAGCCTCCTGGGGCTAGACGCAGGAGTCTGGGACCCAGGTAAGAGGCGTCCTCCCTTTCCCCTGGTAGGGAGAACGAAGGGGTGGCCGGCGGTTCGGGAGGTCCCACGAGGGGGCGCGTCCCCGGCCCTAGGACCCGCCCTCGCCGCGCTGGGAGCAGGGCGGGGACCTGGGAACCCAGGAGCCCGGCGCTCCGCCTCCCGTTTCCGGGGCAGCGCGGCTACCTGCACCTCCGGAGCCGCACCTGACGGAGGCAGAAGTGGCAAACCCAGTAAGCTCAGAGCTGCGGAGCGGAGAAGAGGGGACAGCAACCGGCCCCGGGGAAGAAGAGGCGGCGGCAGCGGCGGCGGTGTGGAGGGCGCAGCGCGCAACCCCGCGGAGGAGGGCAGGCGGCAGCTCTGCACGGCTCGCTCTGCCCTGCCGGCTGGGCGCGCACCCGGGCTCGCTCCGCGCTGCTGCAGACGCACATGGCAGCTTGAGAGGCCGGAGGCGGGAGGAGCCGGTGGCGCCGGGCCCGGGCCGCAGCGCCGCATGGACAGCGGCGTCACTCCGGCCGACCCCTACTAGGGCCCCTGATCTACGGGCAACCCCTCTTCAATCATGGTGCCTACGCGGCCGCGCCGACCAAAGGTAGCCGGCCGGAGCCGCTGAGCTGGGGGTCTCCGCGAAGGCCGGGAGCTGCATGGGGGAGCACGGGCCGCGCTCGGGAAGATGCCCCGGCCGGAGCTGCCCCTGCCGGAGGGCTGGGAGGAGGCGCGAGACTTCGACGGCAAGGTCTACTACATAGACCACACGAGCCGCACAACCAGCTGGATCGACCCGCGGGACAGGTAGGACCCTGGGATGTCCCTCCCATACTCCGGCCCGGGTTCCCACCTGTCCCAGGGGCCACCGGCCAGGACTGGACAGAGGGGCGCTCTTCGTAGAATCCGCCCCGGAGCCGGGGGACGGCGGAACTCTGCGTGCCTCTTCCCCTTTCTTCAGATTGCCCTCCAGCCCCTTCTGGAGCGCTGTTGCTGCATTGGTGGGTTGCTCGGAGGAGAGACTGCTAGTGAGCTGGCCCAGGCTGCCCCCATCTCCACCCTCAGATGGAAGTCTTAGGCTCCGCAGCACCTGCCCAGAGTTTTGACCTTAAGCTTAGCCCCGCCCCGCGCCCCCTTTAGTAGGAGAGGTTGGGTGGGGGCGAGAAAGCGACCTAGCCGGGTAAGGCTGGGGCTTCCCGAGGAGGCTTTCCCTAGCATCTGGGGGGATGGGGAAGCATCTGGTTTGGAGGGGGTGGTAAGGACCCAGGATTCAGTGAGAGGCTGCTGGAGGAGGGGAAGGCAGCCTGGAGTGTGTGTTTTGGCAGGTGCTCCAGAGAAGAGCAGGGAGCAGCCAGGGGGGCCTGAAGGCCGAGGGTTGGAAGTGAAGGAAGGAGCGGGGGAGGGCAGATCAGGGAGACTGGTTCTCCAGGAATCTCACTGCAACTTGGAAGCTATTAGGACGTTAATGGAGGTGAGAGGCCTCCGGCAAAACCCAGCCCATCACCTCTTTCTCCTCTGTTTCTTCCCTCTGGGGACCTTGGCTCCTCAGCCCTGCACCAGCTTGTCCTGACCTTGGTGGGCACCAGGCTGGCTGTAGCAGGTTTTTTTTTTTTTTCCTGCTGAGGCAGATGGAGTGTGCTATTGCTTGGCTGTTTAGCTCTCCAGACTTCTGGTTTTGACTGCCATGCATTTTATTGCACAACTCCTTGTCATCCTATGCATGTCCGAGGTTGGGGCACCTACGGGGACCACTTTGTTGCCCTTTGCTGATATGGTCTATGGAGAGCTCAAAGTGTCTTCAGGAATGTGTAACTTTTACCTGGTCAGTGTGACCTTGAGGATCAGATGCCTATGAAGCAGCCAAGGTTAGTTGTTTGGACTCTTGTGGGACTGGATAGAAGCCCCAGAGATCTAGGGTGGGGTGTGTAGAAATTAGTGGGTTAATAATAATAATAATATAGGAAAAAGCAGAAAGAAAATGTGAATTGAGATCCCCAGTAGTTTCTGTGAACACTGCATTCATTCATTCATTCATTCCTCCATTGGGTGACTTCTGTATGCTCCACAATGCTAATGTCTCATTGCTGTAACTAGGAAGAAAATGCTTAATGCTAGGAAGAGTTGCTTTATCCTATGATTCTCAATTTCCCTATTTGTCAGATTAATGGTTTGCTTAGAAGGGAAGGGGCAATAGTGACAATCTTAAGAGCTGGAAGGTATGGAACATAGGAGATCAGAGCCTAACTCCCAGTTTCAAACAGAAAATTTGAGCCCCAGTTGTGTTATTTGTTCAAGTATTTTGAACAGATTTTTCCACAACTCTGCAAACACCGAGTTCTTTACCAGCTCAAAATTTCTAGCCTCCAAGCATGCTGTCCTCACCCTAAGCCCCTCACGATCAATTGCCACCAGGGGCTTGGTATCAGGCTTTCTCTGGCCCCTCTCTCCTAGGATAGACATAAGTTCAGGTTCACACCTCTCCAACTTGGGCCACTGAGGCAGTATACAGTTAGGAGTCAGAGGTCTGAGGGCTAGGATAGCCCCACACGCAACACTGCTAACTTGCCCCAGGTCATGCAGAGGCACTGAGAGGATAACAGAAGGACTGGAGGATAACAGAAGGATTGGAGGTTTCACAAACAAAAGTAATTCTTTTTCCCTTGGAAGAGGGCAAGTGTGTAGCTTCTATGGAAAACTGACTTGGAGCACAGTTTGCCAGATTTTGTAATATGTGGATCACTTTCCTTATTTTTTGCTCCATTCACATACACCACTTTTGCTATTGTTTACTTAATATCTGGCATTAAATCAACTCATAAAATTTTTGTACCACTTTACAAATGAGAAACATGGTATCTATTGCCATAATGGAAGATTACCTTAAAAAGTACAGTGAAAATAAACCAATGCCATTGTATTTTATCTAGATACTGTTGTCTGTCCAGCCTGTGCACCTGGCTTGCCTAGGCTTTGTTTCTTGGCAGACTGGCAAGCATTGGAGAGGAGTTAAGACACACTGGCACCTAAATGAGTAGTTCACCTCCTTCATTTTGCAATTCAGTGTTTTGTTTTGTTTTTTCAAATTCTGCATCTTTGCACATCCTTAGTCAACCCAACCATGCCAGGATAGTGTGGGGCCTTGAGTTTGGAGTACTGAGGGGTTCTGAGGTCAACCCTAGGAGTCACTGTTGTGGTAGACCAACTCTGAAAGTTTGGGGGAAGAGCTGATCAGAGGACATCCACTGTGGCTCTTCAGAATTTCCTTCTTGCACAGTGTGGACAGATGGCTGGGTAGATGTCTGAGGCACAAGTTTTCAGTTGAGTAAATGGTTGATTAGATGCTCTCTAAGGTGATCCTCGGAAGGAAGATGGGGCAATCTACTTCCATAGTGATACTGCCTCGGAAATCCAAGGAGGGGTCGCTATGAGTCGGGTCCAACTCGACGGCACATAACAACAACAACAACAAGGTGATATAGTAGCTGAGGCATCTGGCTACTAACCAAAAGGTTGGTGGTTCAAATCCGCCAGCTGCTCTGCGAAAGAAAGATGAGGCAGTATGCTTCCATAAAAATTTATAGCCTTGAAAACCAGTGGGGGTCGCTATGAGTTGGAATAGACTTGATGGCAATGAGTTCGTTTCTTTTTTTTCTTTTTTTGTAAGAGCGCTGCCAGTCTCAAATACACTGTAAGATCCTTCTGTCTTTCCTTACCCTCCTAAACCCTCCTAACTCCCATGGCAAGAAGAGGGTAAGGGGTGGGCTGGGGATGAGGCTGTGAGGAAGAGGAGAAGGAAAAATTTAACAACAGCCAACTGTTTTTGAAGGGAGGGCGTATTGAATTTTTGCCTAGATAATTACATCTCTGGGACTGGTTAATGCTATGAAACAAAAAATAACTTTGAAAACATTCCACTCATCAACTGTGTGTGTGTTTGCCTTAGCTTTTTCTTTATCTGAATTTTTTCCTTATCTGAATCAAGGAGATGCCCACCCATTCCCCTGAATTTAAAAGAAATAAGTCAAATGGTGATTCAGTCAGAAAAGTGATTTCTTAGCCACTGAGGACAAAATAGCGTCTCTGGTTACCAACCCTAAAGAATGTCTTGGCACATTCCTCCCTCTGGGGCTGAGCTGTTTTGTGTGCTGTCCGGCATGGAGGCTGCTGGGGGTAGGGAATCCAGTTTTCAGCTTCCTTTTCACCAGGGGGTTGAAAGAGCTGCCAGGCAGCCTGCCTTGCCAACTTTCTCCCCTTCTCACCAAGGGGACGACTAGGAGGCTGAAATTCCTGGGGACGGTTGCCTCAACAACCAGAGAGAGTCCAGTAGGCAGCTTGGGTCATAACCACTGGGCCAAAGGCTCTCTAAGGGCCCTGCCAGTTCTCACTTATGATATAAGACCCCTCTGCCTCTCCTTACTTCCCTGACTCCATAACAAAATGGAGTTGGGAGTAGGGTGGGATGAGGATGAGGCTGTGAGGAGAAAGAGGGAAAAAATTCAACTACAGCCAAACATTTTTGTGGGGTGGGGTTGTTAAGCACCATAGGCTTTTACTGAGACGAAGCCAGTCTGGGAAGGTGACAGGTCCTTTGGAAGCCAGGTGCCATGGACAAGGCCTGCACAACCCCTCGGAGCAGTGCTCCTTTTTCAGGTAGTTTTCAGATAGTTCCAGGTACTCCCAGCAAAGGGCTGGAGTTCCGGAGTTCCGTGTGTGTTTAGCCTAGTGGTATGTAAAAACAAATAGTCTGATTGTCTCTGAGGAAGAATGGATCACTAGAACTGGCTCTGCCAGAGAAGGTTCTTGAAGCTTGATTCCTGCTCATTCTGTGGTTTGCCTTCAGACCTTCCAAGAACCACCTGGAAACTCTGGGCTCAACTTCTCAGTCCTTGTGCCAAGCACTGGAGGCCAGCATGGCTTAGAGGACCCAGCAACTTCTCTCATGACTTGAGGAGGAGATTTTGCTAACCTTATTTCAGAAACAATGTATATTGTAGGAAGTTGGGTCAACAACAGTCTAAAGCTCTTAAGCTCCGTCTGGTCACAGATCCTTAAGAGAATCTGAAAAAAGTCAGGACTCTTAACAGAGAAAAATGCAAACACAGATCTTTGCACTAATTTCAAGGTGCTCGTGGACCCTAGGTTCAAAACTCTTGTGGTGGTTTAACTTGGAAACCACTCATCATCATCTATATACCTGCCTATTGATTTAAGTGAGTCCCTGGATGACACAAACAGTTAAGCATTTGGGTACTAATGGAAAGGTTGGTGGTTCGAATCTACTCAGAGGCACCTCAGAAGAAACATCCAGTGATCTACTTCCAAAAGATCACAGCCATTGAAAACTCTATGGAAAGTACAGTTCTTCTCTGACACATGTGGGGTCACCATGAGTTGAATGGACTTGATGGCAACTGGTTATTCAGCTAAGTCCAAAAAAGGCAAAACCAAACCCACTGCCATTGAGTTGATCTGACTCATAGTGACCCCCATTGGGTTTCTGAGGCTCCATTTCAGCTGGGTAGGAAATAATAATTGATTACTATATCCAGGTGGTCTGCTGAGAGGTTTACATGCATTATTTTTTAAATCCTCATAACGACCCTGGGGGTAGGTATAATTATCAGCCTGAGGACGCTGAGGTTCAGGGAGGGAGCTAAATTTAGTGAAAGTCACTAAGCTTTGGTGGTGCTGAGATGTGAACACCAGGCAGCCTGAGTCCAAACCCGTATTTCTAACCACTGCACCACTCAGCTTGCTGCTAAGTTAATTGTTGAATCAAGACCACACTGCTCCATCACCTGATAAACTTGGCCTTGGGGAATGTAGCTGGCACAAGCTCTGTTTCACTGCTAGGGCTCGGAACTGGTTTATTCTGGTTCCACCCCCTGCTGAGAATTTGCATTCCCAGCCCAGATATACTGGATCAGAATCTACAGTTTAACAAGATCTCCAGATGATTCTTACATATAATAACCTGGGCATGTATATCTGAGGTAGAAAGACAATATCTCAGCAAGGGGTCAAACCAGGGTTTAAAGCACTGTGGATTTCACTTAACATGCTACTGTTCTGAGGGACCTCTGGTGGCATAGTGCCTAAAGCATTTGATTGCTAACCAGAAGGTTGGTGATTCAGACCCACCATCCAATCTGCGGAAGGAAGACTGGGCAATCTACTTCTGGAAAGATTTACTGCCTCAGTAACCCAATGGGAGTCACTATGATTCGGAATTGGCTCTATGGCAGTGAGTTTTTTTTTTTGGGGGGGGGGCGGCTATAATTCTGGCGTGGCAAACCAACCAAACCCATGGCTGTCAAGTCAGTTCTGAGTTATAGTGAATTCCGACTTATAGTGGCCCTTATGGACAGGGTAGAACTGCCCTTTTGGGTTTCCAAGGCTATACATTTTTACAGAAACGTACTGCCTCATCTTTCTCCCATGGATTGGCTGATGGATTCAAACTGCCGACCTTTTGGGTAGCAGCTAAATGCTTTAATCACTGTGCTACCAGAGTTCCCTGGTGTGGACATGCCAGGGTTAATTAAGAGGAAAAAAAAATGCAAAATGCAACCATTGCTGTGGAGTGCGATCTGACTCATAGCGGCCCTTTCTTTGGTTTCCAAAGCAGTATCACTATGGAAGTAGATTGCCCAACCTTCCTTCTGAGGAGTGGCTGGTGGGTTTGAACTGCCAGCCTTCTGGTTAGCAGTCAAATGCCTTAGGCACTACGCCACCAGGGCTCCTTAATTAAGAGAGCAAGTATGAATAATGGAAAGGGAGTGAGCCTCTGAATCCTGGCATCTTGGATTTGCTACTGGGTACAGGAGTGACTTTGACCTCACATGTTATCTCTGAACCTTGGTTTTGTCTTTTATATGATGGGGAGATTCACATAAACTGTCAAGAGATGTTAAGAAGATAAATCTGTAGGCAGGGGCGGATTATCCAATAAGCAAGTTACACATAGGCTTACTTGTGCTTATTTGCTAACATGTGAAACAGTTCACTGCAGATTAGTAAGTAAGTACAGGTAAGCCCATTCTTACCTTGGTTACTGGGTACTCTGTCCCTGTCAGGAACTGTCAATTTGAAAAGAGGCTTTGATTCTGTAGGAAGGTGCTGTGGGGCTGGGATAGAGACAGATGCCAGCCATACCTAGAAGTAGAATCTTTGATGTGATGAAGAATGGTGAAATTATTCACTACAGATTAGTAAGAAAGCACATGTAAGCCTGTGTTTACCTTGCTTATTGGGTAATCTGACACTGGATGTAGGGCAGCTATCATAGAGCCCGACACACAGGAGATGCTCAGGAATAAAAGTTCCTTTAACTTTGTCTAGAAAGTACCTGCAAAACACCTAAATCAAACGGAGGCTGGTTTTCATCTGACTCTGTAGCAGTTTGGAGCTGGAATAGGCCTTTCTGGTCATGTAGTCCAGCCCTCTCGTTTCATAGTTGAAACTAAGACTCAGAGACAAGTGACTTGCCCAAGGTCACACAGCAAATAAATGACAATCCTGAGGCTACTCCTTTCCTCCTCTCTTATGTTACCTTTTTCATAAAAGTCAGATCCAGGTTCTCCTAATCTATGGAAATAATTTGGTTATGTTTTATGCCTGTGGCTGAGTGATTCTTCATAATCCTTTGGGGACTGTGTAGACCATAGTTTCATTCATGGTGTCACCATCAGTTGTGGTCTGTGACATAAGAATTCATTATATGCTGAACAGTTAAAGTACCAAAGATGGCAAATTAATTACTATTTTAGAAACAATTAAAGAAGCCCTGGTGGCACAGTGGTTAAGCACTCAGCTGCTAACCAAAAGGTTGGCCGTTCAGACTTGCCCAGTGGCTCTGTGGGAGAAAGATTTGGTGATCAGCTTCCATAAGATTACAGTCAAGAAGACCCTATGGGGCAGTTCTACTCGGTCACATGGGGTCTATATGAGTTGGAATCGACTAGCCTGCACCCAACAACAACAACAGTAATAATCAGTTAAAATGGATTTAAAGTTATCGTCAGACTGATGTCACTTTCCACCAATTTATGCTTTATTGAGTGGAAGTTATAACCAGCCTGCCAGGGGACTTCCCCAAAGCCTCTATTCTCCATGCTTCTGCTGTTAATGCTTAATTAATAGCTATAGATTGGAGCATAAATTATTAGAGGGCTTTTCTTCTCTTTCCAAGTTTACGATTTACACACTGTGGGATTCTGCCATATATGGGAATATCTTCTGCCACTTATTAAGAAAGAAATAAGGTTAAAAAACACTAATATAGATAACCTGAAGAAATAAGAGATTTTGGGAAAAAAATCTGCATACAAAACCAAACCCAAGCTCATTACCATCAAGTTGCCTCTGACTCATGGTGACTGCTGCATAGAATTTCCAAGGCTATAAATCTTTGCAGAAGCAGGCTGCCACATCTTTCTCTTATGGCATAGCTGGTGTTGAGATCCCATAAAGGAATAAAATAATAAATGATGACACTTTCTGAATATTTACCCTATCCTGAGCACTAGCCTAAGCATTTTATATTAGGATCTCATTTAATCCTCTCAAGAACCATATGAGGTAAGTATTATTAGTAGTTCCATCTTCAGATTAGAAAACAGATTGAGGAAGGTTAAGTAACTTCCCCAATGCTACCAGTAAGTGATATATCTAGGATTAGAACCTAGGTAGTTTGATTCTGGAAACCACTTGTAGTAGCCTGGTCTTGCTCTGCCCTAGCTTATTACTATGTTTCAGGGTTCCAGAGTGACTTGCTGTCAAGTCAGGCTCTGTTCATGGTGACCTTATGTATAACAGAATGAAACATTGCCTCATCCTGCACCATCTTCATGATAGTTTGTATGTTTGATTCCATTGTTACAGCTGTTGTGTCAATCCATCTTACTGAGGATTTTTCTCATTTTCCTTGACCCTCTACTTTACCAACCTTGATGTCCTTTTCTAGTGATTGGTCTTCCTGATGACATGTGTAAAGTAAGCGTGTCATAGTCTTGTCATCTTCACTTCTAAAGAACATTCTGCTTGTATTTCTTCTAAGACTGATTTGTTCCTTCTTTTGGAGTCCCTGGTTTATTTAATATCCTTCACCAACACTACAGTTCTAACGCATCAAGTCTTCTTCCATCTTCTTTTTTCATTATCCAGCTTTCTCATACATACAAGACAATCAAAAAGACCATGGTTAGGGTCAGACACACCTTAGTCATCCAAGTGACACTTGCACTTCTTAATTTTTAAGAGGTCACTGTTTGATTTCTTGACTGCTTCTTCCATGCACGTTGATTGTTGATCCAAGTTGAATGAACTCACTGGTAACTTCAGTGTCTTCTCCATTTCTCATGATGTTGTCTATCAGTTTGGATGGGAGGATTTTCATTTTCTTCACATTCAGTTGTATACCGATTTTAGAGTTACCATTTATTCCGAAGATGGGGCAAACCTGATAATGGATCTCACCAAGAGATGTTTCTAGGGGCCTGAAAAGAGAAACCAGTGAGATGCTCACAGTGGCTAAGAGACTGTTTGGCACATACTCTGCCTTCTGGAAGCAGCCATCTAACTATAGCTCTAGGGAGGAGAGAACAGAGATGGAGGCAGAAAAACTCTTTGAAGGATGCAGTCTGTTCAATGTGCAGGGAGTTCAAAGTTGTTTCCAAGTCACTTAGGAAAATGCTTCCAACAGCCAGGGAATTAGTAGCCAAGGCAGCCACTCTCTATCACCACCCCTTCTCCTTCTGGGAGAGAGCCTAGCCAAACTGACCTGATTTTCCAATCCCCTGGGATCCCAGGTAGCTGTGAGAGAAGCATTGCCCTTTTGAAGAGAACAGAATAAGGTTGCCTTAGTTACAGGGAAGATTGGAGCTCCAATCTCAGGTACATGTAAGGGGAGACAAGGCTAGAATAAGCAGGAGTTGGAGGTGGCTGGCATATTGCTGCTAAGTTCTCTGGTTGGACAGCCTTGGTTGAGTTTTGGTGGCATTTGCATGGTGCCCACCTAGTAGCACATGGCTGCCCATGCTGAGTGTCAGGACCTTTCTCCTGCCACTTCTGGCTCTATTCATGCCATGAGGATCCATATAACCCTTAGCTTAGTGAGAGCCCTGCATGACAGGAACCTACTTCATTTGAAGTGGCTGATGGCTCCCCTGTCAGCAGCTCCTGGCTACATGCTGAAGGAAGCACTTCCACTTGGTCAAGGTTGAGGGCTGGATCTGGGTTGAGTATGTGTGAAAAGTCATCCAACCAAGGGCTGGACCTGACTCTGTCCACCATGCCTCTCTTAGCATGGAGAGGGCCGATGGCCACATAACCTTTGTAGAACAGGAAAAGGCTCTGGTTGCTGTTGCTGACAAGCTTCTCAACTGCCTTGAATCCCTGTTTCAGAGAGGAAGATAAAAGAAGAGAAAAGTAAGAAACTAGATACAGTGACGTTTTGTTATTTAACCTTCACCAGTGGGTCATTAAAGCCTCAGTCTCCTGAGCAGAAAATCTCTTGCCAAAATAATGGTGCTGTGGGGGAGGGAAACAAGATGGGAAAGGCCTTTACTGTTGTGTAGAGAGAACATTCTATAAAGAACATGCTAGTCAGGGAAGAGGGGGCAGAGTAGAGAGAATGGGGAGAAGAGGGGGAAAAGACAAGTGCAGTGAGTCACAGCCCCCCCCCCCAAACTGCCTCCTCAATGCTTCTACCCATGACATCTCACTGTTGAGAAGAAATGGGATCTTTCAGTTTCAAATGTCTGCCAAAGAAAAGAGACTGAGGCTTAAGTTCTCACACAATGGTCAGCCAGAAAAAAAAAAATGAAGCTGCATCAAGATCAGGGACACCTTTGTTGGCTTTCTTCTTCCTCAGCCCCATTCATCACTCTCTGGCAGCGAGGACACCCAGCCAGTAGGCAGCTGCTGACTTTCCCCAGCCGGCTGCCTGCTGTCGCCTGGGCCTGGTTTGGTTGCACCCTGCTCTCCTCACATTGGCTTCCTCCGGAGCCTGTGGCAGGGACTTGTTTGATCTGTCACTGGGACAGCCCTTCGGATCCACTGGCTAGTACCAGAGTTGGGAGGATAAAATATCAAGATACAGGCATCAGGTAGCTGTGTGGATTAGATGACCCTGGGACAACCCTCCTGGTCCTGTATCTGTCATGCTTTTCCTTGAATAGTTAAGACACTGTTAGCATTTCAGTGCATATTCTTGTAATTTCTTACAGTTTCTTGCCAGTGCATTATTTGTCTTTGTACCATCAGAAGAATGACTGTCACCTCAACTAAAAAAACAAAACAAAACAAAACCACTGCCATAGAGTCAATTCCAACTCATAGCAGCCCCCCTGGGGTTTCCAAGGAGGTAAATCTTTACTGAAGTAGATCGCCCCGTCTTCTTTCTGCAGAGTGGCTGGTGGGTTTGAACCACTAACCTTCTGGTTAGCAGTTAAATGCCTTAGGCACTGTGCCACCAGAACTCATTCACCTCATATAAGGACGATAATAATACCAGTACCAGTTGCCACCAAGTCATTCCTGACTCATGGTGACCTATGTGTGTCAGAGTAGAACTGTGCTTCATCAAGTTTTCAGTGGCTGGTTTTTTAAAAGTAGATTGCCAGACCTTTCTTTTGAGGTGCTTCTGGGTAGACTTGAACCTCCAATCTTTTGGTTAGCAGACAAGCATATTAACCATTCACACTACCCAGGGATAAGCAAAACCAAACCCATTGCCATTGAATCGATTTTGATTCATAGAAACCGTACAGAACAGAACTGCCCCACAGGGTTTCCAAAGCTGTAAATCTTTATGGAAGCAGACTGACTCATCTTTCTCTCACAGAGCAGCTAGTGGGTTCGAACCACCAACGTTTTGGTTAGTAGCCAAATGCCTTAACCATTAGCAATCAAATGCCTTAGGCACTACGCCACCAGAGCTCCTTACCCAGGAATTTGTTGTTGTTATTATGTGCTGTTGAGTCGGACCGACTCATAGCGACCCCTCCTTAGGTTTCCGAGGCAGTATTACTACGGAAGTAGATTGCCCCATCTTCCTTCTGAGGACTACCCAGGGATAGTTCTCCTTGATTATTTTTGCTGTGGGTTTGCTAGTTCTCCTTAATTATTTTTGTTGTGGGTCTGCCGTGTGGTAAGCACTATGCTCATAACATTCTAAACACAGTTGTTCATGGTATTTTTTTGCTCATTTTGCAAGTGGGACATTGAGGCTAAAAGGTCAAGTGATAGGCTCAAGGTTACACAGGATGGAAGACGCAAAGTTTGAATCGGAGTGTAGTTCTGTCTTATTCCAAAGCCTTGCTTCTTCCATCACTGCACTCCCAGTAAGTTTGGAGGGAGAACGCAGGAAGGAAAGAGAGAGCAATAAAATGGGAAAGGGACCTTCTTAACGACAGAGAAATAAACAGAAACACTTATCAGCATATGTACCTTATGCACTATGAAGGAAAATATGTGGCTGCAGCCAAACATTGGTTTGATGTTGAGTGCCATCAAGTTGGTTCTGACTCATGGCGATTCCATGTTGTGACAGAGTAGAACCACCGCCCCATGGGGTTTTCCAGGCTGAAATATTTACAGAAGCAGATCACTAGGTCCTTTTCCTTGCAGAGTGGCTGGGTGGGTTTGAACCATTGACCTGTTGGTTAGCAGTGAATGCTTAACAGTTGCACCCTCAAGACTCCTTATTGGTTTAATACACCCCCTATTTTCTGTAGTAGGTGAGGGTATCCTAAAGCTCTTAAGAAGACACTGCCAGCAAGTCCCAGCTCTGTCACTTACAGATAGTAAGTGACCTTGAGCAAGTTCCTGCTTCTTAACTGTAAAGCATGGGTATGAGTAAGACCTACTGAGCCCAGAGGGTGGTGAGCATAAAATGACCTCAGACATGTAAAGTCTTAGCACAGGGTAGCACATATCAGGCTTTCCAAAAGGTGCTGCTGTCATTTAGGCTCACTGACTCTCTTGTGCATTTGGAAAGAGCTAGAACCCTATTTCTTCCTTGTGAACTTAAGTCTCTTTTGGTTGGGCCAGGGCTCACCTGAGCCAAATTTACATTAGTGCTGGCAAACCATCTTGGCGTCACTTGTTATATAAATAAATCAATAAACTCTCTTCCCCCTGGCCTTATCAGAGGCAAACCCGACTTTGGAATTTCTGGAGTAAAGTGACTCTTGCCAGTGAGCTGCTACCAGGGCTGTGTGTGAAACAGGGAGAGTGCATTGCAGTTGTCATGGCAGAGTCAAACGGGGGATGCCGGACTCAGGAGGGTTCTGAATTAATTTGTAACTGCTTTGATAGCATGTCCCCATACTAAGCTTCCTCCCTGGCACTGTTTGAGAGCGTGGCGGATCTTAGCATGGTTGTGGTGCAGAAGGGCACTCGTATTTATCATGTCCCACCCAGCCAGGGGTTGGCCATTCATCCAGCAGGTATTTATGGAGTACCTACTGGACTCCAAGCTCTGGTCCCAGCTGCTGTTAGAGCAAAGTCCTTGCTGCTGTGGACAGGCAAACAGTGAAACAGATGATTCTTTGCATTATGACCAAATAATTCTGTAGAATTCCTTGGCCCTCGTTAGGAGGATAGAGAGGTGGGCTAGTTTATGACAACTGTTGGCAGTGGTGATGGAAACCTAGATTTGTAGCTGCCTTTAATAAGGTGTTGTGTAGAGCCTGCTGTGATGAGCTGGGCAATGGGCTAAGGGCTGGAAATGTAATGTTGAGAAAAAACAGATGAGTCTCAGCCTCATAGAATTTACTGCAAATTAATGAGAGGAATTGCTAGCCATCGAATATGGTTATATATGCCAGGGTCCCTGAACCTCAGTTTCCTTCCTCTCCTGTTTAACCTGGATTCAATTAATTGTTCAACAAATATTCACTGAGTGCCCATAAATTGATTGAATGCCTATCATTTGCCAAGCATTGTTTGAGCATTTTGGATTTAGCAGTGATTGAACCAACAAAAATCCTTATCCTCATGGAGATTACATTCTAGAGCAGAAGTTGTCAGACTTGAGCCTGCATTAGGACCACCTGCAGGGCTTGATAAACAGAGATGGCCAGGCCCCCTTCCAGAGTCAGTAGTTCTGGGGGGGATTTGGGGGGTGTCCTGAGGATTTGCATTTCCCAGAGTTTCCCTCATGATGCAGTTGGTCTAGGGATTACACTTTGAAAATCACTGATACGTTGATCACTGAATCCTCACAGTAACCTAGGGCTATTGTTATCTCTGGAAACTGAAGAGTTCAGGTGAGGTAGCTTGCATCTCCTTGTTGTGCTAAGAGCTAAAGGAAATGATTTTGTAAGGAAGCACTGTTTGCTTGCCCCGTTATTATTGTTATCATCACACTGTTGTGCTAGTTCTTTTGCTGACCCAAAGCTGGAGAGGTGGCAAAGTTTGTAGGGTTTTCTTCCACTGTGAAATAAAATAAAGCACAGGAAACATGAGGTCTCAGGGGGTTCCAGAGGCCAGAAGAGACTTCTTTCTATATTAAAATGTATAAAATTATATGCCATGGCAAGAGAGAATCAGAGGGAACAGTCCCCCTACCTGTAAGAGAAAGGGTCCCTAGGCCCCATCACTCCTTGGGAGCATTCATTCTTCATCTCTGGGGTGTTCAGGGGAGGGGAGTTGTGGGGACAGGGCAGCAAGTCCTTCCTTTCATTGAATTCTCAATAACAGCACTGGTGGTGGTGGTGATGTGGGCGTATCCTTGGCTTTTCGTTTTCACCATTACTTGAATTTTAAGTCTCAGCTTTGTCACTTCTTGGTTCTGTGACCTTGGTCAAATTACTTAAACCATCCTCAGCCTTAATTTCTTCCCTGACACAATGAGCCTAAATTAAAATCTACCTCCCAGGTTTAGTGAGAAGCAAATGAGAAGTCTCTCATTACATTCTAGTTCCATGGTCTGGACAGTTCTAACTTCAGCCATTATAAGCTCTGGTAATGTAGTGCCTAAGGCATTTGACTGCTAACCAGAAGTCTGACAGTTCAAACTCAACAGCCACTCCTTGCAAGGAAGATTGGGCAATTTACTTCCGTAGTGATACCGCCTTGGAAATTCAAGGAGGGATTGCTATGAGTCTGATCTGACTCAACAGCAGTGAGTTTGGGCTTTTTTTAATCTCTACGGGAAGTAGATCGTCTAATCTTCCTTCTGAGGAGTGGCTGGTGGGTTTGAAATGCCAGCCTTCTGGTTAGCAATCAAATGCCTTAGGCACTATGCCACCAGAGCTCCTGCGCTTGCTATTTCTAAATCACGTAGTTGATTCTAGGGTGCACCCAGAGTGGAGGGAAATATTCAGCTCACCTGCCTTCCTCACAGCACTTGTGGACTTGTGAAAGCACCTTGTAAATGGCAGAAATGCCATATAAATGTCAGATATCATTTTAAAGCTTTTAGATTTATACATTTTGACTTAGAAAAATTGAGGTGATTCAGGAAGTATTGAAAAGGAAAAATAGTTACAGGAAATAGAGAGGTAGATAGTAGATGTGAAGTGTCTTACTGTTTGGTAATCCCCACTCTTAGACACTGATCTTGTGGTTTTTTTCCTGATGTGTTAAGTACCAAAGTGATCTTGGTTCATCTTTGCCTAAATAGGAAACCCTTTAAATTCTCAGGGCAGTGTTGTTGTTAGGTACCATCAAGTCATTTCTGACTTCTAGGGACCTTATGTGAAAGAGTAAAACTGTTTCATAGGGTTTTCTTGGCTGTGGTCTTTACAGAATCACATAACCAGTTATTTCTCCCATGGAGTTGCTGAGTGGGTTCAAACCACCAACTATTCAGTTAGCAGCCAAAATCTTGACTGTTGGCACCACAAATGACTAGGGACTGGACCTCCCTTTCATCTACAGTCTGCCCTTAGCAGAACCCCATCTGGATCTCATGCAACTCCTGTGTCCTTGAGACCCCAAGAGAGTGGGAGTTCTCCTGGTCCTAACTTACTCAGGTGCTGTTACCATGTAGGTTGTACTCTGTGGATGAGAACTAATAAAAGCTAACATTTATTTAGACTTTACTGTGCCAGGACTGGACTGTGGGCTTTAAATGCATCATACATATTAATTCTCATAGTATCTCTATGAGGTAAGAACTGTTACCATCTCTACTGATGGGGAAACTGAGACTTAGAGGAGTTGAGACTATGCCCATGAGCACATAGCTAATAATGGCCAACAAGGTTTATAACTAATAATTGGTGAGCTCGGTCTGTCTGTCCCATCCTTGACCATCCTGTAAGTCAAGCCAGGCTGTCAAGGACAGCAACACTGAATTCTTGTTAGTTACCACTGAGTAGACGCTTACTCATGGTGGCCCCACATACAGCAGAATGAAATGATGCCCGGCCCTGTGTCATCTTCACAGTCATTGGTATGCTTGAGTCCATTGTTGCTGCCATTGTGTGTTTTGAGTGTCTTCCAACCTCAAGGCTCATCTTCCAGCACTATATTTGACAATAGACTGCTTTGATCCATAAGGCTTTCATTTGCTAATTTTTGGAAGTAGATTGCCAAATCTTTTCTTCCTAGTCTGTCTTAGTCTGGATATTCCCCTGAAACCTGTCCCTTATGGGTGACCTCTCTGGTGTTTTGTTTTTCCTGATGGTATCTGAAATACAAGTGGCATAGCTTCCAGTGTCAAAGCAACACACAAGCTACCACAGTTTGATAAACTGACAAATGGTGGTGGAACATGGGACTAATCTTGGACATTTAGTCCCAGAGCTCTGCCACTACTATGATTCCTCCTGTCGCTAAGCATTTCTCTGGAGAGCCAAGCCTTTCCTCATTCTACACCTATTTTACCAATGTCCCTCTCAGTGAACAGGGTGAGTGAGATTATCCTTCAGATTATATACTAGTTTTCAAAATCCCTCCAAGGATTGATTTCCTTGACCAAATGCTGCTGCCCCATAGCATAGTAGTGATCAGTATCTTTGCTTCATCTGCTTGTAAATTCTGTTCTGCTCTTACTACTTAGTCACAAAAGTTTTAGCAAAAACAAGTTCCCCTTTGGCTCATTGGTACCTGAACAGCATTTGGACTCAGTCTGCAGTGTTCCTGCCTCGTAGACCTTCCTCCAGTTTGTTTATTTTGGGTTCACTAAATGTCCTGTGGGGAGCTCTGGTAGCATAGGGGCTAAGACACTTGCCTGCTAACCAGACGGCTGGCGGTTCAAACCCACCAGCCGCTCCTCGGAAGGAAGGTTGGGCAATCCTACTTCCGTAGTGATACTGCCTCGGAAACCCAAGGAGGGGTCGCTATGAGTCGGGGCCCACTCGACAGCACATAACAACAACAACAACAACAAATGTCCTGTGAGTCCTCTCAGCTTGGGCTTCACTGAGCAAGAAGTGGCTCTGGCAAGGCATGGATGACCTTCCTCTTCTGTTGTATGTTGTATACAGTTGAAAGCAAAAAGTGCTGTTGCCTTTGTGTGTTTGGTTCCTGGTGGGAACTGTGCTAGGAGAGGGTATAGGAGTGGACAAAGATGGATATGGTTCCTCATGGAGCTTAAACCAAAAACCAAACCAAGTCAGATATGACTCATAGCAACCCCTCCTTGGGTGTCCAAGACAGTATCACTACGGAAGTACATTGCCCAACCTTCCTTCTGAGGAGTGGCTGGTGGGTTTGAACCACCAGCCTTCTGGTTAGCAGTCAGATGCCTTAGGCACTATACCACCAGAACTAAAAACTTAAAAACTGAATTTAGTCCAGTCACAAACGGACAACTTTATGACTTGCCTTTCCTCTCATTACCATGACAAGGAACCACTATAATGACTAAAACATACACATGGTTCAAAATTCTAAAGGTCCAAAAAATACACAGTTACATGCAGGTCTCCCGCTTACTTGGTCCCCATCTACCTAATTCCCTTCCCCAGAGGCTACCACTATTTCAGGAAACATCTGTCATGATTCTTCCTCTTCCCCATCTAGCTGCCAAGTTCTGTTACCCTTTCTTTTGCAGGTCTGACATTTTACTCCTTTTCTATGCTTCCACAGGTTAGTTTAGTTGAAAACAGACCATATGAGAGGCCTTTGGATTCTGTTGTCCAACTTGTGGTCTGCTTCTAGATTATTCTCACATAAACCTACCCCACCACATGTTTCCTCACACCCTTTAGTGATACCCCCTAAGGGGCATATTTCTGAGTGTGACAATCAGAGCTTCTCAAAACTAGTTCTTCCCCTGTCGTTTTCTAACTCTCTCATGCTTTGGTCTCACTCTCATCTATAAGATGGGATAATCATGTGGAAAGCAGTATGGTGATTCCTTAAAAAGTTGGAATTAGAAATACCATTTGACCTAGCCATTCCATTACTAGGTATATATCCTAAAGAAATGAGAGCCATGACAAGAACAGACATATGCATACTCATATTAATTGCAGCAAAAAGATGGAAACAACCTAGGTGTCCATCAACTAAGGAATGGATGACCAAACTATGGTACATACACACAGTGGAATACTATGCAACCCTAAAGAATAACCTAGAATCTGCAAAACACTGCATAATGTGGATGAACTTGGAGGACATTATGCTGAGTGAAATAAGTCAATCACAGAAGGACACATTTGCATTAGTCCATTATTGTAATAGTCAAGGAAAGGTTTATGTATGGAAGGAAATTTTCTTTGTTGGTTACCAGAGGTGGGAGAGGAGGGGAGGGAACATTGTTAGATAAGTAGTGATAAGTATTGAACTGGGTGAAGAGAAGGTCATTGTACCAAATGTGAACAATCAACATGGTGGCATTGAGGAAGAGGAAGACATAGAGAGGTACATGGGAGGTACAGACAACAAAGATGAACCTTTTTGCATGTACAGTACTGCATTGTCAGTGAAGGCAAACATGGGTGTATGGGTGAACAGGCTGAACTAATAGGTATGTCTATGAAGCGGGGAGTGTACCCAAGACCATGTGTAGGATTGGCAGACAATGGTCCTATAAGTGTATTTGTATGATCTGTAAGAATTCCCAGGTGTATAGTAGAACTGACAAGTGTCAAGGTTGTAGTCACTTTTTGGTCACAGCCAGCTACCCAGAGTGACTGAGTAGTTGAACCAGTGGGCTCGGGACCATAGTCGCAGGGAACATCAAGCTCATTTGGCATAACATACTACACAAAACATTGTTCCACCTCCTACGTAGGTGAGTAGTGACTGGGATCTTAAAAGCTTACAAGCAGCCATCTAGATGCAACGATGGGTCGCTCCTCATCCAGAGCAAAGAAGAATGAAAAAACCAAAGATTCATGGAAACAGTTAGCCCTAGCAACTGGTACACCATGCGATCTGCAGCCTGTATGACTATGAGACAAGAAGAACTGGATGGTGCCTGGCTACCACTGTCAACCACTTGGAGGAGGATCTATGTAGGAGATCCTGGATAGAGAGGGAGAACAATGTGGATCAAAACTCAAAATCATTTGGGGAAAAAAAAAGGAGGGGGACCAGGTTTGCTGGTCTGATAGAACCTGGTGGAACCCCTGAGACTGTGGCCCCTAGCTGCCCTTCAGGTCTGGAATTGAACCCATACCTTCCAGCCAAACAAAAGACAGGCATATGAGTTGAACATTTACCTGAGGTAGATATGCTCCCTGGAAAGATCAATCATGGGAGAAAGAAGGGCTGTTTATGCACAGGGAGACAGCTCAGAGGGCAGGAGTGCATGGAGGGATGGACAGAGGGAAGAGGTAACTATCGGGAGGAAGTGGGAGGGGACCTGTTGCATTGGAGCAAATTGTAGTCAATGTCATGAGACAAAGTGTATATGAACTATTGTATGGAAAGGGAATTTGCTTTGTAAATTTTCACCCAAATCACAATTAAAAAAAAAAAAAGGATAATCACAGTATTTCCTCATATTGTATTAAGGATGTTTTGAAAAAAGAATCTTTCCCATGCATTTTTGGGAACTTTTAAATTTTGATACAATTTCAAACATACAGGGAAATTGCAAAAACACTGCAAGAAATTTCCATATATTTTAAATCTAGATTTACCCATTTTCACAATGTTGCCCCATTTGCCTTATCATATTTTGCCTTTCTCCTTTTAAGAGAGCATTTAAGAGGAAGTTGGAGACATCATGTCTCTTTACCACTAAATACTTAAATATTTTCTAAGAAAAACAAAGATGTCTCTTACATAACCCTCATGCTTCATACAGTTTTTATAAAGATAAAATTAAATAAACAATTCAAAATACTTTGTGGAGGGTCCAACACCATTGTTGTTGCTACGTGCCATTGAGTCACTCTGACTTACAGCGACATTGTGTACAGCAGAACAAAACACTGCCCAGTCCTGCACCATCCTTACAATCCTTGCTATGCTTGAGCCCATTGTCACAGCCACTGTGTCAATCCATCTTGGTGAGAGTCTTTCCCTTTTTCACTGACCCTCTGTTTTACCTAGCATGATATCCTTCTCCGGGGACTGGTCCCTTCTGACAATATGACCAAATTAGGTAAGATGATATTTGGCCATGTATGACTAACATTGAAACACTGTCTGATACATTATTGGAATACACCATTGTAGGTGCCAGTAATTGTTAGTTACTGTTAACTGAGTTCTCCTCATTGGTTCCCTGCTTCTCATCCACTGGATTATTGGCAGTACCCAGTTATGTCCTGCATGTTCCCATATTCCCTACCTGAACCCTCCTGCCCTAGCCCTACTTGTATCCATTGAGGTCTGCCCTCCCCTCTGAGACCCTTCCCTTGAGGCTCCCTGTCACCCCTCATCTCTCTCCCATTCCTGGCTGGAAAGAATCAATTGTGATTCTTCAATTCAAGAATCAATTGTGACTAGCTTCCTCTAGTCAAAGGAACAGAGGCCACACAAGATTGTTCTAGAAAAGAGGGGCTGCCCTGAGGTTATAGCAATCTCACAGAAATCTAAGGAAGAGACTAGCCATCTACATCACTGGGTTGCCGCAGCTGGGAGGCCATAAGAAACTGAGGCCATGATGCCTCCCTGCCCCTCCCTCCATGCCATGCTTTCTGCTACCTTTCAAGACCCAGTTTGTGGATCAGCTTTTAACTCTTACTATCTGTGTGAACTTGGGCAAGCTACTTAATCTCTATGAGTCTTAGTGTCTCTGCTTTGCTTTATACAAATGAGGCTAAGAATAATTAAATAATGGCCAAAATTTTATTGAGAGCCAAGCACTATTCTAAAGTACTTGACTAATCTTTACATCATACCCCTGAGGGAAGAACTATTACTATCCCCATTTTAGAGATGAAGAAATAGAGGCACAGAGAAGTTTAGTAATTTTCCCAAGGTCACACACCTAGAAGGTGGCAAAGCCGGATTTAAATTCAGACTGCCTGGCTCCATAGCTCATGCCCTTAAGCCACTACCTACTTTGAAGCGTTGAGAATTATAGCATGGGTTATATCACTTAAGGCCTTAGCAGAGAGAAAGACTCATAATAAGTACTCAAAAATGTTAGCTATCATTACCTAATCACAGAATTAGCTTGCGTGTGACCCATAATGTCCTTCACAGCCCCAACCTATCTCATAACCTTTCAGCTCAGCAGTCACATGTAACTCAGTGTCCCCAATTCAAATTCTTGAAAGAATTGCTGATTTGAAAGATCACAGAGCCAGCCTTGAAATAGGCTGATCTGGTACAGGAAACCATGGTGGAGTTCAGGGGTTATGTGGTACCAACCACGGCAGCTGCCCATTCAGGAGAAATTATGGACAATTGGCATCCCTAAGATATCCTTCCTGACAGCTTCCATAGTACTGAAGAACTTATTTCTGAGAACTTCCACACCTACTCTTTATTGACATGGTTAAGTTACAAAGACCAGGTCATCATGTGAAAACCTGCATTATATGAAAATGGAGGATGACCACATCAGATCACAAAATGGAGAAGGACTACATCATTATATAGCTGCCAAACCACTGAGAATCATGGCCCAGCTAAGTTGACACCTAACCTTAACCATCACAGCCAGCATTATTCTCCCCTCTCACCTAGGCATTTATTACTGTCAGATGTATATCATTAATGCACAAAATAGTTTAATTTTTCACCATTGTCATAAATGCAAAATGCCAGATAACGAGATAGTAAGTGAAGAGTAGGTGTATTGCTTTATAGGCTTGGACAGTTAGCAAAACTTGGCAGTTATTATGGAGTCCTGAGTCAGATCCAACTCGATGGCAGTGAAATGAGTTTGGATGGTACAGATGGTTAATGCATTTGGCCACTAATCAAAATGTTGGAGGTTCAAGTTCATCCACAGTCACTCAGAAGAAAAGCTTGGCAATCCACTTCCAAAAGATCAACCACTGGAAACCCTACTGAACACAGTTCTACTCTGACACACATGGGGTCACCATGAATCAGAATCGCCTTGATGGCAACTGGTTAGTGGTTGGTGGCTATGATATCTAAGCACATGTTTTATTCTGAGTCCTCCTTGAAAGCTAGGCCAGCCATTCATTTGTGTGACCTCTTCCATCTTGCTCTGAGGTCATTGGTGGTCCGGTGGTAGAATTCTCACTTCTTGTGCAGAAGACCTGGGTTGACTTTCCAGCCAATGCATCTCATATGCAGCCACCACTCATCCATCAGTGGAGGCTTGCATGTTCCTATGATGCTGTACATATTTCTGCTTCCACACTAAGACCAGGAAAAAAGGCCTGGTATCTACTTCCTAAAATCAACTAATGAAAAGAGAATGGGTCACAACCAATCATAGTGGTGGACCAGGACCAGACAGTGCTGTGTTCCATTGTGTATCGAGTCACTGTGAATCAGGGGCTGACTCCATGGCAGTTACAACGACAATAATAACAACCATCTTGCTACTTAAAGTGTAGGTTGTGGACCAGCACATCAGCATCCTAGGAGCTTATTAGAAATGCAGAATCTCAGGGCCCCCTCTAGACCTACTGAATCAGACTCTGCATTTTAACAAGATCCCCAGTGATTCATATGCACATTTGAGCAGCTGGACAGTTCAACTCTATTTCTGTTTGCATAGCCTTTTTCTTTTTGGGGGGTGGTTCTGTGGCTGACTGTGCTCCTACTGGTTCTGATCTAAGGCATGCCACATAGTTGTGGTATCAAGTAAACAGTGGATTTTTACAACCAGTTATAAATACTATGTTGTTGTTATGTGCCGTCGAGTCGTACCTGACTCATAGCAACTCTTCCTTGGGTTTTCGAGGCAGTATCACTACGGAAGTGGATTGCCCAACCTTCCTTCCAAGGAGTGGCTGGTGGGTTTGAACCGCCAGCCTCAGGTACTATGCTTCCAGAGCTCCTTAAAATTAAAATACTATCTAGGGAAAGGAACTTTTTGGTGCCATTCCCTGAGCCCCATACAGGACAAGAGATTGAAACAGGAGTGGGGACCGTAGGGCTGGGTCAGAAGGTGATCAGACCTATTGAGAAAAGGCAGGGTCCTAAGGCTTCAGCATGTGCTTCACTGGAGACAGAGGCCAAAGGTCAGAGCAATATAGGGTCGGGGTAAGTCCAGCCAGGGCGGCAGAACAGAGCATCCAGGGGGCATGGGACAGTCAGCATGTGGGAACCTTGACAGGACACACTTGTACTTGTCAGCTCTAAGAGGTAATGAGGAGGTGGGTGGTCTAGCAGGCCCTCCAATGAGATCTTAGGGGCAAGATTCTCATCCTCAGAACAGTGGCAAGAGCAAGGCTGCAACTAGGGTCGCCAGTAAACTTCTCAGATAGGGATCAGAGAAAACACAGAGAGGACAGAAACGCTAGCAGAAACTCTGCCTTAAGCCAAGGCTGTTCATAGGTGAACCATGGCCCTGCATACATGCCCTGAGCCTGGGATGGCATTGGGGCAGCAGGAGGCAGATTCTGGGGAGGGGACTAGAATCCCAAGGAGGTAGTGAGCTTCCTGAGGGCTGCTGAGAATATCTGAAAGAGGCTAAGAAGCACTAAGGAATGCTGACCTTTCTCTGCATGAGGATGAATAGGAGGTGTGGCGAGATTCTGAAAGGCTTTCCCATCTAGATTAGGACATTACAACCTTCAGGTGCCGGTTCACCTGTGAACAGCATTTCAGAGTGAGTGTGGACCTTACCCCGCTCAACACATTCCTGAGATAATGCTCCCTCCACCACCTTCCCATGGAGCACTGCGGTGACTCACATCCCTCCCTGGGTTCATTTCCAGTGTGTTTGTTGTTGGTCTGTATGTCTGTATAAAATGACTGAAGAACGAGTCATTAGTGAGCTGTCCAAAGTCCCTTTGGGAACAATCCAAGAAAATAAACCAGTAGTCCATCAAAGGCACAAATAACTTTTTTCTTTTCCATTCCTGCCAAGTAGAGTTTCTCATAGTATGGGCCACAGAGCTGGGTTAGAATTTCCGGAGGAGCTTTAAAATGCAGATTCTTGGGCCCCCACCTTAAATTCATTGTTGTTGTGGGGTGCTGTGAAATTGATTTTGACTCATTGTGACCCCCTGTGACAGAGCAGAACTGCCCAATTAGGGTTTTTCTTGGTTGTAATCTTTACAGATGCAGATCACAGGTCTTTCTCCTGTGAGAAATAGAAATAGAGCAGCTGGGTAGATTTGACCCACCAACCTTTTGGTTAACAGCCAAATTCTTAACCATCACACCACCAAGGCACTTTACTTTAAATGTACTGAACATTGAACATGCCAAAAAAAAAAAAAAAAAAAACCTCACTGCCATTGAGTCAATTCTGATTCATAGTGACCTGCGACCCCTATTGGGTTTCCAAGGTGGTAAGTCTTTACAAAAGTAGATTGCCCCATCTTTGTTCTACCAAGCGGCTGGTGGGTTTGAACTGCCAACCTCTGATTAGCAGCCAAATGCCTTAGGCACTGTGCCACTGGAGCTCCTTACTGAATCCTATTTGTATTTTATTCAAATGTAGTTGTTGTTGTTATGTGCCGTCGAGTGGGCCCCGACTCATAGCGAGTCCTCCTTGGGTTTCCGAGGCAGTATCACTATGGAAGTAGGATTGCCCAACCTTCCTTCCAAGGAGTGGCTGGTGGGTTTGAACCGCCAGCCGTCTGGTTAGCAGGCAAGTGTCTTAGCCATTATGCTACCAGAGCTCCTTTTATTCAAATAGCTCATATTTTGTGCAAACAACATGCACATTATCCAAACCACACAACCCCCTTGCACATTAGTTTCCTATATTCGCTGTGGGTGTTATATGTGCATGCATGTTATTTATAAGGACACGCTATATGTGTAAAAATACAGTACTCTCAGTGGGGTTTCTAGGAATCTGAATTTTCAATATGCTGCCCAGATGATTCTAACTCACCTTAAACTTGAAAACCCTCACTCCTCCTACTCACTGGTCTCTCTTTTGCATAAACTGTGTGTGCCTGCCTGATACTGCCTCTCACACAGCTTCACCCAAAGAACTTCAGCTGAAGAGCCACTTCTTCCCAGGAGTTCTCCTTGCCATTTTCATCCCAGCTTGTTCAGGGAACCTTGTGTGTGTCTTTCGAACACAGATCTACCATGTGATAGTCATTTTTCATGCCTGCCTTCTCTGTTCAACTCTGAAGCACCCTGTTATGTCCTAAGGCATTTGACTGCTAATCAGAAGGCTGGTGGTTCAAACCCACTAGCCACTCCTCGGAAGGAAGATTAGGCAATCTACCTCTGTAGTGATACCATCTCGGAAACCCAAGGAGGGATTGCTATGAGTCGGATCCCGACTCGATGGCAGTATTTGGTTGGTTGGTTGGTTATGTCTCCGCAGGCCTAGCACTAAGTTTCTCCCATATAGGGGAAATACAAGTAAAGGCAATGGTGGTGGTTGAGTGGTAGAATTCTCACCTTCCATGCAGGAGACCCGAGGTGAATTCTAGCCAATGCACCTAACATGCAACCACCACTCATCAGTCAGCGGAGGATTGTGTGTTGCTGTGGTGCAGCAGAGCTTCTGGACCAAGTCACGCTAGGAAGAAAGGCCTGGTGATGTATTTCTGAAAAGCAGCCAATGAAAACCCTATGGCGGCTAAGGGTCTGATCTGCAACCAATCATGGGGTGGTGCAGGACTTGGGCAGCATTTTGTTCCATTGTGTTTTGGGTCACCATGAGTCAGAGGACAACTTGACAGCAGCTAACTACAATAAATAAAAGTGGATGCTAGATAATGGGAAGCCATAGAGTGGAGTGGAAACCAGTGGATACTTCTCATTAAGAAGCTGCCACCTTCTGACGCTTCTCCTGATCAGCCTGAACAAACTCCTAGGTCAGGTTTAGGAGGCAGAGGGCAAGCTGAGGAGAGTCCAAGGTTCTGATGGGCCTGGGTGCACACACCCTTGCCACCCCCCACCCCCCTCCCCGCCACCGCCCCCTTCTTATTTGAGGTTGAGATTTTCCAGGTGGATGCCTGGCTCCATCTACATTTCAACAAGTGTCTATGGCTTGGGCTTCCTCCTAATGTAGCAATAAAACGCCTAAGGGATTGTTTTCTAGCTCCAAGGCTGACCTCAAGGCTAGGGCAGCTAGAATACTTAAGCCTCCCTCTTCTCAGGCAAAAGAAGCTAAAGAATAGAGCTGTTAGACCATGAACTCCCAGGAGTCCTTTCCCAGCATACCTCAGAACTTGCTAGCATGTTTTTCCATGTGAGGCTTATAAATGCTCTTTGCTAAACTGGTAACTGTTGACCCAATGGAAATCAAAGATACCTAGATGGTCTGTCTTAGTCATGTTGGTGAAGGGAGAGGGGAGCCAGGTGCCTGTGATCTGAAGCATGCTGCTTGTCACCTGGCTCAAAAACAAAATGTATTTCCTTATTCTTCACAACTTTAGCACCATGAAACCTGCTTGACTAGTCCAGGGTGCCTGCTCTGATCTTGCTCACTTATCTGTGTGTATGCGTTGGGGGGAGGGTGGCTTTGAAAGGCCAGGCCTGACCTGAGAAGACTCTGAGTGTCAGTTCAGACCTCTGTGACCACAGGGGACCTTGGCGCAGGAGACAGACTGACCTCTTAATGCCTAAGGTCAGGGTGAGGGCAGGGGCGGCCTGCTCTCTTAGTCCGCAGAGGGTCAGAACCTTTCCCTGGCTTGTTGAAAAGAAAGGATTGAATGAATTACAGGCAAGTGGGTCAGGGCAGACCAGCTGAGTGCTGTGTGCACAGACAGCCCTCAGCAAATGCTTTTCTAATTGAATTGGTGAGATGGAGGCGTCCAGTTTAGTTAAATGTGGACTGTATCAGAATCCTTGAGGAGTTTGTTTGTAATTCCATGAGAGAGTCAGGTGTTATAAGATTTTAGGCAATTACTGAGTTTCTTTCATGCTTTTTATTTTTTCCATGAGGATGTTATTTCTGAATCCACTGCCTTTCTCCTCTTATCTCCCCCAATTACACATGATTTGCCTCCAGGAGGAAGTGAGAGTACACTGTTATCATCGTGTTGGTCAAGATTTCACATTCGAAAGATAATAAGATGATAATAAAGTTTAAAAATCTTATTTGGTGCTCTGGGAACCCTGAGCTGGAGGAGGTAGTGATTGCTGCCATTGACTACAGAATTTAGTCATTTTGCCAGAATCAGTCAATGAAAACCTCATGGATCACAATGGTCTGATCTGCAAGCCATCATAGGGGCGGCACAGAACTGGGCATTATTCGTGGGGCTGCCATGTGTCTAGGGCCGACTCAATAGCAGCTAACAACAATGACGGTTTTACTTGTCCTCAGCTTCCAGTCATGGCAGCAGAGGCTCAGAGAGGTTAGAAAACATATGAAAGTCACACAGTTCAGTGGTGGGTAGATTGGGATTCAATCCAGGGCTCTCTGAATCCATGGCCTGTGTGTTTGCCAGTATTGCAATGTATTCTCAAAGTGGTTGGCATGTGCTCATGTAACATCACTAACTCTTACCAGGTATTTACTATCTTTTCTCTGAGCATTTTGTATATGTATCCTGATTTGAGAATTAGTTGAGCTCTCACACTTTCCAGGTGTAGTGGCTGGCATCCAAGTGCCAGAAGAAGTTCCTACGTCCTTCCTGGATCCCAGACCCTGCTCTGGGAGGTATGGCCCTGTGATTGGCAGCTATAGAGCAGATAGGCTTGTGATGGCCCACCAAGCACATGCTTCTTGTCTAAGAGATCTAGGCACTGAACACAGGACCCTCGCTGGACAACACCTTCTCTTTTATTACCCCCTTTGTCTCCTGTACTCTTAAGGTCCATTATTGTTAGTTGGCTCTGACTCCTGGTGACCCCTTGGACAATAGAATGGAACATTGCCCCATCCTGTGCCATCGTCATGATTGTTGCTATATTTGAAGACATTTTTGCAGCCACTGTGTATTTTGAGTGCCTTCCCATAGTGTCTAAGGCATTTGACTGCTAACCAGAAGGCTGGTGGTTCAAACCCAATAGCCACTCCTCAGAGGGACGCTCGGGCAATCTACTTCTATAGAGGTACCGCCTCAGAAACCCAAGGAGGGGTCACTATGAGTCGAATTGACTTGACAGCAGTGAGTTTGGTTTTTTTTTTTTTGGTTTCCCATCTAGGGGGCTAATCTCTGGCACTCTGTCAGACGATGTTCTGTTGTGATCTATAGGGTTTTCACTGGCTAATTTTTGGAAGTAAGTTGTCAGGCCTTTCTTCCTTGTCTATCTTAGCCTGGAAGCTACACTTTTCAGGAGCTGTCCGTGATGGGTGATCCTCCTGGTATAGGAAATACCGGTGGCATGGCTTCCAGCAGCACAGCAAGCAACCAGAATACAACAGATTAATAGATGTGACAGGCTTAGGATTTGTAGCTATCTGGAAGGGTTAGCACAGAAGCCTTTTCAGTGAGAAGGAGCCCTGCTTTTCAGTATTTTCAGCATCCTCATTCACTCGAGGGAGAAAGAGGTAAGGTTGTGTGGGAAGGAGAAGCCTGTTTGCAGGGACAATTTAGGTCTAATTGCTAATGACTCCTGAAATACATCTCCTAAATGTCCCCGTTTTCATTCAGAGAGGCGCCTGCCTTTGTGAGGGACCCCACCGTGTTGAATGATGTGTTATCAGTGCAATGCAATAGCCCGGTGAGGTCATCAGAATCCTTGTGTTCTAGACTCAGGGCTTTATGAGAACATAAACACCGCAAGCAAAAGAATGCAGTGCTCAGAGATCGAAGGGCCTTGTTACACGGAATAAGCCAGCTTTTATTGTATAACCCCTGGGTTTATTGGCCCTTTGTTCCTATTCTCTTTCACAAGGATGAATTTTTTTCTTTTTAAACTTTCTGATTAGAATCCAGCAGTTTAAGCCTGCTAATCAACTCTCTGGCGTAGCATGCAGACCAAGGAAAGGCCACTGCAGTTAATCTGTTTGCAAATGTTCTCTCTCAGTTCCAGAATTTCAGAAATGTAATCAGCTCAAATTTTTTTATTAGGTTTTTATTCAAGATAATACCTATCATAATTATAATAATAAACATTCTGAGGTTTATTACATAGACAGTATTTTTAAAAAATCAACTCCTCATGTCCTTCCAAAGCCAGAGAGGCGGTAGAATGCAATGTTCAAGTTGCTGAGTCTTAGAAGTCAAACTGAAAACAAAAACCAAGAGTTGCTGTCCAGTTGATTTTGACCCATGGTGCCCTGTGTTTGTCAGTGTAGAACTGGGCTCCATAGAGTTTTCAATGACTGATTTTCTGAGATAGGTCACCAGGCTTTTTTCTGAAGTACCTCTTGAGAGGACTCAGACCTCCAGTCTTTCTGTCAGCAGCTGAGCACATTAAACATTTCTACCACCATAGGACTCTAGAAGTCAAACTTGTTATTGTTGTTATGTGCTGTTGGGTTTAATTCTGACTCTACTACTTACCAACTTTGTGACTTTGGGTAAGTTGCAACACCTCTCTGTGCTCAGTTTTCCATCTGTAAAATGGGACAATAATTGAGCCGACCTCATAGGGTTACCTTGAGGACTCAATGAATTAATACAGATGAGCCTCACAGAACAGTGTGAGATGCACTGTTTGCTAAGTGCTTCAGTTACTCCCAGTGAAGTGAGCAGCTAGAATCTGCTACCTTCATCATTCAGCAATGGTTTTCCTCTCCGCAAAGTCCTCTTCAAATGGGGCAAAGGCCTTGAGTGTTTGAGGTGAAGTGGTGGCTGGAGCTGGTGGATTTTCCCACCACAAGTGTGGACATTTCAGGGAGAACAGCGCAGCTGCTGATATCCATCCTGAAGCTTGACAGCCTTTGTTTTTGAGAGTGAGTGTTTGCAGAGCTGGTGGCCAGGAAATGGGAACTAGGACTTGGAATCAAGTGGAGAGGTAGCTGCTAATGGGTCCTTCAGCCAATAATTATTAGAGCAAATAACCATCTGGATAATGAATGGTTCCTAATTGCCTTAAATTAAGGCAGTTAGCTAGGGGTTTGTGTTATTACAGGACACTGCATCCTCAGGACCAGGATATCTGTCTCCTGAATTGCATGCAGCTCTTGGGTCTCTACAAGGTTCCCCATCTGCTGGGATGCATCCTCATCCCCGAGGGATCAGGGTTTCCCCACCATTGGGGTTAATTCCAGAGATGTCAGAGGAACTCTGGAAAACAGTTTGTCCTCACTTCCCGGAGCAGCTTTCCGACTTGGTCATTCACTCCTTGGGAAGATGTCATGGTAGAAAAGGATCACCGTTTCTGATCCTCTCTGAAGCCTAGCACAGTCTCTTCAGCAAGGCAGGACAGCAGAGGTACAGAAGGAAGGGAGAACTTGGCCTCTCCTCACCTTCCCCTGATGAAGCTCCCCTCATCTTTCAGGATCCTGCTTAGGTCAATTTCTATGTTTCCATTCTCTCACAGGGCAATGCACTTTTCCTTTGAGTCTGTTATTCAGTTGTAATTGGTGGTATAGTGGTTAAGGTATTTGGCTGCTAACCAAAAAAGGTTGGTGGTTCAAACCTAGCTGCTCTGTGGAAGAAAGATGAGGCAGTCTGCTTCCATGAAGATCTGCAGGCTTGGAAACCCAATGGGGGGCCCTCTGAGTTGGAATCGACTTGATGGCAGTGAGTTTGGCTGTTTTGTTAATTAGTGAGTACCTCATGATCAGTTTGCCTCATATCACCCTAGGACCCTTTCAGGCCAGCAGCCCTCAAAGTGTGGTTCCTGGATGTCTCTGAGATCCCCTCAGGGACTCTGAAAAGTTGGAACATGATAATAATACTAAGAAATTATTTGCCTTTTTTTACTTACATCTCACAAGTGTTCAGTGTTGTTTTCCAGATGCTGTGTGATGTGTGATATTGGAACATATTGAATGCAGAAGCAGCTTTTGAGTCTTCTGTTAAGCCACCTATTAGACAGATTTGCAGAAATGTGTAAAATAATGTCACTCTTTTCACTAATAATTTTTGGAGGGTTAGAAACAGAATTAATTATAAAAATGTTATTTATGCTAATATGTAATGAATTTGCCATTTTTCTTGTCAAATGAGCTAATCAATGTTTTCAAATTCTCTCAGCTTTAATTCTAATATGATAAATATTAAATAAAACCTATATAGAATAAAAGCTCTTTAGGATCCTCAGTTTTCAAAAGTGTAAAGGGATCTTGAGACCCAAAAGTTTCTAATTGTTTGCCCTTTGCAAACATTTTCTGTAAAGGCCTATGTTGTTCCTTTTAGGTGCCATCAAGTTGGCTCTGACTCATAGCAATCCTGTGTATAATAGAACGAAACACTGCCCATTCCTGCGTCATCCTCACAATCCTTGCTGTGCTTGAGCCCATCATTGCAGCCACTATGTCAACACATCTTGTTATGGGTCTTCCTCTTTTTTGCTGACCCTCTTTACCAAGCATTGCATCCTTCACCAGGGAATGGTCCCATCTGACAACATGACCAAAGTAGGTAAGACGAAGTCTGCCCATTCTCACTTCCAAGAAGCATTCCGGCTATACTTCTTTCAGAACAGATTTGTTCGTTGTAAAGGCCTATGTAGTAAGTATTTTAGGCTTTGTGGGCCATGTCATAACTAGTCAACTCTGTAACATGAAAGCAGCCATAAATAATACATAAACGAATGAGCATGGCTGAAATAAACTTTATTTACAAAAAAAAGCGGTGAATAGATTTAGCCTGCGGACCATAGTTTACCACTAACACTTGCTCTAGACTAAAGCTCTGAGAGCAGAAGCCAGGTTTCTTATAAAACAAATAACAAGTTAGTAGACTTAAATAGAGCCCTATCAACCCATCATTAAAAGTAATTGAACTAAGCACTCCCATTGAAAGGCAGGGATTTTCAAGTTGAAAAAATAAAGAAAAAACCAAGAGTCAAATGTGTATGTTACATACAAGTGACTCACATTAAATATAAATTCAGTTTAAAATCAAAAGTACAGGGAAAGATATGCCATACAAATAGTAATCAAAAGAAAACTAAACCAAAAAACCAAACTCACTGCTGTCGAGTTGGATTTGACTCATTGTGACCCCTCCTTGGGTTTGCAAGGCAGTATCACTACAGAAGTAGATTGCCCAACCTTCCTTCCGAGGAGTGGCTGGTGGGTTTGAACCACCAGCCTTCTGATTAGCAGTTAAATGCCTTAGACACTACACCACCAGAGCTCCTAAAAGAAAACTAGAATGGCTATATTCATATCAGCAAAATATATTAAAAAGCAAGGAGGATCACCAGATTCATGAAAAGACCTTTTATAATAATATAATACTAATTCATCAAAAAGATGTTATAATCCTAAGTGTGTGCACACCTAATAACAAGAGGTCAAACTGCTTGAATAAGTGACTGGAGCCAACAGAGCAGGCTTCCCAGCTCTTTACAAATGCAGGGGATTGAGGGAAGCATTTCCTCATTCCAGTCCTGATCTCATTTGAGTCAATGACAACAAAAGTGGGCAGAAGCCAGCTGAACCCCATAGCCTCATTCTGTGCTCAGCTTCTGTACGTCTTTTCCCTGTGAGAAGACAGGTGGAGTTCTTGGACAGAAGCCTGAGTCTTTTCTGGAACTGCTAAACCCACATGTAATGTGAGGGCTCAGGGTCATAATCCCTGAAGTTGGTATGTGCTGGGGTCTCTGGGTGATAGATGGGATCAGTGTTGGCCATCGGGAACTCCAGGTGTCCTGAGACACAGGAGAAGGCCGCAGTGTCCACCCTCAGGCTGATTTCTGCTATTCAGATACTGAAAAGGACTGAGTCAGCACAGGTGGGGCAGGGGAGGGGGCTGGAGGATTTTTAAAGTAATAATTAAAAACTCCTTGGAGGAAGAAGAGCTCCAAACACAAATAGGGTGTGCCTGGATAGTAAAGAATGCCATTGCTTCCACACAATCTCATCTGTACTGATAATTCACTTGGCAGTGATTTCTTTTTATTTTATTTTAAGGTAGTGAGGTGAGTACGAGGATAGGAGTTAGAGGTTCAGCACTCTGGCATGACAGTTTTAGCTCGCATTTGAAGAGACGTAAAACAAAATCAGCACTTGGAAGAGCGTATCCTTGCAAATCTGCATTTTGAGAGACAATGCTTGCCTAGATCCTTTGGTGGTTGAATTCTTTGTGTCCATTCTCTTTGCCCTCTGTGGTGTCCAGTAAGTTAGGGTGTCATTTCTTGCTTTGGCTGAAGTGACAGTTCATCACCAGGATAGCTGGACTCCATCATCATTCCCCAGCAGTCCCTCCTTGTAACTGCTTTTGGAGTTCTCTTCCACTGTGCTTTGCTTTCCAGAGCAAACTGTTCCCCTTATTAGAAATGTCTCTTGTTTTTCCAATGCCCACAGAAAACCTGCAAGTCCTTAGCATACAGGGCCACCATTGGCTGTCCCAGTTCCCTCCCCCTTTTCCTCCCTCCATTCCTTCATTTATTGATTGGTTCATTTGTTCACACCATGCCCCGTATTTTTGTGTTTGTTTCTGACATGTATGTCCAATATTGATCCTTTCAGATATTGTGTTAAAGGGCCCCAGCACATAGTAAGTGCTGGAACATTTATGATTAAAAGAATTTTACCTTCTGTGATCTCATCAGCACCTTACCAACAACTTTATGAGGGAAATTATTTCATCCCTAACTGACAAATCAGGAAATTGAGCTTGAAAAATATAAAGAAATGTCTTTCTGATTATAGACATTGGATCAAATTCAGATTTAGAGTCAAGGTATTTCTCTGTATGTGATTGTGGCTTTCTGAGATGCTGGGAAGTCAGAGGCATCAGGAATAATGCTCAGTAAAAGGACTTGTGGAAGCTTTTGGGGTGATGGACATGTTCATTGTCTTGATTGTGGTGCTAGTTTTACAGGTGTGTACATATGTCAACGTATAAGTTTTACACATGTATACATATATCAAAACATCAAATTGTACTCTTTAACATATGCAATTTATTGTATGCAAATTATACATCAAAACTGTTAAAAGTTTTTTTTTTTTTTTTAAAAAAAAAAAAGATTAATGCTAAGGGCTCTGGATTTGCTTTTCTTCTAAGTAAAGCTGAGGCCTCACTGATGGTGAAGACGCTTGAAAGGCCAGCACTTGTAAATATTCACTTAATGAAAGCCTGAGTGTAAAATGGCAAGGTGTAGTGTTAAAATGGCTCTTTCCCAACTATGAAAGTTTTATGTAATGAAGCTATAGGCTCATGTTGGAAGGAACATACTTTGCCCTTTATAGGAAACCCAGAATCAAGGAAACTTGGCCTATAAAAATATGCCTTGCTAAAATTTGTTGCATTCATGCTGCCAATAATCCAGATATTTGGCTAGATCAACTAGGCAGTTAGTTTGTGGGTTGGTATAGGCAAGGACAGAAGTAGCATCAGAAACATCTGCACAGGGTTGAGTGACTTCCTCAAGGTCCCCCAGCTAACAGAGCAGAGCTGAGCCTGCCAAAGTTTTGGAGTACAAGGTTGGTGCTGCTTCTACTTTATCACTCAGGCTTTTAATAAACATCTTCCATTGGAAGACCAGAGGGCTGGCGGTCCAAACCCACCAGCCACTCCTCGTAAGGAAGGTTGGGCAATCTACCTCCGTAGTTAAATCACCTCAGAAACCCAAGGAAGGGTCACAATGAGTCGGGGCCGACTCAACGACACATAACAACAACAACAACTACTACTGTATCACTCAGGCTTTTAATAAATATCTTTCATTGGAAGACATACAGTGCAGTGACATCATGGACATCCTTGGCCAGTTAGCCTTAGTCATCTCATCTGTAAAATGTGGGTAACATCACTTACCTCACTGGGCTGTAGTGAAGACTAAGCAACTAACTAATGCAGGTAAAGTGGTCAGCAAGTGCCTAGAACATTTGTTGTTCTTAACTGCCATCTTGTCGACCCTTAACTTATTGTGAGCCCATGCACAATGGAGTGAAGCACTGCCCCAACCTGCACTATCCCCATGATCAGTTGCAGATTGGACTGTTTACATTGGTTGATTTTCAGAAGTCGATTGCCAGGCCTTTCTTCCTCGTCTGCTTTGGTCTGGAAGCACCACTGAAACCTGTTCATCATAGCAACACATAAGCCTCCACTGACAAATGGGTGGTGACTTCACATGGGGGATATTGGCTGGGAATGGAATCTGGGTCTCTTGCATGGAAGGCAAGAATTCTACCACTAAACCACAACTGTCCTCAAAATAAATTTTACCAGTTTCCATTGAGTTAATTCTCACTCATGGTGACCCTATTATGTATCAGAGTGGAACTGTGCTCCATTGGTTTTCAGAAATAGATCACCAGGTCCTTCTTTCCAGTCTGTTTTAGTCTGGAAGCTTCACTGCTACCTGTTCAGCATCGCAGCAATACACAAGCCTCTCCTGACAGAGAAGTGGTGGCTGTGCATGAGATGAGTTGACTGGGAATTGAGCCCAGGTCTCCCAAATGGAAGGCAAGAATTCTACCACAGAACCACCAGGAACATAGTTGGCTATTATGATGGTATTTTCCAATGAGTGCTTGCTTCACCAGCTCTTACTCCCCTTATTGGTATACAAGTGCCTAGGACTTGCCCCTGTATAGTCAATATTCTTGGTTGATTGGGCCTTCAGTGCTGTTACTTAAGGGCCAGTTCTAATTGCATATGAACATCATACAATGACATCATCCCTCTTTCTCTTATTAGAACATTTCCATTGGTTTTTAAGAATATGTATCATGAAGCCCAGAACACTTTGTCATTCCCCTTTACCCAAAAGTACCCACACACCCTCATTGTCTAGTGACCCTGTTTGCCATAGTGTCTGGCCCTCACCCTGTCAACTCAGCCAGCATCTACCTTGTGTTGGCTGTACCTTCCCCTCTCCTCACTACCAATAAAGCAGCTGTGCCTCATTGAGAAAATCAGCTTTGTCTGGCATAAGTGATGGGCACTAGGATCGTTCCCATCTGTAGAGGTGACCTCTTTAGGGTACCATTTTCTTCCTTCCCTGTTGATAATGTATCTCAACCAGGAAGAAAGTTCTGGCCTCAAGTTTCCAGGAAGTCACTTGTTTGCATTGTAGACAAATAACTCATTTACCCTGGAGCAAAGAGACCTACTGTTTTTGAATCATACCACTACCAGGTGCCGTCAAAGCAATTCTGACTCATGGCAACCCCATGTATATAAAAGTAGAACTGTGCTCCATAGGGTTTTCAGTGGCTGATTTTTAGAAGTAGATCTCTAAGCCCTTTTTCCTTAGGCACCTTTGGGTAGACTTGAACCTCCAGCCATGCACATTAACCATTGGCATCAACCAAGGACTCCGTTTGGAATTATACGTAGGATTTAACTTATGCTGGCATCAAGGGAAAAACCAAGGAGGCCTCTTAATGCTGAGCCCCAAATCAGACATGACTTAGAGGGCTTTGAGTTTTTTCCATCCAACGTGAGCTATTTTCTCATTTTATATATTTAAAAAGTGCTCCTTCTTCACTTGAGACAAAACTTCAAAGGAAGCATTCCAGGCCACACTTCCTTTTGGTAAATCTTAACCAGTGTAAATGTTTACTTATGAGTTATAAATCCTAGAAGATAGGGGCAGGAGGAATTTCAGAAGCAGGTATCTTGCCAGCAAAAGTTAAAACTTAATCTGTTGCTTTGGGTGTTTGGCAGCAAGAAATGGGTGTTTGTGGAGGGAGAGGGAAGGAGTGTTTATAATAAGGAACCCTGGTAATGACCAACTCGATGGCAAATAACAACAAACAACAAGTAATGAACTTGGGAGCTCTGGTGGCATAATGGCTAAGGCATTTGACTGCTAACCAGAAGGTTTGCAGTTCAAACCCACCACCCACTCCTCGGAAGGAAGATTGGGTAATCTATTTCCATAGTGATACTACCTTGGAAACCCAAGGAGGGGCCACTATGAGTTGGATCTGACTTGACGGCAGTGAGTTTGGTACTTTTTGGTTTACTAATGAACTTGGAATAGTAGACAGAGCCTTTTTGCCAGGTTCTGCAAACCCCTGGACCTTGTGCATACTACTCACTGGAAAGGAGGAGGGTTTGGGAAAACACTTTCTTCCTCCTGTTGGAAAGATCATGGCATGAATATAGGATGATAAGAGTAAAAAAATAGTGAAAAGAGCAGAAAATAAACAAATGAGAAAGTGAAATGACATAGGCAGTATTCTATAAAAACTGTGGCTTTGATTAAAAATTTAAATTCTTCAGAAGAATGAAAAAGATAAGTCTCTATTCCCTTTCAACCCTTGGCTGGATCCCCCTCACCAATGCAGGAATATGATGCATTGAGCAAAAGGATCTTGGAGATTGGCCTGGGACCCACCCTGCTGAATGTGTGTGTGTGTGTGTGTGTATAAATACAAATACTAATGCCAAAGATGAGGAGATTGAAGATTTTTACCAACTGCTACAGTCTGAAGTTGATCAAACATGCAGTCAAGATCCATTAATAATTACTGGTGATTGGAATGCAAACATTGGAAACAGAGAAGAGGGATGAGTACTTAGAACATATGGCCATGGTGAAAGAAGTGACACCAGAGAGCTCAAGATAGAATTTTGCATGACCAACGAACTATTTGTGGTGAATACCTTTTTTAAACAACATAAATGTTGACTGTACATTTATTACATTTATTATTACAAAACTTGCTGGAGCCATCTGTACACAGGAATCAAATTGACTACATCTATGGAATGAGATGATAGAAGCTTAATTACTTATGTGCAAGTTAAAGTTGAAGCTGAAGAAAATTAAAACAAGTCCATGGGAGCCAAAGGATGAGTATATCCTATCTGAATTTAGAGACCATCTCCAGAATAGAATTCATGCAAAATCTATGACTGGAGATAGACGAGTTGTGGGATAACATCAAGGACATCATACATGAAGAAACAAAAGGTCATTAGAAAGACAGTAAAGGAAGATAAGACTGAAATCAATGTCAGAAGAGACTCTGAAACTTACTTATCAATGGAGAGTAGCTAAAGCAGGTGGAAGAAATGAATGAAGTAAAAGAGCTGAAAAAAATTTCAAAGGGCAGCTTGAGAAGAGAAAGTAAATTATTATAATGAAATGTGCAAAGACCTCGAGTTAGAAAACCAAAAGATAAGAACACACTTGACATTTCTGAAGCTGAAAGAACTGAAGAAAAAAATTCAAGCCTTGAGTTGTAATGTTTAAGGATTCTATGAGCAAAATACTGAACAATGCAGGAAGTGGCAGAAGAAGATGGAAGGAATACACAGTCACTGTACCAGAAAGAATTGATTGATGTTCAGCCATTTCAGGAGGTAGCATGTGATCAAGAACCAACAGTACTGAAGGAAGAAGTCCAAGCAGCACTGAAGACATTAGTGAAAAACAAGGCTCCCAGAACATCAATTGAGATGTTACTCATGGCTATTGCCTGTGAGTTCTGTGTAGCCACTGCAATGAATTATTGAGTGCAGCAGAGAAGTGGTTTGTGCCATAGGAGGGACAGATGGTGTCAGGATTGGCAAAAGTGTAAGAGGGTAGCAGCATGTCTGACCTCTGCCTCATAGGAATTAGCTTTGGGCTGCTGATGTTCTTGACCTTTCTTGTCCCTTGTTCAGTTAGAGGAGGTCAGATGCAGCCCCTACACCCTTTTTACATCCTCCAATCCTGATGCCACATTCTTCTTCAAATAATCCAGCTTCTTGGATTACTTGCTCAGCATACAGATTGAATGAGTATGGTGAAATGATACAACTCTGACACACACCTCTCCTGATTTTAAACCACTTAAGTATCCTCTTGTTTTGTTTGAAGAACTGCCACTTGGTCTATGTACAGGTTCCTCATGAGCACTATTAAATGTTGTGGAATTTCCCTTCTTCTTAATGCTATCAATCTGCAATATGCAGATGACACAACTTAGCTTGCTGAAAGTGAGGATGACTTGAAGCACTTACTGATGAAAATTATAGACTACATTCTGCAGTATGGATTACACCTCAATATAAAGAAAACAAAAGTCCTCACAACCAGTGCAATAAACAGCTTCATGATGGATGGAGAAAAAATTGAAGTTGTCAAGGATTTCATATTACTTAGTTCTACAATCAACACCAATGGAAGCAACAGTCAAGACATCAGATGACGTATTGCATTGGGCCAATCTGCTGCAAAAGACCTCTTTCAAGTGATGAAGAGCAAAGATGTCTCTTTGAAGACTAAGGTGCGCCTAACCCAAGCCATGGTATTTTCAGTTGCCTCTTATGCATGTGAGAGCTGGACAATGAATAAGGAAGACTGAAGAAGAGTTGATGCTTTTGAGTTATAGTGTTGGAGAAGAATGCTAAGAGTACCATGGATGGCTAAAAGGACTAACAGATCCATCCTGGAAGAAGTGCAGCTGGAATGCTTCTTGGGAGGGAGAATGGCCAGACTTCTTCTCACCTACTTTGGTCATGTTGTCAGGAGGAGCCATTCCCTGGAGGAGGATATCATACTTGGTAAAGTGGAGTGTCAGTAAAGAAGGGGAAGGCCCTCAATGAGATGGATTGACATAGTGGCTGCAATGAATGGCTCAGGTACAGCAAGGATCATGAGGCTGGCACAGGACTGGACAGTGTTTTGTTCTGCTGTGCATAGGGTCAACAGCACCTAACAATAGCAACAACTGGTTTACTAAGAGAGTAATAGGTTACAATTCAGGATCAGAAACTACTTATGACACAGTTCTTCAGTCAGGACAGCTTCTTCTCAGCTGTGCCACAGGCATGCTTCTCTCTGACCTTGACCTCTGCCCTGCTCAGGCATGTGTTACAGAACTCTTTTTTTCTCTCCCAATAAGTGCCCAGAGAGGCACCCTACTCTGCCAGCAAGCTCTTGCCCGAAGGCACTCAGCTTTCTCGCTCCATGGGCAAGGAAGTCCTCTACTCTGTCTGGTCTCTTGGTTCTGTTGGTTTTCCTGCCTCTGCTGCTGCTGTCTCTCTGCCATCTTTGCACAGACACGTAGGCTCCAAGGATGTGCTCTACTCTTGGGTCTTCTTTCTTGATGGTGGTGAGCTCTCCCCACTTTCTGCCTCTGGGATGAGTCATTTTAAGCCTAGCAAGATGGCAAAACTAACCATTCCCCATGTTAGGGTTCCATACAACTTATTTGTGCTGTCCCACCAGGGGGTGGGTGCCCTGTACCTTATTTACATTATTAGCAAGCTATCCAATCCTCTTGGTGGGCCACGGACACCTCATATTTGCATAGTCCCACACAGTCATCTGGTGGGAGTCACAAAGACCATAGCACAAGAACCACATTAAGTAATTAACTGCCCCCAAAGGAAGACTCATTAACAACCTGTGATATCCAGATGACACAGACTTGTTTGTTGAAAGCAAAGAGTACTTGAAGCACTTACTGATGAAGATCAAAGACTACAGCCTTCAGTATGGATTACACCTCAACATAAAGTAAACAAAAATCCTCACAACTGGACTAATAAGCAACATCATGATAAACAGAGAAAAGACTGAAGGATTTCATTTTACTTGGATCCACAATCCACTCCCAAGAAAGAAGCAGTTGAGAAATCAAATGGTATATTGCATTGGGCAAATCTTCTGTAAAAGACTTCTTGAAAGTGTTAAAAAGCAAAGATGTCACTTTGAACACTAAAGTTTACCTGACCTAAGCCATAGTATTTTCAGTTGCCTCATGTGGATGTGAAAACTGGATGATGAATAAGGAAAACCAAAAGAAGAATTGATGCACTTGAATCATGGTTTTGGCAAAGAATATTGAATGTACTATGGTCTGCCAGAAGAACGAACAAATCTATCTTGGAAGAAGTACTACCATAATGCTCCTTTTAAGTGAGGATGATGAGATTTTGTCTCTCATACTTTGGACATGTTATCAGGAGGGACAAGTCACTGTTGAGGGACATCATGCTTAATAAAGTAGAGGAATGGTGAAAAAGAGAAAAACCTTCAATGAGATGTGTTGACATAGTGGCTGCAGAAATGAGCTTGAACATGGCAATGATTATGTGTATGGCACAGGACCAGGCAGTATTTCATTCTATTGTGCATAGGGTCACTATGAGTTGGAACCGACTTGATGGCACCTAACAGCAACAACAAAGGTAGCCATATGATAAAATTTATGTCTAAATAAATCTTAGTGGGCTTTTTCAATAACAATAAATAATATGAGGTAAAGAAAGGATTGGGTTTTAGGTTACTGGAATTTCTTTTTTCTTGAATTAGTTTTCTTGTGTTTTGTTAAAAGGCTTCCTTTGATTTGATGACATAGTGCATGTGGGTGTGTGTAATCAGCATGTGTGAGTGTATGTATGCTGTGTGCATATATATGATGATATGTTCATGAAAACATTTATGGAAGGACATGCAGTAAATAATAACCAGTTATTTTAGGAATTGTTACATTAATGGTTGAGATGAAAGGTCATTATATTCTTTCTATGATTTCTTTTTATTTTTTAACTTAAAATTGCCATTGAGGTGTTCTGACTCATAGCTACCCCATGAGTGTCAGAGTAGAACTGTGCTCCATAGGGTTTTTGAGGCTTGAGTTTTTGGAAGTAGATCACGAGGCCTTTCTTCTGAGGTGCCTTTGGGTGGACTCGAACCTCCAACCTTTTGGTTTGGAGCCAAGCACATTAACCGTAAAAATGGTTGGAGTTTTGAGTCCACCCTGTGGTGCCTCAGAAGAAAAGGCTAGTGATTTATTTTCAAAAAGGCAGCCATTGAAAACTCTATGGAGCACGGTTCTATTTTTATGAAAAAGGAGGAGGAAAACCCTTTACAGAGTTGCATGTTTTAGAAGAATACAATTCAATCCATAACAGTTCCCTTACTGATGTCATTGTTTCTTATCTTACTCTTCTCTACTCAATTCTTCAAGACAATCTAATTGAACATTTCACAGTCTGACCATGCCACCCCTTGGATAAAGCAATTGGATACTGCCAAAGGGGTAGGGAGGCTGCATCATCTGACCTCCTCTAAGCCCACAAGAGGAAGAAAGAATCACCATCAGTAGCCCAAGGCCTGTCCCTGCAAGTCCAGACATGCTGCCTCCCTCTAGCCCTTTCACCAACCCTGATAACCAACCATTCCTCTTGCAGCACTCACCACCTCTCTTCTGGGTTCGATAATTTGCTGCAGTGGCCACACAGAGCTCACAGATTATGGGATTTATTAGGGAAGGAAGCAACAGGCTACAATTCAAGCTCAGGAACACACTCAGCCCATGGTCTCTTAGCTGACAGTCTCTCTCAGTTTCTCTCCCAGCAGCATGTGTCTCTCGGTGTCTGTCTTCCAGCAGTGCATGTCTCTTGCATCTCTCTCTCAGCAATGCGTGTCTCTCATGTCTCCCAGCTGGCAGTGAGAGAGATTTCTTCTGCCTGTAGGAGGGCTCCTTTTGAGCCTGGCAGAGTGCTCAAACTAGCCAATCCCATCAGAATTCAATACACCTGAGAGAAAGAGAACTTCCCAGAAGATTGCTTCATGCCACTCTCAACAGAAATACCCCAGGTGGTGGTGTTGTTATGTGCTGCTGACTCGGACCTGACTCGTAGCGACCCTTCCTTGGGTTTCCAAGGCAGTATCACTACGGAAGTAGATTGCCCCATCTTCCTTCTGAGGAGTGGCTGGTGGGTTTGAACCGCCAGCCTTCTGGTTAGCAGTCAAGTGCCTTAGGCACTACGATACCAGAGCTCCCATACCCCAGGTGGATAATTTTAATAATCAGGAGCTACTCAGTTGCTCACAGAAAATTCTACCATGGAGTTTACAAAGACTTACGGCTAGAAAAGCCACACTGTGTAATTTACTATACCGCAGATGCTCTGCCATGGCTCTTGGGTAAAATCTGCTCTCCTAACACGTGTGGCCACAGAATGCTGAGCATCCATCTAATCCTAATATCGCCTCTCTGGCCCCATCTTGCCCCCCACCCCTACCCCCACTCCCCACTGTACTCTGGTAACAGATCTTCAAAGGCATTGCAACCTTCTACATTGTAGAGCCTTTGCAAATGCTGGCCTCTGTATCTGGGATCTTCTCTCCTGTCTTTACCAATTTGCATATACACATTCTTCATCCTTGAGCTTAATCATGACTTACTCAGGGAAGCCTCCTTTAACCTTCCAGCCTTGGTTGGACCCCTTATATATGGTCTCACACCACAGTGAGCTGCTGCTTTGTAGAATAACTCCATCATTTGTGCAACTTCCCCATGTTCTTCACCACTGTCCTGCAAGCTCCCTAAGGGCAAGGCCTCTAGCTGTTTTATCATTAACTGTGGCCCCAGTGTCCGGCTCAGTGAGCTCTGAACATATTTGTGGGATAAACGAATGATGACCCTCCTGTTAAGCAGGGACGCATCTCCCAAGAACAACTTCTCCCAAGTACAAATCACAGGCCCTGCCCCCAGCAAGGGAGGCATGGAGGAGGTCCATTGGTGGGATGGAATGTGACAGGTCCCTCCGGTATCCTAGATACCAAGAGGGTGGGAATGTAAACTGGGCCCAGAGGCTGCATTCTTGAAATTTCACTTCAGCCCAGGAGGAGCCTACAGGGAAGTGAACCTGACCTTGGAGTTCTTGCTTTTATGTTTCTCCCCCCTCTCAAAAAAAATCAAGATAAAAGGTGCAATCATGCAACACATTCTTTCTGAGGCAGCTGCTTGGTGGGGGCTTCTAAGTCATGCTTCACTCCTCACCTGGATCTGCATCTTACTGGTGCCGGTGAATCTTCCAAGATTTCTCAGCATTACATGCTCCAGAGGACTAAAGCTTCCTGGTATATATTCTCTGGACACTTGCAGGAACATTCCAGCAGCATTTCCCTCATGAGAGGTTGCACAACTTGAAAGTGGTACAATGATGATAAAACCAAAAAAACCCTCACTGCTGTTGAGTCGATTCTGATTCATAGCAATCCCCATTGGGTTTCCAAGGCTGTAAATCTTTACAGAAGCATATTGCCCCATATTTCTTCCATGGAGCAGCTGGTGGGTTCAAAGCACCAACCTTTTGGTTAGCAGTTAAATGCCTTAACCACTATGCCACCAGAGCTCCTTATGATAATAATAGCAAGCATTTCTAGAGCACCTGTGATGTCCCAAGCAATGTACTAAACACTTTGCATGCTTCATATGATCTGAGTCTTCCAACACATCTGTAAGTGAGCATTGATTATGCCACTTTAATGGATGAGGAAATTAAGGCTTGGAGAATTGAAATAAGCTGCCTGCAGTCACACAGCTGGGGATGGAGGTACTAGGATTTTAACATAAGTCCATCTAGTAGCTCCAGAGCCTCTGTTATGAGCACTGTACTGGTTCCAAGGAGCCCTGACTTCGAGCAGCTGACCACTTAGAGTTAATGTTTTACAAAACTTGATGAGGAAGATATGATTATACCCACTTCTCAGATTATTACCCTGAGGCTTAGAGAAATCAATTAAATGGCAGAATCAAGAGTCAAACACTGCTCTTTCTGCCTGCAAAGTCCTTTCTTTCCATCTCCCTACCCCTAAGGGAACAGGAGAGTCTGTGGTTTAGAGCTAAAAACCTTTCCTCTCTGGTCCTCAGTTTCCTCATCTATCACATGAAGACACTGGACTCTGTCTGGGGTTTTCAAGTGTTCTTTAAGTAATGGAGGCATTTCTTCAAATGGAATCTTATATTGAACCCTAGTATATGAAACTCTCCCTTTGCCTCTTACTCTCCACTGCCACCATTGTGCCTGGGTTTGTGGGTTCCACAAAACATAGTTTGAAAATCTCAGTTGCAGGTGGTTTCCAAAGGCCTTTCCGGTGTGCTCAGATCATATCCGCTTCCGTAATTTCAGGTCAAAGAACAGAGGCAGAGTAGTATTGCTGTGTGCTGTGGAGTTGATTCCAACGCATAACAGCCCTACAGGGTAGAGTAGAATTGCCTCACAGCATTTCCTAGGCTGTGATCTTTATGGAAGTGCACTGCCAGGTCTTTTCCCAAGACTGGCAGGTTCAAATTGCCTACCTTTTGGGTAACAGCTGATTGCGTAACCATTGCACCGCCAAGAGCTCCTTAGAGATGGGGTAGATTGGGTAGATTCTTGGTTTTAAAACAAAACAAAAATATAAATACATGTTTGCCAGTTGTCCAAAGTTCCATGAAGGAAGTAAAAGGGAGCAATAAAAAAAAAAAAAAAACGAACAAACTCATTGCTGTCAAGTCATCCGACTCATAGCGACCCCTCCTTGGATTTCCGAGATGGTGTCACTACAGAATTAGATTGCCCAACCTTCTTTCTGAGGAATGGCTGGTGGTTTTAAACCGCCAGCCTTCTGGTTAGCAGTCAAATGCCTTAGGCACTATGCTACCAGAGCTCCTAAGAGAGTAATGGTGGAACATAAATGAGGGGCCCTAATTAAGATAGCTCATTTAGATAAGACCTCCCAGGGAAGGTGACAGTTAACCTGGAATCTAGAATACTATGGAGCTGCCCATGCTGAGAGATGAGGAAAGCATTCCTGGCTTAGGGAACCCTATCAAGGTTGGAATGCTGGAATGTGAGGATAGAAACAAATTCCAAGTGGCTGGAATGAATGAGCCTTGGACAAAACGGTGAGAACTGGAGTCCTTAGGTAGTGCAAATGGTTAAGGCACTTGGTTGCTAACCAAAAGGGTGGAGGTTCAAGTCCACTCAGAGGCATTTCAGAAGAAAGGCCTCATTATCTACTTCTGAAAATGCACCACTGAAAGCCCTGTGGTACACAGTTCAGCTTTGACACACATGAGCTTGTCATGAGTTGGAATTGACTTGACAGCAACTGTTTTGGGAGGAAGCTAGAGATGGTCATGAAGTGTTCTTAGGCCCAGGTAAGAATGTGGATTTTGTTCTCATTGCAGCGGAAAACCACTGGATAGCTCTTAACAGGGAAGTGATAGGCTCTCATTTACTTTTTCAAAAGTATGAAGTGGGAGGGATTTATGCTGTATGAGAAATGTTGGGAAGAGTTGAGAGACCAGGCCTGGCCATTGTAGGAACCAGAGCCCCAGAGGAACCATAGACCCCACCTCCCTGGCCAGTGTGAAGGCAAATGGAATTACAGGAAACAAAGAGCTTTGAGGTGGGAGGAACAATGCTGAAATTGGGCTCTTTGTAAAACCACACTGTCTGAGAGCAAAGGGAGGGAGCTGCCCCCTACTCGTGTCTAGAGGAAGAGAGCTTCAGGGGACAGGCTGCAGGGCCTGAGTGGGGCACTCCCATATGACATTAAGGAGAACATTGTTTTGTTTTTCAGTTGTTGCCAGGTGGCTTCCATTCGAAATCCAGGTTCTCTGAGTTTGGGGCACATTATTCTGCCTGTATGTGATGGTTTGGTTCAGGGTATGAGCTTTGCCTGGTTCTGTCACTTACCAGCCATGTCACCTTAGGCAAGTTCCTTAAGTTATGTACTAGAGTAAGCCTCAAGGAGCTCTGGTGGTGTAGTGGCTAACGCATTCAGCTGCTAACCAAAAGGTTGGAAGTTCGAACCCACCAGCCACTCTGAAGGAGAAAGATGAAGCAGTTTGCTGTAAAGATTTACAGCCTTGGAAACCCAATGGAGGTTGTTATGAGTCAGCTTGAATCGAGGGCATTGAGTTTAGAGTGAGCTTCAGTTTCCCCATCTGTATGGTAGGGAAAATAGAATACTCTCTATTATGAGGCTGAACTAACACATTGTATGCAAATTGCTTAGCTGAGTTCCCAGATCATAATCAATGCATAATGAGGAATAGTTATTGTGTAGTTTGTTTAGGAAGCAAACATCCCCCTCTCCCTCACTACTTCATGGAAATTTCTATCTATCTATCATCCACTTACTTGTTTGTTTAGTAAATCAGAGAATGAAGGAAGCTAAATATTGTTATCCCAAGTGTGGAAGAAGGAGTTGGATTATTACAACTAAACAATTAAGCTAGGTATTCTGTAGTCTCAAAATATCCCACAGAGACAAATTGCAGTCAGTGTCATAAGACAAAGTGTATGTGAACTGATATATGGAAAATGAATTTGCTCTGTAAACTTTCACCCAAATCACAATAAAAAATAGATATATATCCCACAGAGAATATAATAGAAAATTTAAAATGTAAAATTCTGCCTTCACTGTCATGTAATTCAGTTTTTATTTTGTATTCAGGGGAACAGATGAACTTGCCAGTGTTCTGAGAGTTTCCATGTAGGTGACATGGGTCTCTCGAGCTGACATGGGAGGGGGACCCCTCCCCCCAGACAAGTCCCTTCCATAGATATTGAGACCCTGACTTCTCTGAAGATTTACAAGAAGCTGTCTGTTGCTCTAATACAAATTATAAACGAGTGCAATTATTAATAATCAGTAAAATGTGCAGCAAGAGATTATGTTTGGTGTGGCCAAGTTTCAGTAGCAAGAGATTCATACTTTGCAGAGACTAGGAATATAAAGCACAAGATAAGAAAAAAATAATACATTTAATTTAATCCTCATAACAAGACTATGAAATAGGCACTATTATCCTCTTACAAATAAGGAAACTGAGGCACAGAAAGGTTAAGTCATTTGCCTGAGGTCACATAGCCAGTGGGCAGAGCCATGATTAGAACTCAGAGTCTGCAGTCTTAGTTGATATCTCTCCTGAAAGCTTACAATGCAGCAGGTACAATGTGAGGAACCAGAGATACAAGGGAAAGCAAAGTAGACATGGTCCCTGCCCTTATAAGTCCTACAGTTTCTTGGAATAGAGAGGCAACAGTACTGTAATAGAAGACACACAGAACAATTAGTTTGATAGCTATATGAAGGGTTACCAGTACAAGATTCTGGCAAGTGGGGACTGGGACTTGCCATCATCAGAGAGAGCTGAGAAGGAAGACTTCACTATGGAAGAGGTACTGGAGCCAAAATCTGCAGGAAGCATAGGTGCTAACTAGGTGGAAATAGAGGGAAGGAAAGCAGCAGCCTTATCTGAATGCAAGCCCTCCATGATAGGATTCATCTTCCAGAGGCCAAACATTAGCTGAACACCCATAATCAGACAACATACAGGGCTCCAGGGATAATGATTCCTAGGGACAATGTCTACTACCCAACTGCATTTGTGGTGGCTTGTATGTTCCTGTGGTGCTAGAACCTATACCATCAGTATTTCAAATACCAGAAGTGCCACTCATGGTGGACAAGTTTTGGTGGAGCTTCCAGAGTAAATCAGACTAGGAAGAAAGGTCTGGTGATCTACTTCAGAAAATTAGCCAGTGACAACCTTATGAATCACAACAGAATATTACCCAACTCACTTGCTTTAGACTCATTATCAGGAAAGACCAATCACTGGAGGAGGGCATCATGTTTGGTTGACTAGAGGGTCAGCAAGGGTGTGGGAGACCCTTGGTGAAATGGATTGGCACAATAGCCACAATAACTCAGACATGCCGGTGATCCTAAGGGTGACACAGGACTGGGCAGCATTTCATTCTTTTGTACGTAAGGTCACTTTGAGTCAAAATGGACTCAAAGGCAGCTAACAACAACAACAGAGGCACTGTTAACTGAGGAAAAATCTCTCTACCTCAAGCACCAGTCAGGAACATGGCTTGCTGTCAGTTCATCACTGATGTCCTCGTCAGAGGGACCCAGCTTTCAATCCTTACCTCTCATCTTAAACATCAAAAGGCTGGTATGCTTCAGATGTAAACCTGGGATGGCGTTTTCATCTCCTTCCCTCCAGGTAACTGGCCTTTCCACAGAGGAGGAAATATCTATTCCTCTTCAAAGGGGTGCAGGTGTCATTTGCTGATGAAAAGCAGATTTGGGAAAAAGTAAGGTCTCTGTCATCAGATACCCCCTGCCAGGTGGTTTGGAGCCAAGTCCTCCCCCCACTCCTAATTCAGTGAGGCATAAAGAGAAGCTGGTGATTCACCCATAGACAGCAGAAGAAAGCCCTTGTTATCTCTTGCTAGCAGCTTTTAAGCCCACCACCATTTCCTCAGGTGGACTGGAAGTAGGTATTGTTAGCTGATTATGACCACCCTATGCATTTAGAGCCATTATGATCACTGCCTTGTGCCAGCAGACTTCAGTACCCACAACCAAGGCTGCAGGTCTGTATGGCACACCAACATGTGTAATAGGAAGAAGCAGCTTTCTGTTCCCAGGGCTCTGGTTCCAAGTGCTTCATCTGGTGCTGAAATTGGCACCCCTAGTGTAGAGAGGTCTCAGAAGAGGAAAGTCAGGGCTATGCTAGGGCAACTGAATGACTTTGAGATGTGGGGAAAATTATACACAGCCCAAGTGGAGCTGGCATGGTTTTATTCTGAATTGTTTAAAGCAGAGGAAAGAGAAAGCAAATGTAAAGATTGGAGTTTTGGTTCTGGAGATTCTGGTTCTGGGGGTTTGATGGAGCTCAACAGGGAAAGGGCCATGGGAGGTTGTTGTTAGTTGTCACTGAGTCAGCTCCAACTCATGGTACCATATGTATAACAGAATGAAATGTTGCCCGATCCTGTGCTAACTTCATGATTATTGATATGTTTGAGTCCATTGTGGTGGCTATTGTATGAATCTATCCCTCATCTTCATTGGCCCTCTACTTTACCAACCATGATACTATTTTTTAGCAATTGGTCTTTCCTAAAGACATTTTCAAAGTAAGCTAGTGTAAAGTAGAAGAGCTATTGAGCAAAACCTGGCCCATCAGCAGTTGGGCAGGCACTTGGCTACATCCAAGTCATGGTGCTCGGTGTTGTGAGTGAGTCACAGACGTATGTGGTATGACCTCTGCCTCCAGGAGCTTACAGTTCAACCAGATTTTAAGCAATGAGATTTGATATGGAGGTTGCATTTATGCTAACAGCATTCAAACAGAGATTCCTGTGAACTATATGGAGGCCCTAAAGGTTTTGTAGGATTTAGAAGAGCAGAAACTAAGGTGGCAGGGGACGGGGTGAGGGGATGTGGAAGACATTGAGGTGAGGAAGTAGCAGGTATACTTGGGTAGAACAAAGTTATTAGACCAGATATTTGGAGAAGAGGTGTTTGTGGAATAGGGGAGAGATCCTAAAGGGAAGATAAGGAAGAGCCTTGAAGACCCAGCTAAAGAAACCTGTAGGTGACTGGGAGTCACTGGAGATAATTCTTGAATAGAGAACGAGAGGATGAAAGTGCTGTGGGAAACGACCATACAGTGGATAGATTGAGGACACTGTTATGGGGCTCCTGAGCATTTCCAACCTACTGGGCAGTAGCGCAAAGGAGGTCTGGTGGTGTGGTGCCTAAGGCATTTGACTGCTAACCAGAAGATTGGCAGTTCAAGCCCACCTGCCACTCCACTCCAGGAAAACTGGGCAGTCTACTTCTGTGAAGATTTACCACCTTGGAAACCCAAAGAGGGTTGCTATGAGTCAGAATCGACCCCATGGCGGTGAGTTTGGCGTTGTTTTGGGCAGGGGGGCCATGGCAGTAGGGCTTGTCCAAGTGCCCACTGCAAGGATCTGTGTCTGGTCACAAGCAGGGAGCAAAAAGGACTTTCTGTTTCAATGATAACTAATTTATACCCTGCAAAGAATGGAGCTCTGGTGGCGTAGTGCCTGAGGCATTTGACTGCTAACCAGAGGGCTGGTGATTCAAACCCACCACCCACCCCTCGGAAGGAAGATTGGGCAATCTACTTCCATAGTGACCCCGCCTCTGAAACCTAAGGAAGGGTCTATGAGTTGGATCCAGTTTGATGGCAGTGAGTTTTTTTAAAGAATGATTGAGTTCTTAGAGTTTTTATTCTCTAACCATTTCTCCATCCATAAGAGCCCAGGTTCTGCATGCATTTCCCATTGCACAAATTGCAACCCCCAGACCTGCCTCACTTTCATTCTTTCCCCCTTTTGCATAAACCTGTATTCATCATTTTGAAGTTCATAAAGTCTTCTGTGCTACAGGACATAGGAATACTTTCTGCATGAAGGGACTGAACACCTAATGAGGTGCCCAGCACTTTGATCTATTCATGATAACCTTAATATTTTCAGTGTTTCCTGTGAGGTGAGCATTGTGCTAATTTTGTATCTACATCATCTCATACTTTTCACAACAGGCACAAGTGATAATGCTCGTTTTATAGATGAGAAAAATTGAGCTTTGGAAAGGAAGTAACTTGTCCTAAGTCACACAGCTCGTCAGTGGTATAACTCTGGTCTGCCTGATTCTAGAACATTCCCTACTTCCATCACACCTTACTGCTTGTTGGACAACAGCATGCAGAGATGGTTGCAAAGGAGTTGCTGACTTACATACTTCAAGCGTTGAACTTTTGCTTCCAGTTCAACAGGGTATTTCTTTCAAGTCTCTTAGAAGTTTTTCCAACCTCCCCCAATTCCCACTTAGTTTTCCACTGATGGCATTTCTCAGTAATTCATATGTTTCTCTCTCGGCTCAGTTGCGCATTAGAGAACACTGCTAGAACTAAACCATGGTAGCGATAAGAAGCTGTCATGCAGTAGAGCAAACAGCGGCTTGCAAGGCCCATAAATTCTGAACAAATGAACTAATATCTCCTCTGATGCTTATTTCCCCTGCAGAATAGTCATGAGAAGGTTGTGGAATGTGTTATCACTGTTATGCTTAACAACCTTTGACTACTTCTATGAAAGAAAAAGAGATATGTTGGGTATTTTAAGACAGCCTTGCAGGTAGCTTCTAAAAAGAATTTACAGGCTTGAAAAAGTGGTTACTTGTTCACCATCTCTGTGTGCTGCTGCCCAACAAACAGGAAGGGATGAGCCATTTTTAAATGAATAATCACAAGGACTACTATGCCTGGAATGACAAAGAGAAAGGCTGTCATGTTCATCATCAAAAAGAACATCTTTAAATCTATCCTGAAATACAACAGTTACTGATACAATAATATCCATACACTGACAAGGAATACCAGTTAATATGATTATTATTCAAATTTATGCACCAACCACTAATGCCAAAGATGAAGAAATTGAATATTGTAACCAACATCTGCAGTCTGAAATTGATGAAACATGCAATCGAGATCCATTGATATCACCCAACTGACCATAAAAATTAAGAAAAATTATCAGTTGAAAACAAAAACAACTTATAAGTAATATGCATTCTAAAGTTTTTTTTTTTTTTTTTTAAAAAAAGATGCATTGAGAATTATTGGTGGTTGGAATGTGAAACTTAGAAAGAAAGAAGAAGGATTAGAACTTGGAAAATAGGGCCTTGGTGATAGAAATGATGCCAAAGATCTTATGATAGAATTTTGCAAGACCAATAACTTGTTCTTGTTGTTGTTATGTGCTCTCGAGTTGGACTCAACTCATAGTGACCCCTCCTTGGGTTTCCAAGGCAGTATCACTAGATTGCCCCATCTTCCTTTGGAGGAGTGGCTGGTGGGTTTGAACTGCCAGACTTCTGGTTAGCAGTCAAATGCCTTAGGCACTACGCTACCAGAGCTCCTAGAGTATATACCACCTGAATTTAGAGACCATCTCAGGAATAGATTTGACACATTGACCAAAGACCACATGAGTATGGGATGACATCAAGGACATTGTACATGAAGAAAACAAAAAGACAAAAAAAAGACAATTCCAGAAAGATGGCGAAAAAGGCTTTTTTCCAACATAAGTGCTCATTCTACACATGACTGCACCAGATGGAATACCCAAGAATCAAATTGACTACATCTGTGCAAAGAGATGATGGAGAAGCTCAATATCATCAGTCAGAACTAAACCAGGGACAGGCTGCAGAACAGACCATCATGTGCAAATTCAGGTTGAAACTGAAGAAAGTTATATTAAGTCCACAAGAGCCAAAGTACAACTTTGAGTATATACCACCTGAATTTAGAGACCATCTCAGGAATAGATTTGACACATTGAACAAAGACCAGGTAAGCATGGGATGACATCAAGGACATTGTATATGAAGAAAACAAAAAGACAAGAAAAAGACAATTCCAGAAAGATGGCGAGTTAGGCAGACAAGCTACACAGTCACTCTATGACAATGAAAGCAGAAAACAATGGAAACAGATACAGAGGATAATCCTGGAACCCTGAGCTTCCAACAGAAGAATAAAGAAGTGATAAATACTAACTAGTAGAAGAAATTGAATGGAAACAGTGAATTAGCAGAAAAACAGAGGTGTGGACTATCAATTGTCCTGACAGCATGGCCATTTTGAATATTTGAAAGTGGTGTTCTGATAAGGGCAGCAGCCTTATAATCAGCCCACTTGCTGATGACTGCACAGGCAACCACACTGGTGGCTGGTAACAAGTAAGCAGATATGACCACACAACCCAACCACATGTACATCTCCTGCAGCCCCACTCACTGGGTGAGGACCACCACCTGCTTCTGCACAAGCTCATCAATGATAGAAGTGGCCAATACTAGCCAAACCCATGGTTAACTGCTGTATATGAATGGCTAACAGAAATCTGTGCATACATTCACATCCTCTACCCCACCCACTAGGGGACAGGTGGTGAATGCTTAAGTACTGCCAAATTAGCAAACAGAGAAGAACACCAGCCCTGCTTGCTTGGATATGTCAAAGCAAAAAGAAAAAAAAAAGTGCAAATCACATCAACATACACTCGCCAATTAAATATAAATACAACAACATTACAATGTCTCAGAGACAACTAACAATCCCAGTTCACATAAAGAAGCAAAATAATGTAGTACAACCAAGGAACCAAAATACAAAGCCAACCCCCCCACCCCCCGAGAAAGAAGTGGCATTGAAACTACCTGATAAGGAATTCAAAAGAATTATGTTTAAGTGCCTTTCAACAGGTTGAAAGACAGATCAAGAAAAACATTGACCAAACCAAGGAAAACAGACAAATTTCTAGAAGAATTTAGGAAAACAATACAAGAACAAATGGAGAAAATAAATAATCAATTAGAAACCATACAAAAACAGCAAATATGAATCCGGGAGATTAATACTAAGATTTCAGAAATAGAGAACACATTGAAAAGGCAAAGAGTAGAATTTAATCAATGGAAGAGAGAATTAGTGAGATTGAAGACAAATCTCTCAATACCACTTTGTTAAGGGAACAGTCAGAAAAAAGAACAACAACAAAAAAAGAAAAGTAGAAGAAAGCCTAAGATTTATGTGGGACACCGTCAAGAGTAATAACTTACATATGATCAGAATTCCAGAACAGGAAGAGAGAAATAAAATCACAGAGAAAATTGTCAGAGATTTGTTGGAAGAGAATGTCATTAATCTGATGAAAGATGAGAAGTTACCCATTCAAGAAGTTCAACAAACCCCATACAGGATAGACCCAAAAAGAAAATCACCAAGACATATCATAACCAAACTTTTCAAAACCAAAAACAAAGACAAAGAAAGAATCCTGAAGCCAGCATGGGGAAAAAATGAAAAGTTATCTACAAAGGGCAACCAATAAGACTAAGCTCTCCTTTCTGAGCAAAAACCATGGGATGACATATATAAAACTGAAAGAAAAAAATTGCCAGGTGAGAATTATATGCCCAGCAAAATTTTCCTTCAAATATGATGTCAAAATTAGGACATTTCCAGATAAACAAATTAAGGGACTTTGTAAAAACCAGACCAGCCTTACAAAAGATGCTAAAAGGAGTCCTTTGGATGGAGAACCAACAACACACACATGATTAACACACATGACAACATAACCCAGAAACCAACCCAGATATAGAACTATCCAAAGTAAAATAAAGTTACAAGACTGAAAACAGGGAACTAGAGACATTAATTTATAAATGAGGATAATTACAAAGCAAAATGAGGGAATAAATAGTGTAGTTACAGAACTTCCAAATGGAGAGGAAGTCAATATAGTTTCAAGATAAAAATAATAAACCACAGGGTAACCTCAAAGAAAATTAATAAACATTCTCATCAAATACTAAAACAGTAACAGGAGCTCTGGTAGCATAGTGCCTAAGGCACTTGACTGCTAACCAGAAGGCTGGTGGTTCAAATCCACCAGCCACTCCTCAGAAGGAAGGTTGGACAATCTACTTCCATAGTGATACTGCTTCGGCAACCCAAGAAGGGGTTGCTATGAGTCGAGTTCAACTCGACGGCACATAACAAAACAAAACAAAACAAAAAAATAGCAGTGAAGGAAAGAATTAAAAAAAAAAAAAAAATCCATAAACTAAATGAACTCAGTACAGAAAATTATATGGAACAAAGAAATCAGAAGCACCAAAAAATACCTATAACAAAATGACAACAGTAAATTCTTGTCAACAATTACACTAAATGTAAATGGATTAAATGAACCAGTAAAGAGACAGAGAGTTGCAGAATGGATAAGAAAACATGCCCCGTCAATAAGCTGTTTACAAGAGACATACCTTAGACACAAAGGCAAAAGTAGTCTAAAAATCAAATGTTGGGAAAAAATATATTAAGCAAATGGCAATCAAAATAAAAAAGAGGAGTGGCTATATTAATTTCTGATAAAATAGACTTCAAGCCAAAAACTACCATAGGAGACAAGGAAGAACATTATATAATGATTAAAGGATAATTGAACAAGAGGACATAGCCATAATAAATATTGGTGCACCCAATGAAAAAGCCCCAAAATACCTCAAACTTCAACAGAAATGAAATTATCCACAATAATAGTGCGAGACTCTAATACACCACTTTCAATGAAGGAGAGCACAACTACAAAGAAGCTCAACAAAGACACAGAAGAACTAAACAATACAACCAACCAACTTGACTTTATAGACATATATACATAACAGTTCATGCAACAACAACACAATGCACATGGAATATTCTCCAGAATAGACCATATGTTAGGCCGCAAAGCAAGCCTCATTAAATTTGAAAACACTGAAATACTGCAAAGCATCTTCTAAGAACCCAATGTTATAAAACTAGAATTCAACAATAGGAAGATCAAGGAGAAAAAAAAGCAAATACATGGAAACTGAATAACACCCTCCATAGAAACTACTGTGTAATAGAAGAAATAAAAAATGAAACAGGAAAATTCCTTGAATCAAATAAGAATGACAGTACAACATACTAAAATCTTTGGGACACAACAAAAGTGGTGTTCAGAGGGCAATTTATAGGAATAAATGCACATATTAAAAAGAAGAAAGAGCCAAAATCAACATCTTAACCCAACATCTTCAACAATTAGAAAAAGAGCAGGAAAAAAAGCCTACAGTCACTAGAAGAAAAGAAATGATTCAAGCAGAAATAAATGAAATAGAAAACAGAAGAGCAATAGAAAGAATCAATAAGACTATAAGTTAGTTCTTTGAAAAGAGTGATAAAATCAACAAACTACTGGCAAAGTTAACAAAAGAAAAGGAGAAGATGTAAATAACACAAATAAGAAATGAAATGGGCAACATCACAACAGAACCAACTGAAATAAAAAGGATAATATCAAGATACTATGAAGAACTGTAACTCCACCAAAATTGAAAACTTAGAAAAAGTAGACAGTTTCCAGAAACACACTACTTACCTAAACTAACAAAGTCTGAGGTAGAAAATTTGAACAGATTCATAACAACAGAGGAAATTAAGCAGGTCATAAAAAAAAACTGCCTATAAAAAAGAGGCCTGGCCCAGATAGTGTCACTGGGGAATTCTACCAAACATTCAGAGAAAAGCTGACATTAGTCCTACTCAAACTATTCCAAAACATAGAAAAGGATGTAATCCTCCCAAATTCATGTTATGAAACAAGCATAACCTTGATACCAAAACCAGGCAAAGACACTACTAAAAAGGAAAACTAGAGACCTATATCCCTCATGAATATAGATGTAAAAATCTTCACCAAAATCCTAGCCAATAGAATCCAACAACACATCAAAACAATAATATGCCATGACCAACTAGGAATCATATCAGATATACAAGGATGGTTCAACATTAGAAAACAGTCAACATAATCCATCACACGAATAAAACAAAGGAAAAGAACCACGTGATCATATCAATTGATGCAGAAAAGCCATTTGATAAAATCTTGCTCCTGATAATAGCTCTCACCAAACTAAGAGTCCAAGGGAAATTCTTTCATATAATAAAGGGCATATATGCAAAACCAACAACCAACATTATTATCAACAGAGAAAGACTGAAAGCATTCTCTTTGTGAATGAGAACAGACGAGGAAGCGTTTTAATACCATTTCTATTCAACATTGTATTGGAAGTCCTAGCCAGGGCAATAAGACAAGAAAGAGAGATAAAAGTGCCTAAGGCATTTGACTGCTAACCAGAAGGCTGGTGGTTCAAACCCATCAGCCACCCCTCAGAAGGAAGTTTGGGCAATCTACTTCCGTAGTGTTACTGCCTCGGAAACCCAAGGAGGGGTCACTATGAGTTGGATCCTACTTGACAGCGGTGAGGTTGGCTTTGTTTGGTGAGACTGACAAAGAAGAAGTAAAGCTATCTCTATTTACAGATGACATGATCCTATACATAGGAAAATGAAGAGACTCAGAAAGAAAACTGCTGAAACTAATTGAAAGATTCAGCAAAGTATCAGGATACAAGCTCGATATACAACAACCTGTTATATTCTTCCACATTAACAAAGAGATCTCTGAAAAGGAAATAAGGAAAACAATATAAATAGCTACCAAAAAGATAAAATACTTAGGAATAAACCTCACCAGGGACACAAAAGACCTATACCAAGAAAACTACAAAATACTACTACAAGAAACTATCAGACCTACATAAATGGAAGAACATACTGTGCTCATGGATAGGAAGACTGAACATTGTGAAAATGTCAAAACTATCCAAAGTAATCTATAGATTCAGTGCAATCCCAATCCTGATTCCATGAATATTTTCAAGGACATAGAAAAATCAATAACTAATTTTATATGGAAAGGAAAGAGACCTTTGATAACCAAAGCACTACTGAAGATGAAGAAGAAAGTAGGAGGCTTCACACTCCCTGACCTCAAAACCTACTATACAGCCACAGTGGTCAAAACAGCCTAATATTGGTATAATGACAGATACATAGACCAGTGGAACAGAATTGAAAACCCAGAAACAGATCCACCCACCTATGGACAGCTGGTCTTTGACAAAGGGCCAAAATCCATTAAATGGGGAAGAGATAGTCTCTTTAACAAATGATGTTGGCAAAACTGATATCCATTTGCAGAAAAATGAAGGTCTGTACTTAACGTTGTACATAAAACCTAATTCAAAACGGATCAAAGACCTAAATGTAAAACCTAAATCTATAAAGTTCCCCAAAGAAAAAATAGGAGCAAACTTAGAGATCCTAATTTATGGCACAAATAGCCTAGCAAACATGACCAAAAATATACAAGCAGCATAACATAAACTAGATGACTGGGACCTTCTAAAAATTAAATTCTTATGCACATCAAAAGACTTCTCCAAAAGAGTGAAAAGAGAACCTACAGATTAGGAAAAAATATTTGGCAACAATATATCTGATAAGAGACTTATCTCTAAAATTCATAGAAAACTCAACAACAAATAACACATTCCAATTTGAAAAATGAGCAGAGGACATGAACAGACACCTCACCAAAGAATATATTCAGGTGGCCTACAAACACATGAAGAAATGCTTGCGATCATTAGCCATTAAGGAAATGCAAATCATCCTTCCTTCAAAACAATAATGAGATACCATCTCTTGCCATCAATAACAGCAAAATTTAACAAGACAGAAAACAAGCTGGTGAGAGTGTGGAGAGATTGGAACTCTCATACACTGCTGGTGGGACTGTAAAATGATAGAATCACTGTCAAAAACAGTGATGCTTCCTTAAAAAGTTGGAAATAGAGATGCTGTGTAATCTGGCAATCCCACTACTAGGTATTTATCCTAAAGAAATGAGAGCTGAGACACAAATACATATATGTATACCCATGTTCATAGCATCATTGTTCACAATTAGCACAGAGATAGAAACAACCTAAGTGCCCATCAATGGGTGAATGGATAACCAAACTATGGTACACAATGGAAACTATGTATCGCTAAAAAATAATGAAGAATCTGCAAAACACTTGGTAATGTGGATGAATTTAGAGGACATTATGCTGAGTGAAATAGGTCGATCACAGAAGGACAGATATTGCATGAGTCCACATCTATGAAAAGTCCAGGAAAGTTGTATACATGGAAGGAAATGTTCTTTGTTGGTTGCCAGGAATGAAAGGGAGGGCACGGGAAAGCTGCTAGCTAGGTAAGAGACACATACTGATTTGGGTGAAGGGAAAGGCAATATACCAAAAGCGGGTGACAAGCACCATATCACTAAGGAAAAAGAACACATGGAGAGGTGCACAAGTCGTGCAGACAACAAAGATAAGTATTATTACATAAAGAATACTGCATTATCAGTAATAACATTAATTTATGGGTGGATACATAGGTAGACAGGCAAGATGATCAGGTATGGGCAGGTGAGTGGGACTATACCCATGACCATTTGCATTTGCTATAAAAATGTCCATATATATAATAGAGCTAACAAAGGGCAAAGTTATGATAATTCCTTAGCCACAACCAAATACCTTGAGAATGTCAAGGTCACTGGGCCTGTGTCTGGGGACCATGGTCACAGAGGACACATAGTTCAACTAGCATAATATAAACCCACTGCCATTGAGTCAATTCTAACTCATAGCAACCCTATAGGACAAAGTAGAACTACCCTATAGGATTTCCAAGGCTGTAAATTTTTATGGAAGCAGACTCCCTCATATATCTCCCGAGGAGCAGCTGGTGGGTTCAAATTGCTGACCTTTCAGTTAGCAGTCAAATGCTTTATCCACTGCACCACCAGAGCTCTGGCATAATATAGTATGCAAAAACACTGTTCTACGTTAGACCCTTAAAAGCTTGCACGCAACCATCTAAGACGCAACAATTGTTCTCTCTTCGTCTGGAGCAAAGAAGAGTATAAAAATTCAAAGTCACATGGAAACAATCCAAGGGATCAGTGGACCATGCAAACCTCAGCCTACACAACCCTGAGACCAGAACTAGATGGTGCCTGCCTACCAGTGCCAACCACTGAGAAAGGGATCAAAATTGGAGACTGTGGATAGAGTGAGAGAAATATGTAGGAAAAAAACCCTCAAAATCATAAGACCAGGCTTACTGGTCTAATAGATACTAGTGAAACCCCTGTAGCTATGGCCCCTAGTCTCCCTTTGGGCCTCCAATTGGACTCCTTCCTCTGGCTTACCTTTCAACCAAACAATACACAGGCCTGTGAGGTAAACAATTACATCAGGCAGTTGCACTTACTACAACAGTCAACCATGGAAGATCAGAAGGGTAGCATTTGCACAGGGAGAAAGCTCAGAAAGCAGGAAATCATAGGAAAGAAAGGACACAGAAAAGGTAGCTGCAAGGAGGAAGTAGGAAAACAAGTGTTACATTGTGGGGATTGCAATCAATGTCATGAAACAAAGTGTGTATGCACTGTTGAATGCAAAATGAATTTGCACTGTAAACTTTCACCCAAATCACAATAATAATCAATTAAAAAGACAAAGAAAGAAAAGGTCAAAATGGGTATCAGAACAGACTGTGAAACTTGCTCCTGAACGTATAGTAGCTAAAGCAAATGGAAAAAATGATGAAGTAAAAGTGCTGAACAAAAGATTTCAAAGCGCAGCTCAAGAAGGCAAAGTAAAGTATTATAATGAAATGTGGGAAGAACCTGGAATTAGAAAACCAAAAGGGAAAAACACACTTGGCATTTCTCAAGCTGAAGAAACTGAAGAGGAAATTTAAGCCTCCCATTGCAGTATTGAAGGATTTGATGGGCAAAATACTGAATGATGCAGGAAACATTAAAAGAACATGGAAGGAATACACAATCACTATACCCAAAAAATGGGAGCTCTGGTAGCGTAGTGCCTAAGGCACTTGACTGCTAACCAGAAGGCTGGCAGTTCAAACCCACCAGCCACTCCTCGCAAGGAAGATAGGGCAATCTACTTCCATAGTGATACTGCCTCGGAAACCCAAGGAAGAGTCGCTATGAGTCGGGTCCGACTCGACGGCATATAACAACAACAACAACATACCCAAAAATAATTGGTTGATGTTCAGCCATCTCAGGAGGTAGCATTTAATAAAAAACTAGGGGTACTGAAGGAAGAAGTCCAAGTTGCACTGAAGGCATTGGTGCAAAATAAAGCTTCAGGAATTTGATGAAACACCAACTGAGATGTTTCTGTAAATGGATGCAACACTGAAAGTACTGACTCATCTATGTCAAGATACTTGGAAGGCAACCACCTGGCAAACAGACTGGAAGACCTGGTATATTTAGGCCCTTTCCAAAGAAAAGTGATCCAATAATGTGGAAATTACTGAGCAGTATCATTAATATCACATGCCAATAAAATTTTTCTGAAGATAATTTGAAAATGGTTGCAGCAGTACATTGACAGGGAACTTCCAGAAATTCAAGCTGGATTCAGAAGAGATGTGGAAGAAGGGATATCATTGCTAATGTCAGATGGATCTTGGCTGAAAGCAAAGAATACCAGAAAGATGTTTACCTGTGCTTTATTGATTGTCTAAAGGCATTCAACTGTGTGGATCATAACAAATTATGGATAAAATTGTGAAGAATGGGAATTGCAGAACACTTAATTGTGCTCATGTGGAACTTCAAAGTAGACCAAGAGGTAGTCGTTCAAACAGAACAAGTGGATGCTGTGTGGTTTTAAATTGGAAACATTGTGCATCAGGGTTGTATCATTGTATCATTGTATTCAATTTGGGCAAATAATCCCAGTAGCTGGACTCTATGAAGAGGACGTATTGGAGCATAAATATTGGAGGAAGACTCATTAACAATATGCAGATGACACAACCTTCCTTGCTGAAAGTGAAGAGGACTTGAAACACTTAATGATGAAGATCAAAGACTACAGCCTTCAGTATGGATTAGACTTCAACATAAAGACAACAAGTCCTCACAGTTGGACCAGTAAGCAACATTATGATAAAGAGAGAAAAGATTGAAGTTGTCAAGGATTTAATTTTACTTGGATCTACAATCATCGCTCAAGGAAGCAGTAGGAATGAAATCAAAGAATTTACTGCATTGGGCAAATGTGCTGCAAAAGACCTCTTTAAAGAGCAAAGATGTCACTTTGAAGACTAAGGTGCTCCTGACCCAAGCAGCTTGCTGTCTTTCCAGTAGCCTCATATGCGTGTGAAAGCTGGAAAACTAAAGAATAATTGGGTCATTTGCATTATGATGTTAGCGGAGAATACCAAATATACCATGGACTGCCGGAAGAATGAACCAATCTGTCTTGGAAGAAGTACAGGCAGCACACTCCTTAGAAGCAAGAATGGCAAGACTTCACCTCTCCTACTTTGCACTTGTTATTTGGAGAGAACAGTCCATGGAGAAGGACATAATGCTTGGTAAAGTAGAGGGTCAGTGAAAAAGAGGAAGACCCTCAATGAGATGGACTGACACAGTGGCTGCAACAGTGGACTCAAACATAGCAACAGTTGTGAGGATGGTGCAGGACCAGGCAGTGTTTCCAGCTATTGTACATAGGGTTCCTGTGAGTCGGAACCTACACACCGACACCTAATAACAGACCACAGAATTTTCATCTGTCCTCCCTTAGCTTGAGAGTGCCAGGCATCCCAGGGAAAAGAATAATTGATTAAAACTTTTGTTCCAGTCCTAAAGTTCCACCAATGACTTCTGGGACCTCAGGCAAGTTCATTAAATCTGAACCTCAGTTCCTCATCTGTAAAATGCAAGTGTTTCTTTTGCCCTACCTGTAGCAGAATTCACAAGCAGTCCCTGGGTTGCACAAATGATTAAATGCTCAACTACTAGCTGAAAGGCTGACAATTCAATTCCATTCAGAGGCACCTAGGGAGACAGGCCTGGTGATCTGCTTCTGAAAGGTCACAGCCTTGAAAATCCTATGGAGCGTGTGTACGCTGCACACACAGGGTCATCACGAGTTAGACTCTTCTCAGTGGCAGCCAGTGACAACACTGCCATAGCTAAATTGTCTTGTGGGTTAAGAGCGGGTATAAGAAGGACTTTATTATGTAGGGTATACATGTGGAAAATAATGGTATACAGATTCCTAATTCCTGGAGCTTTTGAAGATATGAGATGAGACAATAGATCTATGGAAAGTTCTATGAAGAAGTAAAAGCTATCTGTACCTTTGAGGTGGTAGTTATTGCTCAGGCATTAGCTATGTGTCTCTCACAGCAGGGAGAAGGAGGGTTTGAGAAACAACGGGGTGGGATGGGGGAATTCAAGGAGAAAACCCACAGCAACCTATAGGACTGAGTAGAACTGCCTCATAGCATTTTCAAGGCTGTAAATCTTTACAGAGGCAGACTGCCACCTATTTCTCCCAGGGAATGGCTGGTGGGTTTGAACCACTGACCTTTTGTTTAGCAGCCAAGTGCTTTAACCACTGCACTACTAGGGCTTCTTTTCAAGGAGAAGCTTTATTTAAAACAGAAACTACTTAAAATAGAGACCAAAAGTTTACAGTAACTTTTCAGGGATGTTGAGTCACTTTCAACTCATAGTGACACCATATGACAGAGTAGAACTACCCCCAATGGAACAGAGTGCCAGATCTTTCTTCAGAGGAACAGCTGGGTGTGTGCAAACCACCAGCCTTTTGGTTAGCAGCCCAGCACATAACCATTTGCACCACTTAGGGACTCCTAATGGGAGCATAGTGTCTAAGGCATTTGATTGCTAACCAGAAGGCTGGCGGTTCAAACTCACCAGCCAGCCACTCCTCAGAAGGAAGATTGGGCAATCTACTTCTGTAAGGATACTGCATCGGAAACCCAAGGAGTAGTCGCTATGAGTTGGAATCTACTCAATGACAGTGAGTTTAGTTTTTGGGTTGGTTTTAAGAAGCTGTGATGGTATAGTGGTTAAGGCATTTGGCTGCTAACCAAAAGGTCAGTGATTTGAACCCACCAGCCACTCCATGAAAAAAAGATGAGGCAGTCTGCTTCCATAAAGATTTATCACATTGGAAACCCAGTGGGGGTTGGTATGAGTCAGAATTGACTTGATGGCAACGAGTGAGGGACTCCTAATTAGCATAATACTTGCCTCATAGCAAACACTCAAAACACAGCTCCTTACTACTGGGGGCAGGGGTGGAAGAGGGGGATTCGATTAGGAATTTATTTTGAGGAACAAAATTAAAACTTAGGACAAGAAGTGTGTTATGTTTAGCAAAATTTAAGGTTATAGTTGCAAATGTTCCTTAATTCTTAATATAAAGTGTTAATTATTATGACATAATTAATGATAGCAATAAAGGACAGCATTCTCTTCCCATTTGACCATGTCCAAGACTCATAAAGAAGGTCTTTTTCACCAAATATTAGGTAGGGCTTCAGCACTTTTTCCAAAGCCCTCTTTGATCCCTTACTGTCATTAAAACTTTTCTCTTTTGAAAGGCCTGTTGTCTCTACATCCTGGTGGATTTTTCTCCTCCTCAGTTATTTACTGAGTAACTCTGCCACTCCCTGGGAAAGACTTAAGTAGTTCTTCAATATCGCTTTCACTGACTACATGAAATCTTGCATCTTTTATAGTATTAGCTATTTCCCCTTTCAATTGATGTGCATTGCACTTGCATTGCTTTATCAAATGCTAAGTTCATCCAACCAATCCATAAAAATGTTGACTCGATGGGCTGACCTGAATGCTGATATTAAATGAGGAATAATATTTGATTTTATAAGTGCTCACTCATGGGTTAAATTTTCAGATTTTGATGATTCTTTCATCCCTAAGTAATCTTCTAAATGGCCAGTTGCTGTTGAATCTACTCAATCATGGTGACCTCATGTGTGTCAGAGTGGAACTGTGCTTTACAAGGTTTTCATAGCTGTTTTTTTTTTTTTAAATAGAACACCAGGCCTTAATACTAAGGTGCCTCTGGGTGGATTCGAACAGCCAACCTTTCAGTTAGTCACTGAGTGCTTAACTAGTTGCAAAACCCTGGGACTCAAATCTTCCAAAGACAGGAATCAAAAAGTGATCAAGTTTCCCATGATTAAGAATATGGGCTGTAGAGTCAGAGTACTTGGGTCTGAATCCAGCTTCTACTTGTACTATTGATGTGACCTTTGACAAAATAACCAAATTAAATTATTGGAGCCTTACTTTTCCCCATCTAAAGAGGACATTATGTTGTTGTTATTGTTGTTGTTGTTATTTGCTGTCGAATCGGCCCCGACTCACAGCGACCCCTCCTTGGATTTCCGAGGCAGTATCACTACGGAAGTAGGATTGCCCAACCTTCCTTCCGAGGAGTGGCTGGTGGGTTTGAACCGCCAGCCTTCTGGTTAGCAGTCAAGTGCCTTAGGCACTATGCTACCAGAGCTCCTAAAGAGGACATTATATTAGTGCCTAACTCATGGGGTATTGTGAGGGTTAAGTGAAGTGGTTGAGGTAAGGAGCTTAGTGCAGTTCTTAGAGCATAGCATACCCTCAGCAAGTGCTAACTGTTTTTATGGCCAAGGGTTCTTGCTCACATTCTTGGTTTTCATCAGAATTTTTACTCATCTGTGGCCTACTTTTCCTGTGGAGCTCCAGTTCATAAGTTCAGAGACAGTCTACATTCAAGTCTAAGTTCTAAGGTAAATGAGGCTGCAGCAGATAGGAGGCATTTCAAAAGCACATTCAGGGTTGGGAATAAGTGTTGCCTATGTTCAAGGTCTTTTGTGTAGCAAGAGAAGTTCAAGTACGGTGCATATCAACAGCTCCGCCTTTGAAGGGAGGAATGGCTGGCCGCATCTCATAACAGAACTAGGTGGGCAAGGGAGGCATCGACAAGCGTTGCTGTTAGGCACCAGTGAGCCAGTTCTGCTTCACAGCAACCCCATGAGACAGAGCAGAACTGCTCCCTAGGATTTTCTTGGCTGTGGTTTTGATCATCGTTATGGGAGCAGATCACCAGGCTTTTCTGTTGCAGAGCTGCTGCATGAGTTCAAACCACCAAGCTTTTGGTTAGCAGCACGTGTCTAACCATTTATGCCATCAGGGTTCCTTACCTATAAGGGTACTGGAATGCCCTGCCTGTACCCTCTCCAGCACATAGAGCCTGCAGCTGCCTGAGATTAACCAGGTGTTGGTGTCTGATAATAAGAAGAATGGAACGTGGAGAGGGCAAGTTCTTACAGAAAGGTACCAGCAGATCCGGAGTAAGGAACCTGCATTTCTCAGGTGCAAAAGCACTGTAGAGAGATACTTCACACATGTTTGGCACTTAATAGGTTTATCTGAAATGCTTGCTGACAGGATAAACACATGCAGAACACATGGCTTTTATTTGAATACTTCCTAGTTTCCTGTGAAGAGAAGAATTCTGATGAGCTATTGCTGAGAAACTTGTGTGACAAGTTAGAATTAGTTAAAAAAATAAAAGCTGAGGAGCACACAGGGCCCAGATTTGATTTGCTCTTTAAATAAGACTGTTATGCAAACTGGTGGTTGTGGTAGTTAAGGTTATGTGTCAACTTGGCTGGGCCTGGTCTTGAATGGCTGGGTAGCTGGATATAGTTATTTCCCATGATGAGACTGGTAATCAACTCCATGGTGGAGTCTGCTGTGAACAGCTGAGTGGTGTGCTTCAAGTATATAAGAGGCATCGAATAGGTCGCTGGAGTTTTTGGCATGCTTGGACCCAGTTGTAGCTGAGTCTTCATTCAGCAGCCTGCCATATTACTTGGCAATCTTGGGACTGTTTCTGGACTTGAATTAGTGGCCTGCCATATTGTCTGCTAATCCTGGGACTGTGCCATTTTACTTGTCAACCTTGGGTTCATCAGCCTCAGCAGCTGCCTGTATTAAGAGACACCTCCAGCTCCAGTGAGCTGGAAGCAAGAGGCAGAGCTGCAGCCCAAAGTCAAGAGGCTTTCACCCCCTAGAGCTGGCACATTGAACTCAGGTTTCTAGCCTCCTAAACTAAGAAGAAAAATCCCTGTTTGTTAAAGTCATCCACTTGTGGTATTTTCTGTTACAGCAGCACTAGTGGACCAAAACAGTAGTGGTACAGAAATTTTTGCTAGACATGCCTTAGTATTATTAATTTAAAAATAGTATTTCATTGTGCTTTTGGTGAACATGTACGCAGCAAGTTGGGGTCCCATTTGACAATTTCCACACAGATCGATCAATGACATTAGTTACATTTTTCACAATTTGTCAACAGTCTCTTCAATTGTGTTCTGGTTATTCCATTGTCACCATTTTCTACCCCATCTTTAGACTAGATGTTGACCTATAGGGGACATGCCTTAATAGGACAATGGGTGTTTGTTTCATCTCCAGGTAAAATGATAGTGGGAGCCATTTGGTAAGTGTGTCACAACCAGTCCCCCAGAAGCCTTCCTTCTGATTTTGGAGCACTGGCCAGGGCCCCGAGGGTCCCTTGAGCATCTTGGGGACTATGCAAAGCAGGAGTCACTGAGCAGAGCAGGAAACAAGACTGTGTCCCTCATCTTATGATAGACATTGTTTCCCCATATGCACAATGGGACACGACCTCTCCTTTCCTGGTGGAGACCCCAGAAATCACCCCCCAGGAATGACAATTCCCCTCATCCATTGCACCAGGCCCTAAGTGACAAACGTCTTCCTTTGAGGCCAAGACCAATGCCTCCAGTTCAGCTATATGACTTCAGGGCACCCAGGTGCTATTTTCTGAGAAAGGAGATACCAGTGAACTCTTGATTTAACTGATAGAAGCCATATACCCTATAGGAAGGTGGCTCCACAGGTATGCTTTCCAGCCCACCCACTCGAAGGGGTCCATTCTGAGCTTCTGATTTGCCTTCCCCACTTCTCACCCTTGCCTTACAATCAGGAGGAAGAGTTTGGAATCTCAGAAGTCCCACCTGCTGCTCGCCTTTCATTGAGCTCTGGTCTTAGGAAGCCCTTGTTGGGCTCTGTTTGTAGGGCCCTTGCTGAAGTTTTGCCCTCATGTTCCCTTATATACCCTTACCTGCAGGCATCAAGGGAGGGGTCTGAAAAAGGCAAAGAGGAATCTATGTGAAGATCAACTTCATTTATTAATCTGGGTGAAAGCAGAGAATTTTATTATAATGCCATTGTTAGGCGTAGTGCCTAAGGCACTTGACTGCTAACCAGAAGGCTGGCGGTTCAAACCCACCAGCCACTCCTCAGAAGGAAGGTGAGCAATCTACTTCCATAGTGATACCACCTCAGAAACCCAAGGAGGGGTCACTATGAGTTGGGTCCAACTCCACAGCACGTAACAACAACAACAACGTTGTCAGGCGAAGTCCGTTCAAAATGAAACAAGCAAACCTATATATTCATTATCACATTTTGTGACAGGCATTAATGATTCTGTCCACTGGTCCTGGGGATACTTCAGTTACCTAGACAAACCTGGATCACTGCCCACCTGAGGGTCTGTGGCTATAGGGACATGCTGTAAGTAATGTGAAAAGCTCTGAAGGAGGCACAGTAGGGGTTACAAGCATCACAAACAGGTACCATGTGGTTTAGAGGGTCAGAGGAATCTTGTTGAGAGGTGATTTCATTGTTTGACCTATCTGCCATAATAATTCAGTGGTAGAATCCTCATCTCCCATGCGTGAGACTAAGGAGCTTTGGTGGCCTAGTGGGTAAGGCATTTGGCTGCTAACCAAAAAAAAAAAAGGTTGGCAGTTCAAACCCACCAGCTGCTCTGTGAGAGGACGATGAGGCAATCTTGTTTCCGTAAAGATTTACAGACTTGGAAACCCAATGGGGTCGCTATGAGTTGGAATTGACTCGATGGCAGTGGGTTTTTTTTTTGTTGTTTTGTTTTGTTTTTGCATGTGTGAGACCCAGGTTCAATTCCAGGCTGTTGCACCTCATGGCACAGCCATTGGTGGCCTGTCTTTGGAAGACTGTATATTGCTATGATGCTGAACGGGTTTCACCAGGCTTCCAGACTAAGAGTAGGAAGAAAGGCCTGGTGATGTACTTCTGAAAATCAGCCTATAGATCACAGTGGTCTGACCCTGTTGCACACGGGGTCACCACGAGTCAGGGCCCAACTTGACATCAGCTAACAAGAACAATAGCTATGAAAACAGAGTTGTGAACACGTACTGTCTCTAAGCACTGTGTAAATAGCCGGCCTGCCTGAGCTGGTTTGTTGCTGCCCAGCCCCTAGGAGATGGGTGTTACTGTCAGCCCCATTTGACAGGTGGGGAAATGTGGCACAGAGAGGTGAAGTGACATGCTCAGGGCTCATAGCTGACAGGTGGTGAGGTTGGTATCTGGGCTCAGGGGATCTGCTTGTGTATATACATGTATGCACGTACACACAAGCTCAGGTAGGGTGAGGCTTGGGGTGACCTGAGCCGTCCTCCTTACCCTCCCCACTGTGTTTCTGCCAAGAAGGGGCCTGTGCCCCAGGATGTTTGCAGGCTTCATTCGCCTGGGCAGTTACCCAGCTCTCCTTTAATCTGTGGCCGGATGAGAAGAGCTGACTTGGCACTGCTGGCCGAGGGAAGGGCCACATATCATTGTCCCTTCCACTGAAGCACACCTCTCAAGCAGTTCCGGGGTGGGGCGGGGGCTTGGCCACGAGCACAGGCCTGCCTTTATCTCCCCTCAGTGCTGGATAGGCCTGAAGAGAGACGCATTTACTTGCCAGCTGGGGTGACCGCCATCAAAAACAAGGGTTTCTCCAAGGAGGAAATACAAAGGTTCCATCCGGAATGCTGGGGGTGCAGAGGATCAAGGAGTAGTTGTCTGGTCAGGGTCCACTTGAGAAATACAAAGAAAGAAATAATCAACCCAGAAGAGGGCTTGAAGAGGCCTTGCCTGAATATGACATAGAAGGAATTTGGCTGGGGAAAGGTGAGGGGTTCCAGGCTCTGAACTGCAGTCTGGGCTCTTTGGTTGCATATGTGGAAAGAAAGGGGTTTCTCTCCTGGTAGAAAGGTTTCTGAGTGGTCTGAAAATGACAATAGTTAACATATCTCAAGTGCTTTCTCTGTGCCTGCTGTAACCCCCCATGTTTTACACACATTGTCATGAGGTCCCCACGATAGCTCTGTGATACTGCCTGCTATTATCCCCACTTTAAAGAGGAGGAAAATGGAGGTGCAGCAAGGTTAACTGGCATGCCCAAGGTCATAGAGCTGGGATATAGAGCAAGTTGAGTTCTACTCCTAGCTCTGCCATTGACTGACCATGGACAAGTTCCCTTTCTTCCTTAGGCCTCAGATTCTCCATCTCCATAATGAAAGGACTGGACACAGTGGTTTCTAAAGGCTGTTTCAGCACTTAAGTTTCCATGATTGTGTCCTAGGATCATTCAGCCACTGGGCATCTAGGTTTCCTGACACCCCTGCCCAGTTCTCCACCCTCATATTCGCCTATTTCTGAACAATTCTCCTGAAATCTCCTTTTGTATATAGAATTCCCTACAACTGTATGAGACATTGATTGTTCATGCTAGAATTCTTGCTTCCTATGCCAGAAACCCAGGTAGCATAGTGCCTAAGGCACTTGATTGCTAACCAGAAGGCTGGTGGTTCAAACCCACCAACCACTCCTCAGAAGGTTGGGCAGTCTACTTCCGTAGTGATACTGCCTTGGCAACCCAAGGAGAGGTCGACTCGATGGCACACAACAACAACAACAACATACCAGAAACCCAGGTTCGATTACTGCAATGCACCTCATACACAGCCGCCACCTGTCTCCCAGTGGAGGCGTGTGTGTTGCTGTGGTGCTGAACAGGTTTCAGTGGAGCTTCCAGACTGAGATGAACTAGGAAGAAAGGCCTGGCAATCTAGTTCCAAAAATCAACCAATGAAAACCCTGTGGATCACAAGGTCCAATCCATAACTGATCATGGGGATGACACAAAACCAGACAACATTTTGTTCCATTGTGTGGGGCATCTCCATGAGTTGGTGGCCAATCTGACGACAGCTAACAATAACCACTACCTTACAACTATACCAAACCGAAAAACCAAACTTACTGCCACTGAGTCAGTTTCACCTCAGAGTGACCCCTCCTTGGGTTTTTGAGGTGGTATCCCTGTGAAAGTAGATTGCCCAAGGAGTGACTGGTGCATTTGAACCGCCAGACTTTTGGTTAGCAGTCAGATGCTTTGGGCACTACTCCACCAGAGGGAGGTGGTTTGGTTTGGTTTTTTATTGTTTTCCAAATTTGGGCTCAAGAAATCTTTTTTTTTTTTTTTTTTTTTTTAACTTTCTTTCTTTGTAAAATCTCTCCCTCCCATCCCACTATGCAGGGCCTACTCATGGCCATACAGCCTCCCCCTCAGCACAGCCCTGCAGGCAGACTTTGTTCTTTCCTTTGACTAATATTTACTGAACACCTGACACAGTGGCTTACCTAAGATCACAGAGCTAGTAAGTAGCCAAGCCAAGTTGGAACTTACAGCCAGGTCTGTTCTGCACATAGTAGGTCTTCAAGGAATGTTACCTTCTCATCACCTCATTATACTGCTCTTCTTCCTGTTGCTTCCATTTTCAGACAGAAGGCAGAGCAGGCTGGGGGTAGGGTGACTACCTCTAGCCCGCTGGGATGGTCTCCCAAGCCATCCTACTTTTGTGTGTATGTAAACCTTTAACTGACTTTTTTTTTCAATTGTATAATGATTTGGGTGAAAGTTCACAGAGCAAATTCATCTTCCATGCAGCAGTTCACATACACTTTGTCTCATGACATTGACGGTAGTCTCCCACAATGCAACAGCTCTCCTCCTTCTTCCTCCCATAGCCACCTCTTCCCTATGCACTCCTCCCATGCACTCCTGACCCTCGAGCTGTCTCCCTGTACATACTAAGCCTTTCTATTCTCCCATGATTGATCTCTCCAAGGAGTGTATCTAATGTAAATGTTCAGTTCATATGCCTGTCTTTTGTTTGGCAGGAAGCCACAGAAGTGGATTCAATTCCAGACCTGAAGGGCAGCTAGCAGCTGTAGTCTCCAGGGTTCTACCAGGCTCTATCAGACCAGCAAACCTGGTCCCCTCTTTTGCTCCACATTGTTCTCCCACTCTATCTAGGATCTCCTACATAGATACCCCTATGTGTTTGACAGTGGTAGCCAGGTACCATCTAGTTCTTCTGGTCTCACAGTTGTATAGGCTGAGGATCGCATGGTGTAGTAGTCTCTTGGACTAATTGTTTCCATGTGTCTTTGGTTTTCTTCATTCTTCTTTGCTCTGGACGAGGAGAGACTCATCGTTGCATGTAGATGGCCACCAAGTCCTCCAACTTTTGAACAAGTTGCTCAGCAGCTCCACCACCCCAACTCTGCAATCAACAACAACCTCCTTAGTAACTCTGTTTTCCCAAAGTTGTACTCAGCATTTCCCCTAGCAAAGAGGGCTGTAATCAGATAGGTACCATCTTCCCAAATCCTCCAAATCTGAGATCTTAACCATCTTTGCTGCTTAAAACAGGTGCTTCACCTCCCAACTCCAGGCCCTTTCTCTAGGATCTCATGAAGAAGCTCTTAGCTCAATTCAACATTAAATACTGGTGGAGTTAATTGGCTCACATACTGAAAAGGTCCACAAGAAGTTGGCATTAGGTCAAATTGTCAGGGCTCAGTATCTACCCATCTCCTGACTCTGCCTGCTGCTGCTGTCTTCTAGAATTCAAGACAAGGAAAGATCTCTTCATGGTTTGGATACACACCTGAAGTTAACTCTCACTGGGCCAGTTGCCTGCTGGGTTCAGGAGCATACACTGGGCTAGTTGGTCAGGCCCAGCTTAAGTGCCCACCTCTAGAGCTAGGGTGAAATCAACTCCCCCCCCC
>NW_006921649.1:6315910-6344688 GCF_000298275.1 Orycteropus afer afer
CATATAGACTGAGAGTCATGGAGAGGTGGTTTCCCAGGGAATTTGTAATGTTCTCACCCAAAGAAGGGGAACAAGGGGGAGAATTTGTGGCAAAAAGTCAATATGTCCCTTCTTTCACACCTTCCCATGCTGGTCCTCAATTCCCAGTGTGAGAGAGCCCCTTTCCTGCACTGACACTCCCACATCACTTTGTACCTTTATGTTTAAGCCCTGATGTTTTGCTCTATCCCAGATGACTAACATCTGGCTAAGGGCAGAGCAGAAGAGAAAGGAAATGGAAGAGAATCTGTCTTTGTCATAATCTCATAATCATTCATTCACTCACTCATTCTTCTCATTAGGTTATTCATCTGTTTGTTCAACAAATATTTATTGAATGTCCATGGCATTTCAGGCAATAAGTTAAATCAGGGTTTCTCAAACTTGTCATTGGTGCATCCTTCTCACAAGTATTGTCAACAGAAGCAGAATGATGTTATCAATTCCTAATACCCTGCGGGAAGGCTCTGAGCCTGAGTTCTGGTCTCCTTTCCAGACAAAAATGGTGGTGGTGTTAAAGACACACTAGCACTGCACAGGAGACTCTTGATCAAATCTGAAAGACTGAAAGAGAATTGAAAAGGGAATAGTTTTCTTACTAAGAGATCCAATGCCTATTCTTGTCTTGCATGTGTACCACCTGCGGTTATCCTGTGTACCACCTAGATTCATCATGTACACATGGGAAATATAAAATACTGACGTGAATTTAGAAACAAATCCAATATAGACCTTGTCTTGAAGCAATTTCTACTGTCGGACATAACTGAAAGTACTACAAGGTAGGAAGTGAAGGATAGCAGAGTCCAAACTCAGTGCTGTGGGAAATCAGCAGAGGGCCTGGTGAAGGCTGCAGAGAGAGTTGATATTTGCAGTAGATCTGGCCCCTGGGGAGGTTATTGACCTCCAGAGAAGGGAGTAGGGCATGCCAGGCAGGGAGGACACGTGAGCAAAGACAGGGAAGTGAGGCAGAAGGCCTGCCCACAGGTATGTTGTTTCTATGCCAAGGGCTACCTGCCCACTCTGGAGTGTCCTGTTTATACTCAGATCCAAATGGTGTTGTTTAATAGACTCTCTTGACCTGCCACAAGCGCTTCCCACTCAGAGCTGCGATTGGGATGTCTGCCCAGTGGCATGCCCCACTCCACACCTTCTGCACCCAGAACACTGGGTTCCTCCTCATTCCCTGCCCAGTCACCCTAGAGTAGCAGCTGATCTAGTGGAAGGAGCACAGGCTCTGGGGTTTGGTTGACTAGATTCTGAACCCAGGGCTGCTTCTGTCCAGGTGGGCACTTAACCTTCTTTCCTGTTAACTGCAGATAATCAGAGTGTGTACCTCAAAGGGTGGTTGGGAGCATCAAACGAGACGGTACCTGTCAAATGCTTAGCACATGGCCTGGCACATGGTCAGGGCTCAATGAACGTTAATGAACACAAGTTTTGAAAGATTGCTTCCCAAGCATTTGTTGAGTACTTAAAATTGAGACACATTTTGCCGCCTACCCCAATTACTTTACAGTCATGTGACTTCAAGTGAGTTAACCTTCCTGAACCTCTGTTTCATCATCTGAAAAATGAGCTATCTACTCATAGAGGAAGATTGAATAACATTTACAAAGTAAGAACCACATAGCATGCCCTTAGCATCTCCAGGTGCTTTGGCTGTGCTTTGGTTTATCTAATAACATATTCAAGTAGCATTCATTGAGAGTAACATTCGTTGAGTTCCAACTTGATGCCAAAAGTTTTATATACTATTTTTTCCCAATTGTCAAATAACTATAAAATATTATTATTCCCCAGTTTGCAAATTGCATGGTGGTTAAGAGCACAGAACCTGCCGGGTAGCTTCAAATCCCAGCTCTGGCCACTTACCAGACGTAGGGTAGGGCCTTGAGCAACTCATTTCACTTCTCCATGCCTTGGTTTCCATCTAAAATGTAGACACCAGACCAAGTGCCAATGAGTCAACTCCAATTCATGGTGACCCCATGTGTGTCAGAGTAGAACTGTGTTCCATAAAGTTCTCAGTGGCTTTTTTTTTTTTTTAAGTACTTTGTCAGGCTTTTCTTCTGAAGCACTTACCTCTGAGTGGACTTGAATTTCTAAGTCTTCAGTTAGCAGCCAAGTGTGATGATCATCTCCACCACTCAGTAATATCCTCTCACAGAGTTGCTGTGAGGATTCAGCTGAGTTAATACATGTAGGTCAGTGCCTATCATATATTAATGCTCTATAAATGAGTACTCTTATTATTATAGGAGTCCCTGCGTGGTGCAAATGGTTAAAGTGTTTGGCTGCTAACCAAAAATTTAGAGGTTCGAGTCCACCCAGAGACACCTCCAAAGAAAGGCCTGGTGATCTGCTTCCAAAAAACCAGCCAGTGATAGCCCTCTGGCCCATAGTTCTGCCCTGATGCATGGATTGGCTGTGAGTTGGAGTCGATTCAATAGCAGCTGGTTCTGATTTTTAAAATTATTATTACTGCTATTACTACTACTGAGAAAACTCAGATGAAGGGGTTATTTCTTCAGCAGGTAAATGACTGAACTTGAATTTGAACCCAGGCCTGCTGGCTACAAAATACACATTCCTTCTGTTCCACAAAGAGCCTCTTCCCTCTTACTTTGAAACCCCTTCTATGTGTTTTTCTGACCCTTCTATGAAGTTGGTCTTTTCAGGTCTGGGACACTCTTCCATACTGCCTAGTAGCACTCAAAAAAAAAAAAAAAAAAAACCCTCACTGCCATTGAATCGATTCCAACTCATAGCGACCCTTCCTTGGGTTCCCAGTCTTCCTTCTGAGGAGTGGTTGGTGGGTTTGAACTGCTAGCCTTCTGGTTAGCAGTCAGATGCCTTGGATACTATGCCGCCAGAGCACTAGGCCCTCTAAACTCACCGCAGTAGGTTGGCTAACTCCTTTCCCTGCTTTCCTGAAGAAGAGCCATGACTGAGCTTCCTCCGCCTCCCGAGCTTCCCGGGAGATACCCTTTGGCAGCCTGGCTCTTCCTTCTAGTCTCTTTCTTCCAGTCCCAAGTGCTTCTTCCAGACCCAGCAGCCAGTTCTTGCCCTTTGCATATGAAGTCCTTAAGTAAAGAAACTAGACACTACTGATGTGCAAACATGGCAGCAGCCCTGCTCTGACCTTGCAGAGTCTCTGCCTTTCTCTGGGGTCCTGCTACAGAAAGAGGTCTTGAGGGCCTGACAGTACCTACCTTCTGATCTCCCCACCCAAAAGAGTTTGGGTTGCTGCCATCCCCCCTTCCATCCTCCAGAAGCCTGACCTCCTTTGCCTTGAGGCCTGTTCCTCTGTAGCTGTGTGTCATCAAGCGAATTCTGGCACCTCACAATGCCTTAGTTTCCTCTGCTGCACATTGTGTGGTTGAGAATGTTGAAGACATACCATGTTCTTTAGAAAACCAGTTGCCATCATGATTCGAACTCCTGGTGACTTCGTGCATGTCAGAGTAGAACTGTGTTTCATAGGGTTTTCAATGACTGATTTTTCAGATATAGATTGCCAGGCCTTTCTTTCAAGATACTTCTGGGTAGATTCAAACCTTCCAACCTGTTGTTAGCAGCTGAAGACATTAATCATAAAAATCCCTGCCCTCCAGGACCCAGGTTGAGACTGCTTCCCATACAGAACCACCTGAGCATGGTCTGGAATATGGGTCTCTTCTTTCTTTCAATCATTTGGCACTTTTTATGAAAGTTTCATTTTGAGCTATTTCTTTATTACTTTCATTTATATATATATATATATATATATATATATATATCATATGTGAATGAATATGTTTGTGTGTTTATTTCCAGCTGATTTAAGCTCATATCCAGTACTTGGTGCTGGCCATATGGTGGCCACACAAAAGATATTTGCTGATTAGCTCAGGCTCTTTCAAAAATGAATGTTTTTTTCATCTTATGTTTGTCAGTATTGACACTGATACACTGGAGCAGACATAAATCAAAGGTTCATTGCTGAGTCCTTTTTCCTCAGTTTCCATTTTCTCTAAGGAAAAGCAAAATTTTAAATATTTGGATATAAATATATTTGGAAATATATTTTATTTTTCATTTTAACATTAAACTTTACTATGACATGAGATATATTAATGGATTAGGTTTGTATGATCAACAATGGCCCAAATAGTGTAGAAGTTGTAGACAAATGCATATGGAAATATGCTCATAAATGAAATGATACCATAAAAATAAACAGGAGCAAATACACAAATATTTCAGCACTTAGTGAACATCATGACTAAATTAAAACTTTCCTCTCCTGGCCTTCACAGTTGTGAACTTATGAATCATTTCATTGAAATCAATCTTTCATGAACTCACTTGTTGTTAGGTGCCATCAAGCAGTCTCTGACTCATAGTGACCTTATGTACAACAGAACAAATCATTGCCTGATCTGTGATAGCTCATGATCCTTGCCATACCTTAGCACATTGTTGCAGCCACTGTGTCAATCCATCTCATTGAGGGCCTTCCCCTTTTCTGTTGACCCTCCACTTTACCAAGCATGATATCCTTCTCCAGAGAATGGTCTCTTCTGACAACATAACCAAAGTAAGTGAGACAAAGTCTAGCCATTCTTGCTTTTAAGAAGCATTCCAGCTGCACTTCTTCCAGGACAGATTTGTTAGTTCTTCTGGCAGTCCATGGTACTTTCAGCATTCTTTACCAGCACTACAATTCAAAAGCATCAACTCTTCTTCGGTCTTCCTTATTCATGGTCCAGCTCTCCATCTATATGAGGTGATTGAAAATACCATGGCTTGGGTTTAGGTACATCTTAGGCTTCAAGGAGACATCTTTGCTCTTCAGCACTTGAAAGAGGTCTTTTGCAGCAGATTTGCCCAATGCAATATGTTGCTTGATGTCTTGACTGCTGCTTCCATTGGTGTTGATTGTAGAACCAAGTAATATGAAGTCTTTGACAACTTCAGTCTTTTCTCCATTTATCGTGATGCTGCTTATTGGTCCAGTTGTGAGGATTTTTGTTTTCTTTATATTGAGTTGTAATCCATACTGCAGACTACAGTCTTCAGTCTTCATCGGTAAGTGCTTCAAGTCATCCTCACTTTCAGCAAGCCAAGTGTGTCATCTGCGTATTGCAGGTTGTTAATGAGTCTTCCTCCAGTCCTGATGCCATGTTCTTCTTCATGTAGTCCATCTTCTTGGATTATTTGCTCAGCATACAGATTGATTATGTATGGTGAAAGGATAAAACCCTGGTGTACTCCCTTCCTGATTTTAAACCCTGCAGTATCCCCTTGTTCATCACAAGATCAGTAAGACTTGACCATTCCATACCAAAAACAAAACAAAACAAAAACCTCACTGCCATCGAGTCAATTCCAACTCATAGTGGCCCCCTTTGGGTTTTCAAGGAGGTGTAAAGCTTTATGGAAGTAGATTGTCCCATCTTTCTTCTGCAGAGTGGCTAATGTGACAGACAGCCTTCTGGTTAGCAGTCAAGTGCCTTAGGCACTGAGCCACCAGAGCTCCTTTGACTGTTCCAAGGTAGATCACAATCGTTCCTTGTAAGTTTTAGCTTTGAAAAGCTCCTCTCACATGAAAACACAAACACACAGGTTGTCAGAAATCATTTTAGGCTTAGTGAAGGGTTGGGAGAGACTCTCTGTGAAGTCTCATTCAGCAATGAATGTCAAAGCATCTAATGTTGCCCAATCTTTGGCTTCCTCCAGATCAATATCTGCTGCTTTTAGGTGCTTTCTCAGCCTTGGTATTGAAATATATTTCTGCTGACTTGAAAAAATTCATTCTTTTGTTCTCCATTCTACCTTTTTTGGGAATCTGATATATACCCCACACTGTCCTAGGTATGAAAATAAGTAATCATTTCAGAAATGTATGGGACCCCTGGGTATTCAATGTGGACCCAATTCCAGGGCCTGTCAGTCCAACCTAATGCCAGGGCGTGGATCAGTGTTTCTGGAATGCCTGTGTAGTCTGTTCCAGCCAAGAGCTTCTACTTCAAGGATTTCTTTGGGGTTGTCATTTCAAAGTCTTCCAAGAGGGTGTCCTCAAGGCTGCTCTTTAGTCATTTCCAGTTTGCTGTTGGGTGTGTGGAGGGTGCTGAGTTCCAGGGTGAACAAGTCCAGGGTCTGTAACAGGCCCTGGAGTGGGGCTGTGCACTTTGTTCCCCCTGAATCTTATGTATGAATTGGGTGCTGGCTTTGTGCATGTTGGGTACAGGCGGTTTAAAACTTCAGGAGGGAAAAGAGAACAGCAAAAACAAAAACTTTTCCCCATGGAGAGGAAGCGGCTGCCCAGCCCTCTGCCCTTTAATTCATTCAGCAGACAGTGAGGAGCACAGACTACAGGCCAGGTTCCATCATAGTAAGACAGATAAATAAAGTCATCAAGAGGAATAGGGGCCCACTCAGAGAAAGCTGCCAGAGAAATCCTCTTGGAGATGGCTTTTGACTAAGAGCTGAAAGACAGAAGGATCCACCATGCAAAAAGTGTGTGTGTGTGTCTTTTTGTGTGTGTACATGCACACAGAGCCAGTATCAGCGTAGATTTGGATTAGAGAACTGCATGAGCAGAGGCTGCAAACTGGGAATGAGTTGAAGCATTCTGAAGATGGAGAAAGTAAAGCCATAGAGGCAGGTCCTGAGGGCCCTGTGCAGGCCACAGCAAGGAGTATGGATGTCATTCTCATTTTGTTGGGAAGACTTAGGCATAGTTTAAGCAGGAGGATAAGATTTTATTTTTTATTATGGAGCAGGAAAGATGGGGTAAAAAAAAAAGCCAGCAGCTAGTAGAGAAGTAAGGAGAGGAGGCTGTGAATTGGGGGGAAAGGAAGACAGGCAGAGAGGGAAGAGCTGAGAAAGACCAGAGAGATGGGGGGCGGGGTGGGGAGATGTGAGAAATAGATGTCAATGGTTTCTTTGTGGACCATGATGACAACAAATGAGACACACATCAGGGCTTTTAGAAATCCATCAGAGGAAGGTCCAGGCTATTGACTGTGAAGGCTCAAAATTTAGGGATCAGTTCCCCATCTGTGTAGGGCTCTTGTCAGAGAATATTCATAAAATGGTGCTAGACCCAAAAAATTCTTTTCCACCAGGAAATCTGGCCACCCCTATTCTACTGATTACCATCATTAGGTAGCTGAAAAGTGTATTTATTGGAAGTATCCATTTCGCAGAGAAATTAGAAGGAAGCAAAGGAACTCACCCTTCGAAGTCCTCTTCTGTGCTGGGAAGCATCTTCATGAGGACCATAGAGGCAGAATCTTGCCCAAGGTCTCCCAGCTGAGGACCCCTGTCTTTGTCGCTCCAAAGCACTCTGGATTCCTGGTGTTAGTGACCAGTTTCAGGCAAGGTCCTCCAAGTCAACTGGGCTGAGACAGTTCTCTGATCCACACTGTGCTCTATGTGGATGAATGAGGTCAGCAGCCACTCCCAAATAACTGAAGCCTATAGACCACCCAGGGAGCTCTGGTAGCATAGTGCCTAAGGCACTTGACTGATAACCAGAAGGCTAGCCATTGGAACCCACCAGCCACTCAATGGGAGAAAGATGAAGCAGTCTGCTTCTGTAAAGATTACAGCCTTGAGAAAGATTAGATAGGAACCTTAGAGGGCAATGAATTTATGTTAATGGGGAAGGAAAACTACAGAAAAGGGGGGTGAGAATGGTTGCACAACTCAAAAAATATAATCACCATCACTAAATTGTACATGTACAAACTGTTGAATTAATGTTATGTTTTGTTCTGTATATTCTCAACAACAAAGTGAATAAAATTTAGAAGGGGAAAAAAAAAAAGATTACAGCCTTGAAAACCTTATGGGACTGTTCTACTCTGTCCCATAGGGTTGTTATGAGTCAGAATCAACTCAGCAGTAATGGGTTTTGTTTGTTTTTTTTGGATACACTAACCAGAAGGCTGGCGGTTCAAGCCCACCAGCCATTCCTCAGAAGGAAGACTACACAATCTTCTTCCATAGAGATATTGCCTCGGAAACCCATGGAGGGGTCACTGAGTCAGAATTGACTCGACGGCAGAAAGTTTGGTTTTTGGTTTATCCAGAGGATACTGATAGTTCAGTGCTAAGATTCTGGGCTTCCATGTGAGAGACCCGGTTTTGATTCCTGAAACCTCATGTGCAGCCGTGACTTGTCTGTTGGTGGAGGCTTAGGTGCTGCTAAGATGCTGAACAGGTTTCAGGGGAGCTTCTAGACTAAGATGGACTAAGAAGAAAGGTCTGGCAATCTGCTTCTGAAAATCAGCCAGGGAAAACCCCATGGATCACAAGTGTCCAATCCACAGCTGTTCATGGGAATAGTGTAGGACTGGGCAGCAGTTTGCTTCATTGTACATGGGGTCACCATGAGTCAGGGGCCAACTTGATGATAGCTAACAACAACATACACTATCCACCAAGGTCCCTTTACCCTCAGCTGTTACCTTCTTCCCCCAGGATTTTTGAGCAGCTATGCAAGGGATGCAAAATGTGCATGCTGGTGAGAGTTTTGCATCTGCATACTGATGTTTATATTAATGAGAATGAAACAAGAGTAGGAGACAGAGGCCTCCGTCAGCTATCCAGTAGATGATCTGCTCCCAAGGGAAGGAGAATTGGCTGTCGCCATAATTCTCCAGATACCAGCTGGGAATGAGGTGAAGGCCCAGGGGTGACCCATGTCCAATCCTGGCACAAATCAGAGACCTGGAAGCCCTGTCAGTTTAGGAAAGTCTCTGAGCATCAATTTGCTTCTTTGCAAGATGGGAGAATAATAATGATGGTAAAGATGCTGCTGTTGTCATGTTGTTTGAGAATCAGTTAGGTCAAGAATGCAGTAGTTCTTTGAAAACTCTGAAGTAGTTCTTCAATCACAAATTTCTGTTTGTTATAACAAGCAAAACTTAGAAGACAGAAGGCTAAGCTGTGAACCCTACTGAGAATTCCAATGAAATATTCCTTCATTTGTTCTTTTGTGAGTTCATTTATTCCTTCAAGGAACATTCATGTGAGGCCTACATCTATAAAGTGCTGAGGTTACAGGGTTAATCTTCTCAGACCCTCATAACATTCATGGGGGTGACAGGCATATAGACAAGTAATAAAAGTACATATATGGTAAAGAAATGCCTTTTCAACTCCTGCCTCAAGGAAACAGGTGCTCAGGGAAAGACATTCTGGGAAGAAGGGCAAGGGCAAAAGCATGGAAGTGTGTGAAATAGCATGGAATACACATTGAATGGGCTCAGAGCTGTGTCCAGGGCCACCAATGCCTACATCATCTGGGAGTCTCACTGTCACAGACTTAACCAGGAACAGCAGAAAGCTGCCATTTTCCTGAGTTCCAAAGCATTCTTAGGGCACAGGGGAATCAGAAGGGTGAGTGTAAGTTTTGATAGCTCCTACTGTTGAATGTTCTAACCATGGTTAGAACAAAAACTGGTCTGATCTATAGCAACTTCCAATTGGGCATACAAAATATTCCAAGCTGCCCACTACTATTACCCTTCCTCAGCACTTCTCCAGTGAAACCAAATTGATTGTAATTTGGATTGGTTGGTGGCAGTTTATATTTTTTTTCTGAGCTTCGTGCCCAGATGCCTGTGAAAGAAGTTTCTAGAAATAAGTTCCAAGTCTCCTCAGGGCCTGTCACATCAATCCCTGACAGTCTTCCAGGCTAGTTCCTCCTGTGGGGGCATGGGATGCAGGCTTCAGGGAAAGAGGTGGCTCGAGAGCTGACTTCATTCCTCTCCTGGTAGTCAGACCAGGGCTATGCTGGGAGTCTCATTGACCTTCACTCTCTCTGCATCAGGGCCCCACTTTAAGCAGGGGTCATGTAACTGCTATTTATGGTTATTGTTTGTTTTCAGTATTTCAGTACTTTTCTACACTTTGACAACCTTTTCGTGAGAAAAGATTGAGGTTGTCAAAGAATTCACATTGCTTGGTTCTACAATCGAGGCCAATGTTCAGCTCATATGCCTGTCTTTTATTTGGCTGGAAGCCACAGGAGTGGGTTCAATTCCAGACCTGAAGGGCAGCTGGGGCCATAGTCTCAGGGGTTCCACCAGGCTCTATCAGACCAGAAAACCTAGTCCCTTTTTTTTTTTTTCTTTTTATGATTTTGAGTTTTGTTGCACATTGTTCTCCCCCTCTATCCAGGATCTCCTACATAGATTCCCCTCTGAGTGGTTGACAGTGGTAGCTGGGCACCATTGAGGACCTTTCCCTTTTAAGAATTGGACACTTGTCTGGTATTTGCTCTGTCCATCATCAGCTGTGACTTCTGGTCCTGGGTTCAGCTCTAAGAAATGAGCATCTCTTTCAGTTTGTCTAATATATGATGTTTTTTCCTTCTGTTTTCTCCAGCCAGCTACTACATCTCCCCCAGCTTCACCAGCAATGTTTCTAATAAATACTCCTAATTGCCAGTTTGTAGCTGAGGGCAAAAATAGTGTGTGTGTATATATATATATATATATATATATTTTTTTTATCCAGACTTTCTAGAAGTAGATGTTTTTTTCTGGGCATAGTTTTACATTCCATGGTATTTTACATATTCCCTCCTCAAGCTCCCCAATGATGTGGATTCAGCAATCCTATTCCCTTTCTAAGTAGTTGTAGTAAAGACCTGAATTCAAATCCTTAATCCACCTCTTCATAGCCATGCAACCTCAGGCTAAGACTCTGTTTACTCACCTGTACCATGGCATTGTAATTGGTGGTGATGTTAGCTGCCATTGAGGTTTTCCCCAGCTCAAGGTGACGCCATGCCCAACGGAATGAAATACTGCCTGGTCCTGTGGCATCCCCATGATTGGTTGTGGATCAGACTGTTACATTAGGGTTTTCATTGCTCATCTTCAAAAGTATGTTGCCAGGCCTTTTTCCTAGGCAGTCTTATCTGGAATCTCTACTGAAACCCTGTTCAGCATCACAGCAAGCTGCAAGTCCCCACTGATAGATGGGTGGTGGCTGCTGCTCATAAAGTAGATTGGCCAGGATTGAACCCAGGTCTCCTGCACAGAATATAAGAATTCTACCACTGAACCACCAATGCATCATTGTAATAGGGACAACTTAGGTGGGTTCCTGTGCAGATTTAATGAACTAATACTTGTAAAGAATTGAACATGTGTTTGCTGTTGTTTTTATTCTCTAAAGCTTTTGACACTGGTCTTGGACACTGGTCTAGTGCTAGAGCCCCCGTCACATTTTAGTGGCACAGCAGCACCACGGAGGGTAACCTGGAAGGATTAGTTGAGAAGGAGCCTAAATCTTTTTTTTCATTATGGGGAAACTGAGGCCTACAGAGGGGAAGGGACTTCACCAATGTCACACAGATGGATATATGATAGGGTATCACAAAACTGCCCTGTGATACCACAGAACCACGAGAAGGGCTGATAGTTTCAGGGTGGCACACTTCCACCAAACATGCTGGGCACATTCCTTTGATGGCCAGACTGCTGTGGGGCTCAGTGTGGGGCTCAGTGATGCATTTTTTTTTTTTCTTTTTTCTGGATCACAGAGAGGACTGTGGGAGCAGCTGGTGTCCCAGATCCTACCCATTGCCTATTGAGCTGCTTAAGTAACTGCAGAGCACTAGGAAGCTTGTGGTCTTGCACTGCCCACATGTTCTCAGGCTCTGTCTCTCTCTCTGTCTCTCTCTCTCTCACACACACACACACACACGCACGCACACACACTTCTTGTGCCAATTGGAAATTCGTATGTTCTCCCCTGGCACTGGAGCGGAAAGCATCTGCCAACTTGTGGGTTTCTTTCCGTGTGGCTCACCATCTGGAGTGGCAACCTGGCTTCCTTGTGGGGGGTGTGTGTGCATGTATGTGTGTGTGTGCATGTGCGTGCACCCACACGTGTCCCAGAGCCAGGGTATTATGTTCCTTTTCTGTGCTTGAGTGGCTGAATGAACAAGAGAAATAGAGAAGAGGCAAAGAGGACAGTGCCCACAAGTCATTGTAGTGGTGTGAATGAATAATTCATGGTGGCTCTGCCTCTTTCCAGGGCTTCCCAAAATAGCTGTTTTAATTGCTTACTTGTTTCGCTGCTGACTTTCATTCAACTGCCTTCAGCTTAGTGCACTTTGGTGTTTAATGTTGATTTGTAGGTAGGGCTTCCCTTCAAAGAATAGCATTCTATTTGTTTTCTGCTTTAAAACAAAATGATAAGAGAGAAATATACCCTTAAAGAAAGTTGTACTTTTTGAAGGTGAAACTATTTTCTTTTCAACACCTGTGCAGAACTCCTTTATAATCAGTTACTATAGGTTGATGTAGTCTTGGAAAATAAAGAGATTGTGGTTTGACAGACAAGACAAGGTAAGCTACTAGACTAGGTTAGTCAGTCCAGAGTGATGCAGGCAGCAAACACTTGGGGGCCAACAGAATTTTCAGACCCCCAGACTTGGCTGGGCCATGCTGACTTGGATTTTCCTAGACATGCTGGCTGCAGCTGCTAGAAAAAAAAAAATCAGGAAGGCCTGGCTCAACTTAAATGAGCAACTTGAGGGACTGCCTTGTCCCTGCTGCCCATAGAGTGCTGAGGTGGCCTGACAGGATACATGACTCAGCTTAGAGAGGGCCTCTTAAAAAGTCCTAGAGGAAGGTCCTAGAAAAGGGTATGGGGAAGCCATGTGCTTGGAGGCACTTTCCTCTGGGTATACAGAGACAGTGAGAGGTGCCAAGATGTAGAGACTGGAAGGCCTCCAAAGACAAAACCCGTGTGGGTTGTGGTGTGAGATAGCAGGTGTTAATGTGAAGAAACAAAGGACTTCAAGGAATTCCTTGGGGGTGGCAGATCTGGGACCAGTGGGCTTTGTGGTCCAGCTGTGTATCTGCAAAACCAGGGTGCCTGTGGAGCAGTCAGTACACCTTACTCTGCTCAATCTTCTGTCTACAAATGGATGCACAGGCAAGATGAACAGATATATTGTAGTAGGAGAGCAAATAAAGCTCACTGAGGACCTACTATGTGCAAGGGAGCAGAATGGTTGAAGACCTGGGCGCTGAGAGCAGATCTAAACACTGGCTCTATGCACACTGACACATGGAGTTGGGCAAGACATTGTATGAGACAAGAGCTTCACAAACACTGGTAGAAGGGAGGATAAAGCCTGCCTGTGCCTGTGCTAAGAGTAAGATGGCCATGTGGCCATGACTATGTCCTACACAGTCAAGGGGAGGCAGAAAGCTTTGACAGAGACCAATAAACTAGTTGCTGTTGAGGTGGCTCCAACTCATGGCAACCTGTGTGTGTCAGAGTAGAACTGTGCTCCATAGGATTTTCAATGGCAGATTTTTTTCAGAAGTAGATTGCCAGGCCTTTCTTTCAAGCTATCTCTGGGTGAACTTGAACCACTAACCTTTCTGTTAGTGGCTAAGTGGGTTGACTGAAGAAGAGGGATTTCTGGAAATGTTGGAAAATGTTTTTGACAGTCCCTGCATACTGAGTTTCTGTTTGATGAAAACTTTTGGAAATGGATAGTGGTGATGGATGTACAATATAGTATTGTAAAGTGTAAAGTTGCCATCAAGTCAATTCAACTCATAGCAACCCCTCCTTGGGTTTCCAAGGCAGTATCTCTACAGAAGTAGATTGCCCAATCTTCCTTCTGAGGAGTGGCTGGTTGGTTTGAACTGCCAGCCTTCTGGTTAGCAGTCAAATGTATTGAATTATACACTTAGAAATGGTTAAAATGGTTAAACTTCTTGTTATATATATTGGAGGTAGTATTTGCTGTATATTAGTGGCTCTAAAGTGTGGTGTTGAGACCAACCACATCAGCATCACCTGGGAACCTGTTAGAAATATGAGTTCTTGGCCCAGCCCACAATCCAAAACTTATTCAATCAGAAACTCTGGGGTGAGTCCAGCCATCTGTAGGTTAACAAGCCCTTCAGGGGATTCTTATACCCATTCAAGTTTGAGAGCTCCTGCTGTATACAGTCATATGGCAAGAGGTATGTTCAGAGAATGGGTGAGTATGGAGAAGAGGAACTAGGTGGGAAGCCAGGAACTGTGGGTGCCCAGGAGGAGTCATTCCCTTTCAGCTGAGTGACCTTGGATAGGTCCTTGGGCCATAGTCATGAAAACTCAGTTCTGAAAGTTTCTTTGGCCATCACTGCATCTGACCTTTTCACAATAAACCAAACCCAACCCACTGCCATAGAGTCTATTCCAACTCAAAGTGACCCCTTAGAACAAAGTAGAACTGCCCCATAGAGTTTCCAAGGCTATCCATCTTTATGGAAGTAGACTGCCACATCATTTAGACTACCACATCCTTCTCCCACAGAATAGCTGGTGGGTTCAAACCGGCCAGTCTTTTGATTAGCAGCTGAATGCCTTAACCATGCACCACCAGAGTTCCTTTTTCTCATGATACCAAAAACAAGCCAAACTCACTGTCACTGAGTTGATTTCCTCTCATAGTAACACTAGGGACAGAGTAGAACTGCCCCACAGGATGTCCAAGGCTGTAAATCTTTATGGAAGCAGACTGCTTTATCTTTCTCCTGCAGAGTGGCTGGTGGGTTTTAACTGCCAACCTTTTGATTAGCAGCCAAATGCTTTAGCCACTTCACCACCAGAGCTCCTTCTTCCCATGTTGAGGATGGGGAAATAGCAGCCCAGGGAAAGGGGCTTGGCCACTCAGTGGCAACTAGCTGAGTGTCCTTGTGTGTTATCAGTTAACTTCACTGTGCCTCAGTTTCTACATCTGTGTTGTTGTTGTTAGGTGTCATCGAGTCTGTTCTGACTGATAGCGACCCTGTGTACAACCAAAGGAAACGCTGCCTGATCCTGTGCTATCCTTATAATCATTGCTACACCTATTATATTGGTTGTTTAAATGGAGCTAATAACAGTACTTAGATTATTTTAAATGAGCTAATATCATATTGAATAACATTTCAAAGTTTTTTCTTTCTTATAACTTTATTGAAGTTTGGCTCAAGTACCAAAGCCATACATATTTTCATGCAGTTTGATGGACACACACACACATATACATCCACGAAACCAATGCCACAATAAACATATCATTCCTATCACCCTCAAAAATTTCTTTGTGCCGCCTTGTAATCCTTCTTTCCCACTAATCCTGCCTCCAGGAAACCACTGATCTGTTTCCTATCTCTGTGAGTGAATTTGAATTTTCTAGAACATAGGTGCTCTGGTGGCAGAATGGTTAAAGCATTCAGTTGCTAACCAAAAGGCCAACAGTCAAACACACCAGTAGTTCTTTGGAAGAGAGATGAGGCGGTTTGCTTCTATTAAGATTTACAGTCTCAGAAACCCTAAGGGGGCAGTTCTACTGTGTCATGAAGGCTCACTGTGAGTCGGGATCTACTTGATGACAGTGGGTTTAGAACATAATCTTTCTGAGATTCATCCATGTTGTTGCCTGTAGTTCATTCCTTTTTATTGCTAAGGAGCATTCCATTGTATGGCTCTACCATATTTGTCTATCATATATTGCTGCAATACATATTTGGGTTGTTTCCACTTTGGGATTATTACAGATAAATATACCACTAATTTTTGAAAGCACTATTATTTTATGTACCACTAAGAAAGGAAGATGGAGCCCTGGTGGCACAGTGATTAAAGTACTTGGCTTTTAACTGAAAGGTCATTAGTTTGAACTCACTAACTGCTTCACAGGAGAAAGATGTGGCAATGTGCTTTTGTAAACCCTATGGGGCAGCCTTGGAAACCCTATGGGGCAGTTCCACTCTGTCCTATTGGGTCATCCTTGTGAGTCAGAATCAACTTGACAGGCAATGGGTTTTTTGTTTTTGGTTTTTTTTTTTCAAAGAAAAGAAAGAATGCTGTCAATTACACTCTGATCCACAATTTTTTAATTAATTAGAGATTTTATTTTATACTCATTGAAAGAAATTTTTCAAATTTATATTTCTTTTACTCACTGGTCACTTTTATGCAAACAACAGCCAAAAGAAGAGAATATACATGTAAAATAAATTAGTTCCAGATTCCCTAAAACATCTTCCTGTTCAGAATCCAATTCTTTGGAATCATTTTTCAACTCAGGGTTATTGATGTCTGAGCTTTTAATATTGTCCTTTGGGCCCTCACGAGTATTGGTGATGCAGCAGAATGAAAAGGATTCACAAAGGGACTTCAAGCCTTTGGTGCTGGCTCTGAAACCAGTTTGCAATTGTGTAGAGTCAGCCTACTTTTGACTCCTCCTTGGGGAATGCTGCTAAACACGTCTGTTTACTGCCACCTCCACTCCTCCCCATAACCATTTAGTTCCTAGGGGTTAAAAGTGCTCTACTATCATCTCCGGGATTTTATTCCAGGCCTGCGACACCCATTCCTCCCACTAGTGCCTTTGATGTTGTGTATGCACAGGCAGTGACAGCCCCATCAGACCGCAGCCCTGCTGACAGTGATTGTATGCTATCAGCAGTTGTAACACACATCCTGATTTCAGAGATGTTAAATTTTTTAAAAAAAAAAATGCATTTTAGAATTGGTGAGACAGAGTCTATGTAAAGTAACCGTGGAGGGCGGAGGTGGTTCAGTGGTAAATTCTCACTTTCCATGTGGAAGGCCTGGGTTTGATTCCCGGCTAGTGCACTTCATGTGCAGCTACCACTTGCCCATCAGTGGAGGCTTGCATGTTGCTGTGATGCCAAACAGGTTTTAGTGGAGCTTCCAGATTAAGGTGGAGTAGGAAGAAAGGTCTGGCCATTTACTTAAGAAAATCAGCCAATGGAAATTTTGTTGATTGCAATGGTTTGATCCCATTGTACATGGGGCCAGCTCAACAACAACACAGCAAGTAAGTACCTTGAGCAGTACCAGGCACTTTATGAATACTCAAATGTAGCTACTATTATAATTACTGTTGCTTTTAAGTATCAGTTTCCTTATGGGGCAATAGGGGTGATAGTACTTACCTCACAGAAATATTGTAAAGATAAAAAACATGATTTGTTTTACATAGAACATTTGATTCGATGCCTAGTAATTAGTTGGCCTTCAGTGAAAGCTGTTTTAGTTATATTTCATCCCCTCATCACAATGCCCTTGACCTTTGGGAAGGCAGGCCAGATATTTGACATATGAAGGTTAAGACTGCAAAGGGGACCTGAGAGGTGTTCTACTCTAGCTCATTCATTTTGCAGATGGGAAGCTAAGGCCCAGAAAGGAAAGGCACCTTAAACCCAAATCTCTTTACTCCCCTTCCAGTGATGTGGCTAAACCATGCTGTCATGGGAGTGGGGGCTCTAGGTTGACAGGATCTGTGAAGTCTCATAGGCCAGTTCAGTTTCTAGAAGGACCAGCTTCTCAGGCCAGGTGGCTGGGGTTAGGGTCAGAGCTCAAACAGCAGCAGATGCCAGAATAGCCAAACTCCAAGGAAGCTTGTGCCAGAGCCTCTGCTTTTAATGCTAAGGAGGCTACTCAACAGCTCAGGTCCTTGAGAGGACCCTTGGAATCGAACTTCAGGGACTGAAAGAAGTAAAGCTAGGGGTTAGTGTACTCAGGGTCCTGACTAGGCAGAGGAGGGGCGCTTCAGGCCCTGGATTCTGTGCCAGGTGCTGTGTTGAGTAATTTCCATGCACTGATTCATTTAATCCACCACTCATTTGACAGTTTGTTGTACTGTGGTAGCTTGTGTGTTGCTATGAGGCTGGAGGCTATGCCCCCAGTATTTCAAATACCAGCAGGGTCACCCATGGTGGACAGGTTTCAGCAGATCTTCCACACTAAGACAAACTTGGAAGAAGGGAGGAGCCACGTACTCTCAAAGAATTGGCCAGTGAAAACCTTATGGATAACAGTGAAACATTCTCTGATACCTTACTGGAAAACTTTGTGAATAGCCCTGAAATATTGTCTGATATAGTGCTGGAAGATGAGCCCCTCAGGCCAGAAGGCACTCAAAATGCAACTGGGGAAGAGATGCCTCCTCAAGGTAGAACCAACTTTAATGATGTGGATGAACCTTTTAGGACCTCCATTTGCTGATGTGGCATGATGCATAATGGGAAGAAACAGTTGCAAACATCTATTAATAATCAGAACAAGTAATGTATGAATCTAGGAAAATTGGAAGTTGTCAAAAATTAAATGGAATGCATAAAGATTGATATCTTAGGCATTAGTGAGCGGAAACAGACTTATTTTGGCCATTTTGAATCAGAAACCATATGATCTACTATGCTGGGAATGACAAATTGAAGAGGAATGGCATGGCATTCATCATCACAAAGAATGTTTCAAGATCTATCCTGAAGTACAATGCTGTCAGTGATAGGATAATATCCATATGCCTACATGGAAGACCAGTTAATACTACTATTATTCAAATTTACACACCAATCATGAAAGCCAAAGATGAGGAAATTGAAGATTTTTACCAACTTCTACAGTCTGAAATTGACCAAACATGCAATCAAGATGTGTTGATTATCACTGATGATTGGAATGCAAAATTTGGAAACAAAGAAGAATCACCAGTAGTTGGAAAATATGGCCATGGTGATAGAAATAACACTGGAGATTGCATGAAAGAATTTTGTAAGACCAACAACTTATTCATTGCAAACACCGTTTTTCAACAACACAAATGACAGCTTTGCCAGATGGAGTACACTGGAATCAAGTCAACTACATCTGTGAAAAAAGGTGATGGAGAAGCTCAGTATCTTCAGCCAAAACAAGGCCAGGAGCTGACTGTGGAACAGTCCATCAGTTGCTCATTTGCAAGTTCAAGTTGAAGCTGAAGACAATTAAAACAAATCCACAAGAGCCAAACTATGGCCTTGATTACATCTCTCCTGAATTTAGAAACCATCTAAAGAATAGATTTGATGCATTGAACACCAATGACTGAAAACCAGAGGAATTGTGGGATGACATCAAGAACATCATCCATGAAAAAAGCAAAAGGTCATTCAAAAGACAGGAAAGGAAAAAAAGACCAAAATGGATGTCAGAAGAGACTCTGAAACTTACCATTGAATGGAGAGTAACTAAAGCAAAGAAAGAAATGACAAGATAGAAGAGTTGAACTGAAGATTTCAAAGAGTGGCTAAAGAAGACAAAGTCAATTATTATAATGAAATGTGCAAAGACCTGGAGTTAGAAAACCAAAAGGGAAAACACACTCGGCATTTCTCAAACTGAAAGAACTGAAGAAAAAATTCAAGCCTTGAGTTGCAATATTGAAGGATTCTATGGGCAAAACATTGCATGATGCAGGAAACATCAAAAGAAGATGGAATGAATACACAGAGTCACTGTACCAAAAAGAATTAGTTGATGTTCATCCATCTCAGGAAGTGGCATATGATTAAGAACCAATCATATTGAAGGAAGAAGTCAAAGCTGCACTGAGGGACGTGGCAAAGAACAAGGCTCCAGGAATTGATAGAATACTCATTGAGATGTTTCAACAAACAGATGCCATGCTGGAGGCACTCACTTGTCTATGCCAAGTAATTTGGAAGACCTGGCCAACTGATTGGAAAAGGTCCATATATATACCCATTCCAAAGAAAGGTGATTCCACACAATGTGGAAATTATCAAACAATACCATTAATGTCACATGCAAGCAAAATCTTGCTGAAGATAATTCAAAAACAGTTGCAGCAGTATATTGACAGAGAACTTCCAGAACTGCAAGCTGGATTCAGAAGAGAACGTGGAATGAGGGATATCATTGCTATCATTGCTGATGTCAGATGGATCTTGGCTGAAAGCAAAGAATACCAGAAAGATGTTTGCTTGTGTTTTATTGACTATGCAAAGGCATTTGGTTGTGTGGATCATAACAAATTACGGATAACATTGAGAAGAATGGGGATTCCAGAACACTTGATTGTGCTCTTCAAGAACCTGTATATAGACCAGAAGCCTGTTGTTTGAACAGAGCAAGGTGATACTGCATGGTTTGAAATCAGGAAGGGAATGCATCAGGCTTGTATCCTTTCACCATACTTATTAAATCTGTACGCTGAATCAATAATCTGAGAAGCTGGACTATGTGAAGAAGGACGTGGCATCAGGAGTGGAGGAAGACTCATTAACAGCCTGCAATATGCAGATGACACAACTGTGCTTGGTGAAAGTGAGGAAGACTTGAAGCACTTACTGATGAAGATTAAAGACTACAGTCTACAGTATGGATTACATCTTAGCATAAAGAAAATGAAAATCTTCACAACTGGACCAATAAGCAGCATCACAATAAATGGAGAAAAGATTGAAGTTGTTAACAATTTTCTATTACTTGGTTCCACAATCAACACCAATGGAAGCAGCATCAAGACATCAGACGTATTGCACTGGGCAGATCTGCTGCAAAAGACCTCTTTGAAGTGCTGAAGAGCAAAGATATCTCTTTGAAGACTAAGGTACGCCTAACCCAAGCCGTAGTATTTTCAATTGGCTCATGCATATGAGAGCTGGACAATGAACAAGGGAGACTGAAGAACAGTTGATGCTTTTGAGTTGTGGTGTTGGCGAAGATTGTTGAAAGTACTGCCGAAAGTACTAACAAATCTGTCCTGGAAGAAGTGCTGCTGAAATGCTCCTTGGAAAGAGAATGGCCAGACTTCCACTCACTTACTTTGGTCATGTTATCAAAAGGGACTATTCCCTGGAGAAGGATATGATGCTTGGTAAAATGGAGGGTCAGCGAAAAAGGGGAAGACCCTCAATGAGATGGATTGACACAGTCGCTGCAACGATGGGCTCAGGTATAGCAGGAATATTGAGGCTGGTGCAGGACCAGGCAGTGTTTCGTTCTGTTGTACATAGGATCACTATGAGTCAGAGCTGACTTGACGGCACCTAACAACAACAAGAAGAATTCATTTAATCCATGCAGAAGCCCTGGGAAGCAGATTTTCTTGACTGCTTTATACCTACAGGAAATGGAGGCTCAGAGCTGGGGAAGAAATTGGCTAAGATCATATAGCTTATATATAAGATTATACATTATAGGAAAGATGGAATTTCGAGTCCTATCTGATTCTGTTGGTCCTTTCTGTAGGGCACAAAACTTCTTTGGCCTAACTCCCAGTTCAGAAATGAGGATGAAGCGAGGGTGGAGCTGGAAAGGGGTTGGAGGGCGGGAGCTGGGTAATGAGGAAGGGAGTGGCTACCAGGTGCTCTGTTCTGTTGTAGTGTTGGGCTTTCTGAAAATTACCCTTCAATGGCAAAACAAAGGCCATCTCCCAACCTTGTCTCTTCACAGTCCAGAATAGGGACATCATAGTTTCATATCTGTTCCACACCCAGTGATAATGCTCCCAGTATAATAGGGCTAAAGAACCCTAGTGGTATGTGGTTAAGTGCTCAGCTGTTAACCAAAGTTTGGTGGTTCGATCCCACCCAGCAGCTGCATGGGAGAAAGACCTGTCAATCTGTTTCCATAAAGATGACAGCCTAGAAAACCCTATAGGGCAGTTCTGTTCTGTCACATGGGGCCACTGTGAGTCGAAATTGACTTGATGGACCTTAACAACAACAATGACAACATAATAGGGCTAATTAGACAAGAAAAATGCTATCAATAACTGTTTCTTGAAAGCTGTTCCAACACTCACCACATTTCAAATGAAGCCAAACCCAGACCCAGGCCACTTGATCTTGTGGTATCATGTACAAGATGCAGGCCTAGGGTTGGTCCCCATGTTTCATCTCTACCCTGCTTCTGGGTCCTTGGGAGACTTTGGGCAAGTCTTTTCTGTCTGTGTCTCAGTTTTCTCATCAGTAAAGCAGATGGATTTGTTATATCCTAGATATCCCTTTCTCTTTTTGTTGTTGTTGTTAGCTGTCTGCAAGTCAGCCCCCAACTCAAGGTGACTCCATGCAAAATGAAACAAAATGCTACTGCGAGGTTGTATGCCAGCCCCATGATTAGTTGTAGACTGGACCATTGTGATCATAGGGTTTTCATTGGCTGGTTATCACATGAAGATCTCCAGACCTTTCCTCCTAGTCCATCTTAGTCTGGAAATGCTGCTGAAACCTGTTCAGCATCACAGTGATATGTAAGCCTCCACTGATGGAGGGGTGGTAGCTGCACATGTGCTGCTTTGGCCAGAAATTGAACCCAAGTCTCCTGCAAAGAAGGTGAGAATTCTACCACTGAACCACCACTGCTCCACTTTCAGTTTTAACATTCTTTGATACCTCTATGCAAGGGGCCTTGTTTGGACAGCAATGTAAATAATAATAGTGGCTGGCATTTTTTGAACACTCATTGTGTGCCAAGCATGGTAGCATGCACCATCTCATTAAATCTTCAAAGAATAGTGTGAAGTAAGTCTAGATGGCCTTTCTGGAAGAGAATTGTTAGAAGGACAAAATGAGTGTATGTGAAGTGCTTAAAACAGTTCTTAGCATGTTGTGAGTATGTATCATTACTATTTCTATTTTGCAGATGTGAAAACTGAGCCATAAACTGTTTAAGTATCTTGACCAAGGTCACAAGCTAGAAAATGGCACAGCCTGGATTCAAACCCAAGGAGTCTGGTTCTAGGGCCCTGTGCTCTTAACCTCTACTCTGCACTGTCTCTTGATAGACCAGAGGTGGATGTAGCACATTAGAGAACAGTGGGGATTGTGTGCATCTAGAGAGGGCATAGTGATTGCATTTTAGAAATAAAGCACTGTAGCAGCCAAATTTGGCCCTTGGCAGTCAATTTGCCATGCCTGCTTGAATCTATGATCTGGTTCTCAGTTCATGTTAGAGTCCAGCAGATGATACACTGAGAGAACTAAGAGTCCCAGCTCTCCACTAGGCCAGTGAGCTGGAGGATATCAAGGAAAGAATAGACATAGAGACACCAAGATGGAGGCAAAGGAAGGAAACAGGCCCAAGGCTCATGTGTCCAGTCCCAAGAACTCAGCAGTGGCAGAGTGAAGACATCATTGCAGATTTGGCAGGGGAAGTGAACAAATGGCTTTGTGGGGCCCTAGAGAGAAGGCAGGGGAAGTTGGGAGGCAGTCTGGAATCTTCCCTCCAGCTCTCCTTACTCTTCTTTTCCCCATAAAAGAATTCCAGGAGTAGGAGTGATTAGGCCCATAAAGCTGGCTAAACTAGCCCAACCAAATTTTGGAAACAAGGAGATCAGGGGGTCGAAAAACCAGAATGTTGAGACAGGTGTTTTGACAGTGGGGAACGGGAAGCAGAACCATGTTTAGGAGGAAGAGAACTTGGGAATTCCTGATGCAAACATCTCCTTTGGAGAGCTGACAGAGTTTCACTACTGAATTTCCCTCTAATTATGAGAGCTAAGTCCAACCCACTTGCCATCTCCTGCTTTCTCCAGTTTAATTTCCAGAAAGAAAGACCTTAAGCAGCTCCCGTTCTTAACAGGAAAGCAGGCTATGGAGTATATGAACGGTTGATTAGCCATATAAGCCTCAACAGTGATTTAACTTCACTTTCCCCATTATGACAACAGGGATATACAACCTAACTCATGATAATAGCTAAGAGTGGTTGAGCCTTAACTGTGTGCTATGTGCTCAACACAGCTCATTTTAGTGAGGCAGTTACTATGAATATCCCCATTTTACAGATGGAACAGAGAGAGAGAGAGATAGAGTTCTTACCAAGGAGGGCAGAACTACTAAGTGACAGTGCCTGTCTTGGAATGCAGATGGCTGACTCTAGAACCTGTGGGCTTTAACCACCATGCATCTCCTGGGGTAAAGAATGGTGGTGGTGATAGTGATGGCGATGACAGCTGATATGTTGAACACTTAAGATGAAGGATGGTGTGCTTCTCACAGTGTACAGAAGTCTCTCAGCTGCTCATGTTAACACCCACATTTATTGAGGGCTTATTTTGTGCCCCACCACCCGTTTGTCAGATTGTCATACTATGGTGACTTGTGTGCTGCTACGATGCAGGAAGCTATGCCACTGGTATTTCAAATCACAGCAGGGTCACCCATGGTAGACAGGTTTCAGCAGAGCTTCCAGACTACAACAGACTAGGGAGAAAGAGCCGGTGATCAACTTCTGAAAATCAGCCAATGAAAGCCCTACAGATATGGCACAGGACAGGGCAATGTTTTGTTCTGTTATCCATAGGGTTGCCATGCATTAGAGCTGACTCAACAGCGACTAACAACAACATAACAGCATTATATGCCAGGCCCTTTGCTATGCACTTTATATAGGTTATCTCCTTTAATTCCCACAACACTCTTCTGAGATAGAGAGTTCTCATAAGTTTCACAGAGATGGAAACTTCCCTTAGCGAGGTTACATAACACACCCACAGTTGAGGAAAAGATAGAACATGGATTTTATACCACTATCTGATTCCTGAGCCTTTGTGAGTACCATCTCTTCAGCCACCTTATTAACCATGGAGCTGACCACTGTTCCCTGTCTTCCTCCCTGGACTCCTTCCCTCTTCCGCCTTCCCTTACTTCCTTTTCACAGTCTCTGCCTTCTCTTACCTAACTCCTTGGCTTTTAGCATCTGTACTGCTGACCTAGCACCTCATTAAATATGCCTGAATCCTCTAATTACCTGTGGTTGACAGCCTCAGGTAGCGTTAGAGCCACATATACTGTCACTGAAAGTTACTGGAATTGTTCACTCTCTGTTATGCTTAAGTATAAGCCTTGTATCTCAGGCCAGATCAGCTGCAGCTATTGCTGCCTTTTTTTTTTTTTTTAACTTGTTATTGTGATTTGGGTGAAAGATTACAGAACAAATTAGTTTTCCATTCAACAATTCATACGCATTTTGTTCTGTGACATTGATTACCATCCCCACAATGTAACAGCATACTTCTGCCTTCCTCCCTGTATTTCCTGTTTCCATGCCTCTTTCTTTCCTGTCCCTTCCTGCCTTCTAAGCTTTGTTCCTGGGCAAATGCTGCCCTTGTGATCTCATATGGTTGATTGTTCTAAGGAGCACATACCTCCCTAGTGTTAATTGTTCATCTTACTGGCCTATTTTTGACTGAAATTTGAGCCATGGGGAGTTCCATTCCAGGCTTGAAGGGTATTTAAGGACCATAGACTCAGGGGTTCCACCAGTCTCTATCAGACCAGTAAGCCTAGTCTTTTTTGTGATTTTGAGATTTGTTCCACATTTTTCTCCACTCTATCCACAATCTTTCGTTGTGTTCCCACTAGAGCAATTAGTAGCCAGGCACCATCTATTTCTTATGGTCTCAGGATTGTGGAGGCTGAGGTTCACATGGTCCATTAGTCCTTTGGACTAATTGTTTCCATCCAACTTTGATTTTTTTCATCTTTGCTCTGGCAGGCAAGCTGCTTCTTGAAGGCAGAAACAAGTCTTATTCAAATGTCCAGCCCCTCTTCATGCCTAGAACAGGGCTGGGCCTGCTGTGTCCATGCAATACATTCTTGTTGCTTGGTAGATTGCTTGAAATGAGAAAAGGAGGAGGAGAGTGAGGGTGAGGCTGGTAGCCACTTGAGTCACCTTCATTAGCACTTGGCATGAAGGTCTGCTCAGAGAAAGTGCTTAGAGGAATAAAATCCTTTGAGATTACCAGGGGCCCCAAAACCCTAAAAACCTGGGTTCTGCCCCTCTCTGCATCCACCTCATCACTCACTCCTCACCCAGTACACCACGTTCCTGCCACAACAGATTGCTTTTCTATTTCTCAAACTCAGTAACATTGTTCCTGCCCCAGGGCCTTTGTACTTGCAGTTCTCATTGCCTTTCCCTCCCCAGATCTTTACATGGCTGACTGCATCTCACTCTCCAGGCCCCCCTCAAAGATCACCTTCTCTAAGGGGCTTTCCTTGAACAGCCACCCCCTTTAAACTTGAACCCACCACCTTGTTTAATTTTTCAGATAATATGAGTCTCTCTAAAATAATGTTGATCTACTTCCTGGATGGGGTGTGTCTCCCCCACTAGAATGTAAGGGCAGGGACTTGTCTCTCTTGTCTACTTCTGAGGTTGGTGTTTATTAAGGATCACCTGTACGTCATGTACTTAACTCTAGTCTTAACCCTCCTGACAAACTTGTGGTGTGATTACTTTTATCACCCTCAGATTTATTAAAGGAATGAATAAAGGTATCGAAAGGAATTAAAGGCAGGCAAGAGAACTTGGAGGAGTCTCTGGGTGGTGCAAATGGTTAGTGCATTCAGCAGCTAACTGAAGTTGAAGTCTGCCCAGGGGTGTCCCGGAAGAAGGACAAGAACAGATACATGCACACCCATGTTCATTGCAGCACTATTTACAATAGCCAAATGATGGAAACAACCTAGGTGCCCATCAACAGAAGAATGGATAACCAGAGTTGCCTTGGAAGAAAGGCTTGGCATTCTGCTTCCCAAAATCAGCACTGAAAACCCTTTGAAGCACAGTTCTACTCTGACACACATGAGGCCTCCATAGTCCTAGTCAACTCCTAGGCAACTGTTCTTATTTTTTTTAAGGGAACTTCTAACATTGCATTTTCTTCCTGCTTACCCAGCCTTCAAGGCGGGAAGGTGAAGGGCTTGCAGCAGCCCAGAGGTGAAAGAATATAATCAGGAGCATTGTGAAATCTAAGCTATGGGAATTATGTGTGAAACACTCTGAGGCAGGAAGAACCGGCCTGTCTATTGTGCCTGGCCAAGAGAGAAGTTCGCCTGAAAGTTTGGACAGTTCTTGGCCTGGAGTCCGGAGGGCCCTTTAGAAAGTGATTCAGCCCAGCTGGCCTGCAGAGAGAGCAGCGTCAGGGGCCAGCATCCCGCTGGATGGCAATAAAGAGGTTACTGTGGGAAGCATTTGGATTGCTGGGGAAAGACTAAGAAAATGAAAGATACGCTATGCGCTCTTCAGTCCCAAGAGAATCACCACCTAGTGTTAGACTTGGCAAAAGGCTTTCCGCTTCTTCTCTGAGCTGCTTCCTTAGAAAAGACGTACCGTATGAATGCCAGATGCCAGCCGTGGCAATATGTTCCCTGCACCTTTCCCATCGGCCTGTAGGAAAGCACAGTCATATTGCTCATTGGAGATTTTCTCCTGAGAGAAGGGCAGGGAGCTGTGGGAAGCTTCTAGCTCCTGGACAGGTGTACACAGCAGTCTCCCTGACAGAGCCCATGTGCTTGCTATAGGGTGATTCCGGCAGAACCTACCTGTCTCCAAGGCAACACATCCCGGCCGATTTTCCAGGAGTGCCTGTTGTGAAACATTCAGGAATGTTTGTGTTCCTCCAGAGATTTGTAATTAAGAAGAGGCAAAACTAGTTCTTGCTTGGTGCCTTTCCCTCCCTTGCCCTCACCCCTTTAGAATTTGGGTCATTTGATTGCACAATTGGGGTTTTAAGCAGCTTGGGACATGGAGGCTAGAGGCAGGGGCAAGAGCAGGCTAGATTGGGGTGAATTGCTTCATCAGAGGATGAAGGCTGGGAGTTCTAGGTAGACCCCAAGTGCTGCCCACCTCTGAAAGCTGACATCTCTTTCCAGCTCACATTCTTGGCACTTGTCCAAGGTGAACCATTGCAGGCTAGAAGAGCACGGTTTCCAAGGGGGACTGACAGAAGTTGTGTGTGTGTGTATGCATGCGCACGTATGTGCACATGTGTATGTATGCTTAAATCTTTATGCAGCTAAAAACACTTCTCTTCATCTTGATTCTCTAAATGACACCTCTCTGCACACTGAATAATTCATCTGCCTCTTGGCATTTGTTCCAGAGAAAATCTTGTTGTCCAGATTCCTTGTAAGTTGCAGTCTTCCATACATACTTTCTTCTTTCCCATGGAAGAATTTGGATTGGTCTTCAATGGGAATGGGCATCAGGATCTCTGTCCTCCAGGACCCCCACCCCACCCTCACGACCACATGGAAGGGGACTCTGAATACCAAGCCCAAAGCCTCCCTTTCTCCCCTGGCTCTCCTGGCTCTGCCCTTTTAACTTTGCATCCTCTTGTCTCACTCTCCTTTATCCCTGTTGGAGACAATGTCTGCATTTGCTGTAAATGGGAATTAGCATCTCAGACCTGGTAGGATAATCCACATGTCTGTCTCATTGCTGACACTTGCAGGTAATATTTATTTGAGCTCTGACTTCTCAATGTCTAAAGCAACAAAAATCAGTAGAGTTAATGGTTTTCTGAAAAAATACTGCATTTTTGGTGTTTCAGTCCACTTTTCCCTTACCCCGATTTCTACCCTCACACACAGAGAACTTAGTGAATCACTTGTGTTGATGGTTTTGAAACATGTTTGCCTTTTTACTAAGCAACTGTGGATTATCCATGTTTGTTGAATATCTTTGCTCCAAGACATAAATAACTGAAGGTACCAAATATACTGAAAATCAGGTGCCTTTTGCCTGTTCTGTCTCACCTCTGCTCCAGCTTTATCATTTGTATCTCCAGCATGGCTTGTTCTGTTTTCCAGATTGTTCTGAGACTCCCTTGGCCCTAGTTCACTTTTATTAGCAGAGTTCGGGCTTTAGAATCAGGCAGTGAGGCTTCAGGTTACACTTCTGGCATTTACTAGCTACATGATGTTGAGCATATTTTTTCATCTGTAAATGAGAGGAAAAAGTAAGAGTGTCTACTCCCAATGATGACACAGGTTATATACAACATGCTTTCTAGGCATTTGTTGTTGTTGTTAAGTGCCGTCGAGTCGTTTCCAACTCATAGCGACCCCATGCACAGCAGAACGAAACACTGCCCGGTCCCGCGCCAGCCCCACAATCCC
>NW_006921649.1:6348513-6362431 GCF_000298275.1 Orycteropus afer afer
GCTGGCGGTTCAAACCCACCAGCCACTCCTCGGAAGGAAGGTTGGGCAATCCTACTTCCGTAGTGATACTGCCTTGGAAACCCAAGGAGGGGTTGCAATGAGTCGGGGCCGACTCGACGGCAAACAACAACAACAACAATAGTAGCCTATAGTTTTTCTCCTCCAACAGTGTGGTTTTTCTCACAGTGTTGAGAGCATCCTTCCATGTTAGGAAAATTAAAAAAAAAAACCCACTGCCATCACGTCAACTCAGACCCATAGTGACTCCCCATCAGGTTTCCAAGGTGGTAAATCTTTAATGGAAGTAGATTGCCCTGTCTTCCTTCCACAGAGTGGCTGGTAGGTTTGAACCACTAACCTTTAGGTTAGCAGTCAAACGCCTTACACACTGTGCCACCAGAAGCTCCTTTATTAGGAAAATACATGCTGCAAAAGATCTTTTAAAGTGTTGAAGAGCAAAGATGTCACTTTGAAGGCTCAGGTGTGCCTAACCCAAGCCATAGTATTTTCAGTTGCTTCATACACATGTGAAAGCTGGACAATGAAAAAGGAAGACCAAAGAAGAGTTGATGCTTTTGAATTGTTGGTGAGGAATACTGAAAGTGCCAAGGACGGCCAGAAGAACTAACAAATCTGTCCTGGAAGAAGTGCAGCCAGAATGCTCCTTGAAAGCGAAAATGGCCAGACTTCATCTCACCTACTTTGGTCATGTTGTCAGAAGGGACCAATTCCTGGAGAAGGATATCATCCTTGGTAAAGTGGAGGGTCAGTGAAAAAGGGGGAGACCCTCAATGAGATGGATTGACACAGTGACTGCAGTGATGGACTCAGGTATAGCAAGGATTGTGAGGCTGGTGGACGACTAAGCAGTATTTCATTCTGTTGTACATAGGGTCACTATGAGTCAGAGCCAACTCAATGGCACCTACCAGCAACAACAACATATTATTATTTTTGATAGTCAAGTAATTTTGCTTATTTGGTTTTAATTTTTCAAATAAAGCCAAGTTGAAATATCCTAAAGGGGATAGATATGTAAGGTGCACAGTCTACTGTTGAAGTCAAGGTTGATGGCTATACTCTTAGACTAAACACCAGTTTGCTGCCCTTAATAAACTTACTAGACATCTCCAGAATGACTTCATCTCCAGAACTATTTTGATCAATCTAGTAATAGATACATATAAATTTTAAGGCAGGATAATGACTAGACATCTCTCTCTCTCTTTCTTTTTCAATTATGTTAAAACCCAAACCAAACTCACTGCCATGGAGTCAAATCTGATTCATAGCAAACCCTCACTGGATTTCCAAAGCTGTAAATTTTTAGAAGTAAACCACCTCATCTTCCTTCCACGGAACAGCTGGTGGGTTTGAACTGCTGACCTGGTTAGCAGCCAAATGCCTTATCCACTATGACACCAGAGCTCCTTTTTTTTTGTGTTAAGTATATAGGTAATGGAACATTCACCATTTCTATAGTTTTCACATGTATAGTTCAGTGACATAACCATCACCATTACCTGTTAACAGATACATCATTTTTTCTTCTTATATCTTCATTATTGAGTTAACCTTAACAACAACAACAACAAAAAACACTGCCATCAAGTCAGTCCTGACTCAGTGACCCCTTCTTGGATTTCCGGGGTGGTATCTCTATGGAAGTAGATTACCCAACTTTCCTTCTGAGGAGTGGCTGGTGGTTTGAACCACCAGCTTCTGGTTAGCAGTCAAATGCCTTAGGTATTATGCCACCAGAGCTCCCATTGATTAAAATGCTTTAACTAATCCCCAGGGAGACATTTTGAAAGGTAATGATCCATACAAATATTAGGGGACTTGTCAAAAGGGGACAGATCTTGGTTTTTCTAGGCTACAAACCGTGTATACTAAGATTTACATCTTTGTATCCAGTCTGACCGACGGTGCCTCTCCAGGCAGAGTGCAGGGAGAGGACCCTGCTAGAAGAAGAGTCTCTCTGTGGTGGCCCAAGTGTCAGTGTTCTCTCATAAGTTTATCAGTCAGCACTAATGTGGTAACTCACCATGGAGGGGCACGCCTGTATTCAGAGTTTTTCTCCAGAGATCCTTCCAAAGATTTGCTGGGTAAAATGATAATGCACAAAATTGGCTCTTTGTGTCTGGTCTCTGTTCTTCACAAGGATGAGGGAATGACCACTTAGAAAAGTTTGAGACAGGGGAAGTCTTAAGAGAAGTGGCCTTTTGTTTCTGAAATCTGAGTGGGATATAGTAATGGTGGGGTGAGTTGAAGATGGCTTTGTGAAGATGGCTTTGCCAAAATTCCCCAGACTGTCTGGTGCTAAAGGAGCTCTAGTGGCACAGTGCTTAAGGCAGTCGGTTGCTCACCAAAAGGTCAGTGGTTCAAACCTACCAGTTGCTATGCAGAGAAAAATAGGAGGCAGTCTGCTTCCATAAAGATCTATAGCCTTGGAAACCCTATGGGGCAGTTCTACTCTGTCCTGAAAACAGGTTGCTATGAATCAGCATTTACTCAATAGCAATGAGGTTTTTTAAATCTGGTGGTGGTGCTCCTGAATAAAGAACATTCTGAGCTGGTATGAGGAAAGTTCCCATCACCCCTTCTATCCCCAGTTTCCTCTTTTTACTCCAAGTATAGTTTGTGGTGATCTTCCAAGTCTCAGAAGATGTGTTGAAAATGTCAAATTTCGAGATAAAATAGTAGCTCACAACATGGGCTCTGGAGACAGACCTTCTTGGGTATAATTCCAGCCCTGTCATTTTCTACATATAAGACATTCAGTATGTTTTTCAGTCTTTCTTAGCTTCAGTTTGCCCCTCTGGGAAGTGGATATAAGAATAAATGATTTGTTTCTCAGTGCTTCACACTAGGATTTATGTTAAGTGCCCTTACAAACATGAAATTGTTTAACCTAGCCAGCAACCTGGAGAGTTTTATTATGCCCATTTTATAGATAAAAATATTGAGGCTCAGAGTGGTTATAGAACAACCCAGCTAGTAAGTGATGTTTATTGAATCTTCATTTTTTTAGTACTTAGTCCATTCATGAAACTAACCATCTAGTGCTGCAATGAACATAGATGTGAATATACCTGTTCCTGTTACAGCCCATATTTCTCTACAACATATAGCTAGTAGTGGGATTGCTGGATTATATGGTATTTCTATTTCTAGCTTTTTAAGGAAGCACTATACCAGTTTTCATCTAGGTTACACCGTTTTATACAAGACTGTCAATCTTTACGGAAGCAGACTGCCACATCTTTCTCCTGCAGAGCAGCTGGTGGATTCAAACCACTGACCTTTTGGTTAGCAGCCGACCTTTAACCACTGCACTCCCAGGGCTCCTTTGGCTCCCCGTACTCAGACTAAATATTTGACATATAGTTTGTGATATATGTTTTTAAACTTGGACAAGCCTTTATTAGTTTAGTTAGATGATCCAATCATTTATTTGTTTGATTGATTTAGCCACAAGGGTTGGGTGATTACTACCACTTCACTCCCCCACTAGATTGGGGACATAGAGGGCGGTTATTGCTAAGAGGCCAGTTTGGCCTGGATTGTTTAGAGGAGGGCAGCAGTGGGCACAAGCATTTGGGAACCAGCTCAGGGGACAAATAAATATGGCTTATTCGCCAAACTCACAGGATGGAACATCTGTTATTCTAGATGTTACAGTTAGCCAGCTTTCCAAAGGGGAAGTGGGCATGACAAGCAGGAGATAGAGACAGGAGAAAGATGGGGGGTAGGGGTTGTAGATAGAGTAGTAGAAGAAGCCAGAGAGGGTTAGAGTTAAGAGTCAAGAGGAAGAATCGACCTTAGAGCCCTTTCCTATAAACTCCCCACTTAGGGATGCAGAAGCAGACGACCAGAGAAGCAAAGTGATTTGCTTAATCTCTATCAAGTTCAAGTACATGACAAAGTTGGGATTGGAACTCAGATTCCCTGCCTTCCTCTGGGGGAAAGCTAATCCTGCTGAGCTGGAGTTACAACACTGGTAGGGAGAAAAAGGGAGTATGAGAGAAGCAGTGAGTCTCAGGGACTTGGGGACTTGTGGGCTGATGGCATCTGTCTCTCCTCTCCCTGTCAGGTACACCAAACCACTCACATTTGCTGACTGCATTAGTGATGAGCTGCCGCTGGGATGGGAAGAGGCATATGACCCACAAGTTGGAGATTACTTCATTGACCACAACACCAGTAAGTGCCTGGCGATCCTACCTTTCCCATTCCCCACTCCACCCCTTCATTTCCTGCTCACCTCCCCCAAGCCTGGAAGAACTACTCACAGAGTCTTCTTGAAGGCAGATTGTGTTTTGTTTTATTTAGATAGAGAGAGATCATATGGTTCACATAAAAATAACAGTTTAGAAGGGTTTTTAATAGAATTGAAAAGCCCCCCTCTTGCAATGTAACTCCCAATTTTATGGAGGAAACCATGCTAACAATTTCTCATGTATCATTCCAGAAATTTCCTTATCATGTGTGTTTGTACATATACATATGTATACACATATATTCTCCTTTACCTATATTGATTTTTGTGTATGCATCTGTTTTTTGATAAAAGGGAAATTTGTCATTGTCATTTTCATTTCTAGGCCATTTTGGAGCAGGCAGAGCTCCAGCATGCTGCCAGCAACATGTATGCATCTTTGTCCGTAGTGTAGAGTGGTTTGAGTGGATGTCTTTCAGGCCCACTCTCACTTTGTATCTGTGATCTGAGTAGCCTGATCCAGAACAAAGAATCCTAATATCTTTGTTCCTGAGACTATGATGGGACAATCAGGTGGGAAAGGAGAAACATGTGGTCTGACAGGTGGAAGACCACAGGTAGCAGAACCACTTCTGGGGGGAATTGATACATATTGGGGTCTCATCCACTGTGCATCCTCTTGCCCAAGACTATGCCCATATTTGGAAATTTGCTGCCCCATTTGTCCATGTCTACAGAAGAAAAAGGATTTTTCTGACTCACATTCTACATTCTGAACTGTAGGATTCCCATTCCCTCTATCCTTTCATGTAGAAACAGGAAGGGCATGTAAGAGGAAGTCCTTGGAAAAGTGTGAAGGCTGAGAATAGGACAGCAAAGCCTAACAGCCTCTGTAAACTGAGCACACACTCTGTGCTTGGTACTTGATATGCATGATCTCATTTGATCCTCCCATCTATCCTCTGTAGGGCGTGCCCTCAGTGCGCACAGTGTGCTTCAGAGGTAGAATTCTCACCTTCCATGCAGGAGACTCAGGGTTGATTTCCACTCAACACACCTCATGCATGACTACCATCCATCAGTAAGTGGAGGCTTGTGGGTGATTCAGTGGAGGTTCAGTGATGCTGAACAGGTTTCAGCAGTTTCCAGACTGAAGGCAGATTAGGAAGACAGACCTGGTGACTAACTTCCCAAAAATCACCCAGTGAAAACCCTGTGGATGACAGTGATCTGATCTGCAGGTAGTCATGGGGATGGTGCAGGACTGAGCAGCATTTTATTCTGTTTGGTTCTGCTGTGCAGGAGTCACCATGAGTCACAGACCAAGGCCATGGGAGCTAACAACAACAACAACAACAACAACTAACTACTGAAGACTCAGAGCTAAAACATGGCAGAACTGGGATTTAGACTGCCACTGAGGAGCAGAGTTGTTCTCTAACCACTTCCTCCTCTGGGTGTCAGTAATGCTTTGGCCATACTTACACGTGCACCTCATCACTCTGTATTATAACCATTTATCTGTTGTTATGAGTTCTTTTAGAGCACTGATTATGTCTAATTCATCATTCTAGTCCCAGCCGTTGCCTGGAAGTCACATAGTAGGTGTGCACTTAACCTTTGCTAAATGGAAAAGGGCGTACGTGCATGAATGCATGACTAAATGGATGAATGAGCGGACTGTTGTTGGCACCAAAGTGTGGAAGAGCTTCTGAGAGATAGCTAATGGCATTAATTGCATTGTTGGGGGTAGCAAAGGTTTTTATTAGCACTCATGATTGCTTATTGGATAATGAGAAGTAAATATGCCTAATTGAGTGTATATGGAGAATGAGGTTAATGCTTGGATGGCTGCATGGGATGCTGGGTTAAACACTGATGTACAGGAACCCTAATCAGTTCTTTCCTGTGTCTAATTGCTGAGTACATCCCCTTCATTAATATCAGATTGCAGGAGTGGGATTCTAAGGTGCTGCTTGGAGCTGTTGGAGAAATAGAAGAAAGGAAGGACTTGCAGACAGTGACTAAAGTATATTCTTCAGAGGCTGATGGCAGACAGGGGTGTATGGGGAGCTTGTAAATGGAATTCTTTGACAAGTGGTTTCACTGGCTAGCCGACTCCTAGTTTCTTTGGGTTAGAAGGTGGTCTTATTGGATGAAGAGCACCCTCTGTGGATGGAACTGTTGTTGTTGTTAGGTGCAATTGAGTCGGCTCCAACTCATAGAATGAAACACTGCCCAGTCCTGCACCAGCCTCACAATTCTCGCTAGACCTGAACCTATTGTTGCAGCCACTGTGTCAGACCATCTTATTAAGGGTCTTCCCCTTTTTTGCTGACTCTCCACTTTACCAAGCATGATATCCTTCTCCAGGGAATGGGGTCTTCTGATAACATGACCGAAGTAGGTGAGACAGAGTCTGGCCAATTTTGCTTCAATGAGCATTCCAGCTGCACATCTTCCAGGACAGATTTGTCACTTCTGGCAGCCCGTGGTACTTTCAGTATTCTTTGCCAACACCACAAATAAAAAGCATCAGCTCTTCTTTGGTCTTCCTTATTCATTGTCCAGCTTTCACATACATATAAGGCTATCAAAAACACCATGGGTTGGGTTATGTGCACCGTAGTCTTCAAAGAGGCGGATTTGCCTACTGCGATATGTTGCCTAATTTCTTGACTGCTGCTTCCATTGGTGTTGATTGTGGAACCAAGTAATAGGAAATCTTTGACAACTTCAATCTTTTCTCCACTTATCGTGATGCTGCTTATTGGTCCAGTTGTGAGGATTTTTATTTTCTTTATGTTGTGGTGTAATCCATACTGCAGACTGTAGTCTTTAATCTTCATCAGTAAGTGCTTCAAGTCATCTTCACTTTCAGAAAGCAAGGTTGTGTTGTCTGCATATCGCAGGTTGTTAATGAGTCTTCCTCTAATCCTGATGCTACATTCTTCTTCATATAGTCTGATTTCTTGGATTATTTGCTCAGCATACAGATGGAATAAGTTTGGTGAAATGATACAACCCTGACGCACTCCCTTCCTGATTTAAAACCAGGCGGTATCCCCTTGTTCTGTCTGAATGACAGCCTCCTGGTCTATATACAGGTTCTTCATGAGCACAATTAAGTGTTCTGGAATTCCCATGTGCCCACCAAGTCCTGAACATTCAGCAATGTGGATTCAGACTAGTTTCATGTGTATGTATTTCTTGTTACCTGAAATTTCTCTTCTAAAGTTATAGCCACACTACAGTTAAGAACCAAATTGCTCATAAATCCACCACCAATATTCCTTTCCTCAACAGGTATTTACCCACTGTCTTCAGGCACAGTTCTAGTACAGAATGCAAAGATCCTTGCCTGTATAGAGTTTTCATTTTGGCAGGGGAGACAGACAGTAAAATAAGTAAGTAGGTTGTAAAGTATATTAGAAAATGATCAGTGCCATCGGAAAAGAGAAAGCAGCTGAGGTGGCGCTGAGGTAGGCTATGTGTGTTTGAAGATGGTGGAGGAGGAATGGTGGGAGGTTGCAACATGGTCATCGAGAAGAAGACCTTATTGAGAAAATGAGATCTGAGCAAAGACTTGAGATGAAAGAGCATTTCAGATAGCGAGGACAGAGAACAAAAGCCCTCAGCTGGGATTATGTTTAGCTTGTGCAAGAATATGAAAGAGGCATATTTTCGTGAGTAGGGATTAATGTCTTAATACCTTATGAACAGCCACTCAAGATACATTTTGTCTCTATTTACTTGAAACATCAGAGGAAAAAGAAGAGCCAGGAGTCAGAGAAGGAAATAGACAGTAGCTTTAATTACCTCCATGAGATCAAAGGAAAATGGATGGTACCTGGCTGTCATTACTGAACATTTTGATCAAGGACTCAATAGATGGATCCTGATCAGAAGGAGGACAGTCCTGGAATGGAACTTCAAACTCATGGAACCAAACTTCCCAGATCCACTGAAACTGAGGGATCCCCTGAATCTAATGCCTAGCATAATACTAAAACTTTGAACCAAAACTATCCCATGAAGCTACCTTTAAACCAAATAACAGTTTAGCTCAATTAAGAATGAATGTTTGCCTCAAGCATAGCACTTTTATAAAGAATCACCTATGTAAGTGTAAACTGATAACAGTTCATCTAAAGCACAGATGAGAACCATAAGAGGCAGAGAGCCTAAATTAATGGTGATTCAACAATATGAGTAGAGATAGAATGGTGAAACAATGTGAAGTATGTAACATTATTAACCTGCTCAAGTAGAAACTGTGAATAGATGTATGTTTGGTTGTATATATTGCCTCCAAAAATAAATAAGATATTATTAAAACAAACAGACAAACAGAAAGAATATCAAGACTCACCCACATACTCTATGGAAATGCATCCCATGGAGCAATTGACCAAGGGGCACCAGAGGGGCAACATTCCCACGGAAGAAATGCAGGACACACAGGAGTGCATAACTGTGAGGGGCAGGTGGGGGTTTACTGGGCAGAGAGGGGAGGAGACTGGGTTAGGGTTGTAGATGGTAAATGGGGAGTGAAACTAAATGTGCACATAATGTTGAATGTAAAACAAACTGCTCTATAAACTTGCACCTAAAGCACAATTTTAAAAAAAAGAAAAGAAAAAAAAAAAATCACACACACACACACAAAAGAATATCAAGGAGGCAAGTATGCATACAGAAGAATGAGTAAGGGGAAGGGAGAAGGACATCAGGCCAGAGAGCAGCAGAGCATAGATTGTGTAGGAGCTGGTCGTCTCTCTTAAGGCTTTGGTTTTTATGCTACTTGAGATGGGAGACATTGGAGAGTTTGAAACAGAGGAGTGACATGATCTGACTTTTGTCTTAAAAGGATCTCTCTGGCTTCTGTGATGATAATAGACCTGTGAGAAGCACTGAGACCTGCGAGAGACCACTGCAATAGTCTAAGTGGCAGAGGATGGTGCACCAGACCAGGGTGGTGGAGTCGAAGTGATGAGAAGTGGTCAGATGCTGGATGTGTTTTCAAGGTAAAGCCAACAGGATTTCCTGATAGATTGCACATGGAATCTGAAAGAAAGAGGAACCAATAACCCTCTTTTGGTCCGAGCAACTAGAAGGTTAGAATTGTCATCAGTTGAAATGGAGAAGACTGCAGGAGTGAGTTTGAGAAGGAAGAACAGGTGTTCATTTACATATGTTGACTGTGAGATGTCTTTAACACATCCAAGAGAAGATGTCCCTGGTCAGCTTGATATAGCAGTTTTGAATGGAGAAATAAATCTGGGCGGAAGATACGTATTTAAGAATTGTTGGCACATAGATAGTATTTAAAGACATGAAGTTGGATGAGATCATCAAAGGAATAAATAAAGAAGGGAAGAGGACCAAGAAATGAGCCAGAGGTTACTGGACAGTAAGAGGATGAAGAGAAGAAGAAACCAGCAAGGACTCTGAAAAGGAGCAATGGGAAAGGTAGGGGGAAAACCAGGATGTCTGAGAAGCCACCAGGTGAAGGAAGCATGTCAAGAAAGAGAGATCCACAAACTATGTCAAATGCTTTTGACAGGTCAAGTGCAATAAGGTCTAAGAAATGACCTATACATTTAGCAGCATGGATGACCCTGACTTTGGAAAGCAACTTTGGAGGAGAACTGGAAAGCAAAAAGCCTCACTAGAGTTGAGTCTAAAATAAAATGGGAGGTAAACTTTAAACCAAAAATACTCCTGGAGTCCTCTTAAAACTGAACAATACTTTAGTTTAACTGATGTTGTTGTTGTTGTTGTTATGTGCTGTCAAGTCGGACCCAACTCATAGCGAGCCCTCCTTGGGTTTCCAAGGCAGTATCACTACGGATCTCTGCCTCTGCCTAAGGCATTTGACTGCTAATCAGAGGGCTGGTGGTTCAAGTCCACCAGCCACTCTTCAGAAGGAAGGTTGGGCAATCTACTTCCATAGTGATACTGCCTCAGAAACCCAAGGAGGGGTCGCTATGAGTCGGGTCCGACTCGATGGCACATAATAACAACAACAACAACATGACTGTGGAAGTAGATTGCCCCATCTTCCTTCTGAGGAGTGGCTGGTGGGTTTGAACTGCAGCCTTCTGGTTAGCAGTCAAGTGCCTTAGGCACTATGCTACCAGCTTTACCTTGAACATTATGCTTTTTTAAGAGCTATCTGTGAGATCAAACTGACAAAAGCAACTCAAAAGTGAGTTTGTGTTATGGAGGAGGAAAAACAAAGAAAAGGAGGGTGAAAATGGTTGCACTACCTGAAGAATGTAATGCATGTCACTGAATTGTACACATAGAAACTGTTGAATAGGTGTACTGCTGTGTATATTCTCAACAAGAAAAATAAAATAAATTCTAAAAATAAAATAAGATGGAAGGGGAGGAATTGGAAACAGAATATATGGACAACTTTTTCCAGAACATAATCATTTTCATTATTTCCATTATAAGTATTAAATATTCTCACTGACTATTTACAAGCATCATGATTATATGGTTTTAATCATGGTTCAAATTATGTGTCCTGCTGTTTTCTCTTAGTATCATGAATATTTGAAGAGTGCTACATAATCTTCACATTTGTCATTTTTAATACACCAAATGGATGAATGGATACATTTTAACACATAAAATGAGCATACTATAATGCTCCTACTGTTGATCTTTTGGATTATTTTCATTTAGTCTTCCATTCTACATCTAATAACACCATGAGGCAAATCTTTAATTCCTGAAGATATATTTCCAAATGTAAGATCAGTAAGACAAAGATTATGAGTACTTTTGAGGCTTTTGATATATGTTGCCCGATTGATAAACATTCCCAAAGGCATGTGTTTGTCTGTATGGCCACAAGCAACAAGGGTACCATTTTCCCCATACTTTCATCAATATAGGATTATTTCTATTTTTTTTGCTGGATTCATAAGTTTAGAATGTTACTTCATTGTTTTTTGTTTGCATTCCTTTTCATAGTAACAAGGTTTAATGTTCTCCAGATGTCTGGCTGTTTTTAGGACAATTACTTTTTGTTGTTGTTATTGCTGTTGTTAACATTCTTGGATAATACAGTATTGTTAGCCATGGGGTAAAAAACGGGTGTAAGGTGTATATAGGAGGTGAGGTGTGGAATGTATAGCGTGTATGACTGTGATGTGCCTGTGTGCTGTATGGAGAATGTGTGTGGGATGTGTTTCTAGGTAGAGCTTTAGAGTATATGGGGGAGGAGGAGCGAGTATGGAAAAGTGGAGCTCCATAGTGGCTGCACTAAATCACCTAAAAATGTTGAAAGTGGCTGCCTTTTGGGGAGGAGGACATGGAGGAAATGGGGTGAGAGGGTAATAGATCATGTACCAAACTTGGTAATATGCTTAACTATTAAACTATGTGCATGTATGACTTCAATAAAAATGAGAACTAAAAATGTTAGCCAAAGTGATCTTTAAGATACAAACTTGGAATAAAGTTATCTGTTTTGGTGAGTGGACTTGAGGAAGGTGGTGTCAGCAGAAAGGTTGGAGTGTGGGCTGACCATCTCAGAGTGTGACTAGTTTAGAACAAGCAGCACTTAACACATCACTTTAGAGCCACCTAGGAAGCTTTTAAGAAGCCCTGATGGTGCAGTGGTTAAGCACTCAGCTACTAACCAAAAGCTCAGTGGTTGGAACCCATCAGCTGCTCCATGGGAGAAAGATGTGGCAGTCTGCTTACATACCATGCCTTGGAAACCCCGTGGAGCAGTTCTACTCTGTCCTATAGGGTAACTATAAGTTAGATCAATGGCAAAGGGTTTACAGAGCTTTTTTAAAAGTTTGATGCCTGAAAGATCATCTTTTCAACAAATTGTGGTGGTACAACTGGTATCCATAAGGAAAAATAAATAAATAAAGCTCAGCTTCTATTCTTGCCTGTCACAGTATGCAAAGGTAAACTGAAAATGAGTCATAGACCTAAACATAAAAGCTAATAAAACTTCTGGAAGAAAGCATTGAAGAAAATCTTTAATATTTTAGAGTACGCAAAGATTTTTAAGATAAGACACAAAAAGCACTAACCACAATAGAAAAATTGATAAATTGGGCTATATCATGTTAAAAACACTATTCTTCAAAAGATAGCACCGAGAAACTGAAAAGGGGGGCTGTTTTTCCTCTTCTCACAGTGGTGCGTTTATGTGTATATATTTGTCAAACCATATTGAACTATGTATGCACCTTAAATAAATGCATTTTTTTAAATTTTAAAGTATGCCTCAATAAAACTGATCTAAATAAAATAAGGAATGGCCCAGATCATACTGTAGCCCAATCAAATTGAAATCTCCTGGGTATTCCAATGAGCAGCCAGGTTAAGAACCAGTGTTGCAGTGTGGGATGTGTGTGTTGTATCTATCTGTTCATCCATCTGTCTATGTTGATTTATACTACAAAGAGGAGCACGGGCCACCAAAAATGGCACCTGCTGATGGGAGTTGGAACCCCACAGCAGCTGTCCTTTAGCCCAGCTTTATAGAGTCTCCCCTCCATTCTTCTTTTTAAAAATTTTATTGTGAAATATATATATATATATATATAGGAGCTCTGGTGGCATAGTCCCTAAGGCATTTGACTGCTAACCAGAAGGCTGGCGGTTCAAACCCACCAGCCACTCCTCAGAAGGAAGGTTGGGTAATCTACCTCCATAGTGATACTGCCTCAGAAACCCAAGGAGGGGTCGCTATGAGTCAGGTCCTACTCGACGGCACATAACAACAGCAACCACAAATACATACATACATATAGATATACATAAATACATATAATATATATATATATATACACACACTGTTTGTAAGTGTGTAATTCAATAACATGAATTATATTCACCATGGTGTGCAACCTTTACCAGTATTTGTTTCTAAAACTTTTTCATCACCCCAAACAGAAATTCAATATCCATTAAGCAATAACTCCCCATTTTCCCTTTTCCTGGGACCCTGTAATCTACTTCCTATCTCTATGCATTTACCTTTATTAGATACTGTTACAAGTGTGATCATACAATATTTGTCCTTTGGGGACTGACTTATTTCACTCAGCATAATGTTTTCAAGGCTAATCCGTGGCTAAACATCTTAAATGGGGAACTACTGAGCCATACATTATACACATTTTAGGTCTTAGTAGATACTACCAAGTTACCTTCCACATTGCAGCATATATCAGGATTTCATTCTTTATATCTGAATAATATTCTATTCCCCTATTTTATTTTATTTACATTTATTTGTTCTTCTCTTGCAAATATTCCTTCCTTGTATTCGGTCGAAGAGAGATAAAGCTTTCCTCGTGTGAAGAATTTTGTGGCTCCTGTCAGCATTATTTAGACTTTGTTTCCTTTCCTACCATAAGGGAAGAAGAAGAGCTTAAATAATGGCTATTCTCAAACAATTCAAAAACTGATCTTAGTCAATCATTTCTGTTTACTTTTCCCATCATTTGTTTACTTTACCTGGACATAATACTTGACAGTTTCCTGGGAAGCAGTGAGATAGGGCTCATTCTTCCTTTTATAGTTGCAGAAGTAGGTTCAGAGAGGTTAAATGGAAGGTTGGGCAATCCTACTTCCGTAGTGATACTGCCTCAGAAACCCAAGGAGGGGTCGCTATGAGTCGGGGCCGACTCGATGGCACATAACAACAAC
>NW_006921649.1:6363186-6425197 GCF_000298275.1 Orycteropus afer afer
AACCTTCCTTCCGAGGAGTGGCTGGTGGGTTTGAACCGCCAGCCATCTGGTTAGCAGGCAAGTGTCTTAGCCACTATGCTACCAGAGCTCCCCCCTTATAAACAAATAATCAATTCAAAATTAATTTAACACTTTGGGCTAAGCAAAACCTGTACAGGGCCATGATGGTAGAATTTCTGGATTGCCACCACCCCTGCCTTCACCTGCTGACTGGAAGATGACCAAAGAGTGGGCAGTCAACAGGCAGTGATTGTGTAGCATTGCTTTGACTTCCTGCATGTCTGCTCAGCTGCCAGGTGCCTTTTTCAAATATCTATCTCCACCCACCCCCTGATTATTACTGACCCAGTTTATTGTACACATAACTGAAAAAAAAACTAAAAATAATGAAAAAACACTATCTTGCCACCCAGAAATAACTCCTGTTGATATTTTGCTAAATTGTCTTCCAATCTTTTTGAGAATGTTCCTATTTATTTAGGTTTGTTTACCAAAATTATTTATGCAGGATCACACCTTGCATTTTTGTCCACAATTACATAATAAGCACCTCTGCGTTTTACTATTTTTTCTTCAAAGACATATTTTAATGACTAAATAATAGTGCATTATATAAATACAATATTACTTTTTAAACTAGTTATTTTCTGTGTGACTTTAAGGAAATTACTTAACCTGTGTATCCCTCAGTTTTTTTTTTTTTTTTTTTTTTGTATAGTGGGGATGATGCTAGAATCTGCTTCACAGAGTTAGTGTAAGCATTACAGGAGTATATAGTATAATGTACTTAGAATAGTACCCACATACAGTAACATAAATAAGCAATTGCTATTTTTGTTACTATTATTGTTTTTTTAGAAAGCATTTTTGCCTGCATTTTAAAAATTTTATAATAAATTAGTACAGGAATTATTGATAAAAGAGTATTAACATTTTAAGACATTTAATATGCATGGTCAGATTGCCCTGCATGAAGGCTTTTCCAGTTTCCCAGCAGGGTATGGGGTGCATATTTTGCTGCCTTCTTCAAAACATTAGTTATTTTACTTACCTTTTCTTTTTACCAAAACAAATGACCCTGAGCATCTATAATGTCCTGAGTTTCTCTGCCTAGATTAGAATTCAGACATATTCCTTTTCCTGGCTGTCTTAGACAGATATTGACTAGTTTAGAAATTTACTCTAGTTTACTTTTGCTTCTGTGTTTAATCTAAAACGGATAACCTGTGTTGTTTAATCCATTCACATTCACATTTACTATTTTCTATTTATCATGCTTTTTGTTTTCTGGGAATGGATTCCACAGGCCACCAATTCAAAAGATATTTGTGAAGTGCTGACCTAGGGTCTCTGTGGTCTGTTTCAGAAACCACTCAGATCGAAGATCCTCGGGTACAATGGCGGCGGGAGCAGGAGCATATGCTGAAGGATTACCTAGTGGTGGCCCAGGAGGCCCTGAGTGCACAGAAGGAGATCTACCAGGTGAAGCAGCAGCGCCTAGAGCTTGCACAGCAGGAATATCAGCAGCTGCATGCCGTCTGGGAGCACAAGCTGGGCTCCCAGGTCAGCTGTGAGTACCTCCCCTTGCCAGTACCCCTACTGCCACTATTACAGGGAGGAAGGAGTGGTTGCCCTGAGTCCTGCTCATGTTGTCTGTCAGTACTTCTCAAACTTGCCTGTTTTCTTCCATCTCCACGCCTGATTCAAACCACTGTCATTTCCGCTGTTGCTCTTGCATCTACCCATGTCCTGTAGTGATTCATTTGCTATTTTCATTTCATTTGAGTGGAGATCATCTCAGAATGCCAAAGAGATCACATATCCCCATGTTTAAAACCTTCAGTGGCTTTCCATTGCACTTTTCCATGGTCTGCATAGTCCTGTGGAGGACCCTTGCCTACTGCTCCTGCTTCATCTCATGATGGTCTCACTCTCTAGGTTTATGATACACTGAGCCCCCATTCTGCTTCTAGCAAACCCTGCTCTTTTCCACTTCAGGACCTTTGTACTTGTTGTTTTCCCTTCCTGTTGACCAGCTTGAGTGACTGGCTCCTTTCACTTTCAAGTCTCTTCCTCATGTCACCTCCTCCGAGTTGGTTTCTTCTCACAACTCTATCAAAAGCTTCCCTTCCCCAGCATTAGCCTTTGTCATGCCTCTGCTTATTTTCTCATGGCAGTTATCACAGAACATCTGTTTATTTGTTTAACAGCATTTCTTCCACTAGAATATAAAATTGATAAGGGCAGAACATCTATCTTCCATGTTTACCCTTGTCTCCACAGTATGAAAACAGATTTGCCAGAGCCCCCTGTCCTTTATTCCCAGTGCAATGTAGTATTGGGTCAGGCGATATCATTGCTGACTTGTCTAACATATTGAGTCTTTTACCATCATTTTCTTTTTGTCTTTTACCATCATTTCTAATAACCAATCCTTTCCAGCATTTATTGAGTGCTTACTACATATCAAGCACTTTGCTAGGCTCTTAATATGTTATTTCAGTCAATCTTTCTAACAATCCTGTGGGGCAAGTACAATTAATATCCCCTTCTTACAGATAAGGAAACTGAGGCTTAGAAAGGAACAATCACATGCCCAGAGTCTTACAGTAGGTTAATGACAACAATAAAATGCAAACCCAGTTCTGTCTATCCTCATCATTTTTTACTTAGGGCCAGGGACCAGCATCAGACTATGGTGGCAGGGTGGCTATGGCTTGGTTGAGTCACCTGACACACATTCTGTGTGAAGCCCTCACTTTGAGAAAGTCAGTCTATGAGCAGGACAGGGGGAAAATGCTGGCTTGGTCACTGTTCCCACCCTGCCCTTTTCCTTAGCAACTCAGGAAAACCCCAGAGTGCCAGGGACTGTAGAAAAGAACCGGATTTCACTCCTTAGCTATTTTTGTGGGTCAGGCACTGTGCTAGAGATTGAGGGCTTTAGCACTAATTTTTACCACAGCCCTGGAAGGGAGATATTATTACTGTATTAAAACTCATGTTAAAAAAGGTAGAGTATTTTGGGTTTGTTTGTTTGTTTGTTTGTTTGTTTTCCTCGCAAGTTCTTACAAGGGAGCCCTGATGGCACAGTGGTTTCATGCTCAGCTGCTAACTGAAAAGTTGGTGATTCAAACCCACCAGCCACTCTGCAGGAGAAAGATATGGCAGTCTGCTTTCATGAAGATTACAGCCTTGGAAACATGAGGGTAGTTCTACTCTGTCCTATATAAGGTCACCATGAGTCAGAATCAATTCGATGGCAACAGGTTTGATTTTTTTTTTTTTTTTTTTTTTTTGGTTTTTAAAGTCCCATAGTCAAAAAAAGTGACAAAAACAAATGTGCATAAAAACAAACCTTGCTGTTCTTAGGGACAGGATAGTTACAGGGGCTTAAAGCATCACTCCACAAATAACTAATTTCAAGGGTAAAATATACTTTACATTTCTAAGGTCTAAAGTTACCTCTTTACATAGATAGTAAAATTAGCATCACCAATAAGGAGATGAGCTCATATCATTTATGCATTAAAATATTAGGTAAGATGCTTGACAGAAATGTTTAATCTGAATCTAATCATGAAGAGACTATCCCATACATCTATAATATGGGATATTCTACAAGATAATTGGCCTGGACTCTTTAAGAAAATTCACTATCGTGAAAAAAGCACAAAGAATGGATGAATAAAGGCTAAGGAGGCACAACAACCACATTGGTTTGTACCTTGACTAGATCTTGGATTGGGGGGAAAGTAGCCATAAAAGATATTCTCAGGTACTTGGAGAATTTTCTTAGGTGTGCTAATGATGTTGTGGTTCTGTCAGAGAATGTCCTTGCTTTTAGGTACTTCAGTGTTTAGGTGAAGTGGCATCAAGTCTGCAGCTTAATTCCATAAAAATTGTAAGGGATTAAAAAAAGAAAAGGAAAATAAAAAATGTAGTGTAAAGCCAAAGGAGTAGATAAGTAGATTGTCATCAACTCATTGATGGCTTTGGGTGTGGTGCCTTTTACCTCCATTTTTAATAATTATATATTGAAGACTTACTATGAACTAGGTACCCTCATGGAGGAGTGAATTTGAGGACCTTCAGAATAAGATAAGAGTCACTAGAAATTAAAATAAGACTGTAAAATGAAAATGACATAGGAAAACTGGAAGATGAAGCTGAGGAAACTCCCAAAAATATGGCAAAGATATAATGAGATAGAAAATAAGAGAGAAAGAAAATGAGAGCATGAGGAAATCTTGTTGAGTAATAAAATTTCCAGAAAGATAGAGCCAAGGAAACAGAGTGGAGAGAGGCATCAATGAAAGAATTCAGAGATATTTCCCTGAGCTGAAGGAGGTGAGTGTTCAGATTAGAAGGGCTCTCTGGGAGCCTAATACAGTGCGTGAAAGTTGACTCACAACAAAGCCCATCATTATGACATTTCAAACACTGGGGACAATGCAAGATCCTAAAAAGAGAAATACTAGATCAAACACAAAATGAAAATGATCAGGACTCAGAATAGCTCTGGATTTTTCAACAGTGACACTAGAAACCTAAAAAAGACTGAAGCGATACCTTCAATATTTTAAGGATAAGCATGTCCCACCTAGAACGAGTGAAGCTACCTTTAGCAAAGTGTAGGGTAGAATAGGAGTCCCTGGGTGTTGCACAAAGTTAACAAACTAACCAAAACATTGGAGGTTGAGTCCACCCAAGTGTGACTTGGAAGACCTCGTGATCTACTTCTAAGAAATGAGTCATTGAAGACCCTATGGAGCACAGTTCTACTTGGATACACATGGAGTGCCATGACACGGAGTCCATTCAGATATTTTTACATGCACAAGGTTTCAAGTTCATTTCCTTCATACTTCCTTTCCCCAGAAGCTACTGGACATTGTGTACCACCAAAATGAGGGATAGACCAAAAAGAAGAAGACATGGTATACAGGAAAAAGGAGAGAGATGGGGAGGACATCTGGAATAATGTAAAGGGGGATTACAGGAGGGCAGCTGTGTGTGAGGGCAGCCAGCTCACACAGAAGTAGATTACTGGCCTGGGAAAAATAGCTGCAAAAACAAAGGAAACTGGCAGCACACCTACTAGCCTGGACCCCATGAGAGGAGACTTAGATATTGGCAAAATGTATGGTTGAATTTGTGATAAGTGTGTACAAATTAAGCAAACAGAAAAATGACAATTATTAACTCTAGAAAAAACAAATAAAAAATAAATACAGTGGAAAGGAAAAGCAATCAAAGTTGACTACATGACTTTGTGTTTACAGAGTCAAAATAAGGCAAACATGAACATTTACTTCCCCGCAAATTAAGCAATATCTCTTAGAAGGACAGGGAGATGAGAGGATGCACTGTGTGGTATAGGGTCTAGGAAAGGAAGGGAAGCTGAATCCTCATCCTGCAGGATGTGAATAAATAATGCCTAAACTTGAAAGACAGCTCTGATAGCCTAGTGCCTAAGTCACTTGACTACTAATCAGAAGGCTGGCGGTTCAAACCCACCAGCCACTCCTTGGAAGGAAGATGGGGCAATCTACTCCGTAGTGATACAGCCTCGGAAACCCAAGGAGGGGTCACTATGAGTTGGGTCGACCAGAAACCCAGGGAGGGGTCACTATGAGTCAGGTTGACTCCATGGCACAAAACAACAACAAAACCTGAAAGGACCTCAGCAGTCAGCTGCCACACCCAAGGCTAGCAGTTCAAACCCACCAGCCACTCCCTGCAAGGTAGCAGGGCTGTCTATTAAGAAGCTCTGGTAGCATAGCTCTGGTAGCATAGTTCAAACCCACCAGCCATTCCTCGGAAGAAAGATTGGGCAATCCTATTTCTGTAGTGATACTGCCTCAAAAACCTAAAGAGGGGCCAGAGGGGTCACTAAGAGTCGGCCGACTCCATGGCGCATAACAACAACAACAAACCTGAAAAGGAGTCCTGGTGGCATAGTGGTTAAGGCATTTGGTTGCTAACCAGAAGGTCAGCAGTTCAAATCCACCAACTGCTCCATGGAAGGAAGATGGGGCAATCTACTTCCATAAAGATTTATGGCCTCAGAAACTCAACGGGTTACTATGAGTTGGAACCTACTTGATGGCAATGAGTTTTTGTTTTTGTGTTTGAGTTTAAACCTGAAAAAATCAAGAAGCAGTAATAAACACATATTATTAGAGACATAGAGATGACACCTAAGAAATTAGCTGAGCAAGTTGAAAATGGTTCCCCTTTAGGGGAATGAGATACGGGAGTAGAAGCTGTGGGGTGCTCTTTTTTACAACAAACTTTGTACTATGTTGAACTATTAAACTGTATTCATGTATAACATTAATAAAAATTTGAAATTATGATAAAATGGGATAAAGCAGTCTTTAACATCCTATCCATGCATAAAACTCTTTTGGTGAGGTAGACTTGAGGGTGGGTGGTACCAGCAGAAGGAGTGGGCTGAGGGCTGATCACCTGAGGATTCAGCTATGTTATGGATTGAACTGTTTTCCCCAGAAACCTACGTTGAATCCTAACCCCTATACCTGTGAATATAGCCTTGTTTTGGAATAAAGCTTTTCTTTTGTGATCAGTTAAGTTAAATGAGACCATACTGAATAGGGTGGGTCCTAATCCTAATCCCTTTTGAGTAGTTTCTTATAAAAGGGGAGAATAGACAGGTAAACAGTCACTCACAGAAGGAAGACAGCAAAAGAATGCCAAGAATGGCTGGCAACCACCAGAAACTAAGAGAGAGGCCCACGGAAGGAATCAACATGGCCAAGATCCTGATTTATAATTCTAGCCTCCAGAACCATAAGACAATACATTTCTGTTCTTTAAAGGCAACCACTTTGTGGTATTTCGTTATGGCAGCAGTAGAAAACTAAAACTAATGGCACTTATGCAGCCCAGTGTTTAGGACAACACAGTCATGTGCCACAACATATATTTGACCTGTCATTACGTGTTTGTTTCTTCCCTTTATTCTCTACCTCTCTTTCCCACATTCCTGGCACCCTGAACAAACTGTCCTTTCCCATAAAGAACAAACAAATAACCAGTACCTTTGCACATGCTGGTGTCTCAGTCTAGAATGTCATTCATCTGTCAAACTCCTGCTTATCCGTTGAGGCTCAATTCAAAAGTTTCCTTCTCCAGGACATTTTCTGTGGCTCTCTGAACTTACAGGCAAATTGATTAGCCAACATTAAATTATCTGTTTTCTTGTCTAGCTTTCCTGCCACATGCAAACACTTTAATCTCTGAATTTGAGGGCAAGGACAGGGTTTGATATATCTTTGCATCCTCAACACTTGGTACTTGTCCCTAACAGGTAATAGAAGCTGGAACTTATTAAGCACTTACTGTGTACAGTTGCAAGCATTATAATCCTCATTTCATAGAAGAGGAAACTGACTCTCAGAAAGGTTAAAGAATTTATCCAAATCCATAGTTAGTGTTAAGGAGCTCTGGTGGTATAAAGCCTAAGGCATTTGACTGCTAACCAGAAGGGTGGCTGTTCAAACCCACCAGCCACTCCATGGAAGGAAGACTGGGTGTTTGTTTATCTAGTGCTGCTCTGACAGGAATATACCACAAATGGGATGGCCTTAACAAACAGGACTTTATTCTTAAAATTTGGAGGCTTTAAGTCCAAGTTCAAAGTGCCAGGCTCTAGGGGCTATGGGAAAGCCCCTTAACACTTCGGGCTTTAGCTCTGCCTCTTGCTTCTGGCCCACTGAAGCTAGCAGCATCTCTTCACTCGGGCACCTAGTGGCTGCTGAGGCTAACAAGCTCAAGGTTGACAAATAAAATGGCACAGTCCCTATGTTACCAAACCACATGGCAGGCCATTAATTCAACTCCATTGAAAGTCCCAGGATTGGCAGAGTATGGCAAGCTGCGGAACAACGACTTGGCTACATGCAGGATTCAAGCATGCCGTAAGCTAGAGACCATTCCCAAAGCTGCTTCTTATATATGCGAAGCAGACCACATTTCCTGAAGCAGCTACTCAGCTTCTTATGGTAGATCCCACCATAGAGCTGATTGCCCATCTCATCATGGGGAATAACTACCACCAGCTGCCCAGCAACTCAACCAGGCCCAGCCAAGTTGACACACAAACTGAACCACCACACTGGGCAATCTACTTTCATAAAGATTTACCACCTCGGAAACCCAATAGGCATCGCTATGAGTTCAGAATCAGCTTGATGGCAGTGAGTTTTGGTAGTTAATGTATTAGTTACCTAGGGCTATGGTAGCAAATTACTACAAAGTACCTAGTTTAAAACAACAGAAATTTATTCTCTCACAGTACTAGAGGCTAGAAATCTAACTCAGCATATTGGCAGGGCTTTTTACTTTTTTGTGTTCATTTTTGTAAGTCTTAAAGTCCTTTTTTCAGAATATCAGTAAGTAAATTTTTAAAAATAATTGCAATAAGACTATAACCATGTGATAGAACCATGGATAAACATTAGAAGGCAACTTGGGGAAAGCATAACTATGCTAAGGTTATAGGATAATGTTAAATTTTTTCCTTTTCAAACGTACATTATATTGTAAACTAGAATAAATCTTTTTTAGTATTTTTTTTTTCTGATTACCAAAAGACATTTATTTTATGAAATTTGGAAAAGATAGAAAAATACAAAGATGAACATTAATATAATTCATATCTACCTCACTAGATAGAAAGCTCTCTATCTCTTTGGTATATTTCTTTATAGTTTTTTTTTTTTTTTTTAATTGTGATTTGGGTGAAGATTTACAGAGCAAATTCACTTTCCATACAGCAGTTCACATATACTTTGTCTCATGACATTGACCACAGTTTACCACAATGCAACAGCTCCCCTCACACTTCCTCCCCATAGTTACCTCTTCCCAGTGTCCATCCCTCCATGCACTCCTGCCCCCTGAGCTGTCTCCCTGTGCATAAGCAGCCCTTCTTTCTCAATGATTGCTCTCTCCAAGGAGTGTATCTACCTCAGGTAAATATTCAACTCATATGCCTGTCTTCTGTTTGGGTGGAAACCACAGGTGTGGGTTCAATTCCAGACCTGAAGGGCAGCTAGGGGCCATAGTCTCAGTGGTTCCACCAGGCTCTATTGGACCAGCAAACCTGGTCCCCTCCTTTTTTTTTTTTTTTTTTCCCCAAATGATTTTGAGTTTTGTTCCACATTGTTCTCCCTCTCTATCAAGGATCTCCTACATAGATCCCCTTCCAAGTGAATGACAGTGGTAGCTGGGCACCATCTAGTTCTTCTGGTCTCATAGTCATACAGGCTGCAGATCAGATGGTGTACCAGTTGCTAGGCCTAATTGTTTCCATGAATTTTGGTTTTCTTCATTCGTCTTTGCTCTGGATGAGGAGAGACCCATCGTTGCATCTAGATGGCAGCTTGCTAGCTTTTAAGATCCTAGTTGCTACTCGCCAAATAGGAGGTGGAACAATGTTTTGTCTTTATAGTTGTTTTTAAGTACTTACATGTACAAGTAAAATTTATTTTTTTTCTAAATTTAAATTTTTCTTTATAATTTTTGTAAACTGTTTTTTCATATAACAGTATATTTGGATGGATGGAGGTTGAAGATATTATGTACTGAATATAAGAAGTCAGTCACAAAAGGACCAATATTGTATTATGACCTCACTTATATAAAAAGACAAGACCAGGCCAATGTATAGAGACTAAAGTTTATTAGTGGTTATGGGGGGAATAGGAGAATTATTGCTTATGGAGTACTGAGTTTCAGTTTACAGTGATGGAAAAATTGCATTAATTAAGGGTAAGGTTACACAGCCACTTAATGTGGCTGTGGTTAATAAGTTGTGTACCAGTAAAAAGTTGAATTGGCAAAAGTTATGTGATATATTTACTACCAAACCAAACTCACTGCTGTCAAGTCATATCCAACTCATAGCGACCCCTCCTTGGATTTCCGAGGCGGTATCACTATGTAAGTAGATTGCCCAACCTTCTTTCCGAGGAGTGGCTGGTGGGTTTGAACCGCCAGCATTCTGGTTAGCAGTCAAATGCCTTAGTCACTACACCACCAGAGCTCCCGTATATTTATTACAGTAACAAAAAAAAAAAAAAAAGTAGCAACTGAGGCTGCTTATGTACAACCAAACACTTTAGAGTATATTTGGTTTCTTGGTTTGGAGGTTTAGGGTCATAGTTTCATGGGATATCTCAGTTAATTGGCTTAGTAAAATCTTTATGCTTCTGTTGTACCTAATTCATTGCATAGTGCCTGGACTCTTAAAAGCTTGCAAGAGGCCATCCATGGACCACAGTTGGTTGACTGAAGCAACAAGGGAAGAAGGAGAGTTAGGAATTGGAGGAGGAAATGGAATGTGTGGCTAATTGCCTCCATGAACAACTGCCTCCTTTACTATGAAACCAGAAGAATTAGATGGTGTCCAGCTACCATAAGTGAACATTTTGATCAAAGATTCTATAGAAGACTCTTGATCAAAAAGGGGGAAATGCCAAACAATTTAAAATTTTCACGCAATCTAGATTTTCTGGATTTTAATTAAACTCTAGTTTAATTAAACTTGAAGTAGGTACCACAAACTCATATGCTTGCAAAGACAATATAATTGGGGGAAGTTGGCTAGATAAACCCTTGGAAAGTATTGCTCTAAGATAATCTTTAAATGTCAAACCAAAAATGTCCCCTGAAGTCATCTTAAAACCAAACAATAGTTTAGCTTAACTAGTAAAGATTGTCGGCCTTAGCATTATGCTTTTTTTTTTTTAAGATCTGTCAATATGAGATCAAGTTAATAATAGCAACTCAAAAGATTAGAACTTTAAGGGGCAGTGAGTTTATGTTAATGGAGGAGGAACAACTCAGATAAAGGAGGGTGACAGTGGTTACATAACTTGAATGTAATTAGTGTCACATTCTACATATAGAAACTTGGTGTGTGTTTTTGCTGTGTATATTCTCAAAAACAATAACAATAACAAAAATAATTAGGAAGTCTGTGTTAGTTTAGATAAGTAGTGTGTTTCTAGAAATCTGTCTTTTTTTTTGTAGGTTTTAAAATTTGTTGGAGTACAGTTCTTCATAGTATCCTAGTACTATCATTTTTATTTTGTTTTGTTCTATTGTGATATTGCCCATTTCATTTCCTATTTGTGTTATTTGCATCTTGTCATTGTTTTTTTATGTTAAGTGTGTCTGTGGTTTGTTAATTTTATCAATCTTTCTAAAGAACCAACTTCTAGTCTTGTTTTTTTTTTCTATTTTGTGTTTATTTCTGCTCAGGTCTTCATTATTTCTTTTCTTCTGGTGACTGTAGGCTCCATGCCCCCGCCTCCCCGCTCTTTTAATAATTGGAGATGTAGGGCTAAGGTGTTCATTTTGGCTTGCTCTTCTTTTTTGATGTTTGCAATTATTACTTTAAATTGCCCTCTGGTCACTGCTCTTACTGTGTCCCAAAGAGTTTGGTATGTTGTGTTTTCATTCTTATTTGATTCAAGGAATTTTTTATTTTTTATTTTTATTATTTTTTTTTATTGTTTGTTTCTTCTCTTACCCAGTAGTTTTTAAAGAAGGATGTTATTCGGTTTCTATGTATTTGTTCTTTTTCCATTGATCTTCCTATTGTTGATTTCTAATTTTATAGCATTATGATCTGAGAAGATGCTTTGCAGTATTACAATGGTTTTTTGTTTGTGTGTATGTGTGTGTGTCATTCTGATTTATTTAACAAAAAAACACAGAGCATATCTACAAACTTAGTAGCAATGTTCCAGCCCTCATGGAGCTTACAAGATAGTGGATATCAATTTTGGTATGCCCACCATTATATTTTTGTTAATGATCAGATCAACTTTTTATTCTTCCCAAGGCCTATCTCTTAAGTGGTATCGCATGAATTTCAAAGTTCTGACTGAAGCCCTAACTGCATTAATTAAAAGGTTATCCTATGTTTGCTTTGACAAAAGTCAGACTCTAATAAAACAAATGTTTTGTCTTCTAACACCAGATCATTCAATGGTTTTAAATTTATTGAGGCTTGCTTTGTGGCATAACATATGGTCTGTCATGGAGAATGTTCCATGTGCACTGGAAAGGAATGCATATTTCCCTTTGTCATTAAATATTTTTCTGCACCATCTTATTTTTTATTTTTTTGCAGTTTCCTCCCCTCCCCTCCCACCTCTGGTAACTGACAAAGAAAGTTTCCTTCCATATATAAACCTTTCCTTGACTTTTTACAATAATGAACTAATACAATATTTGTCCTGTGATTGACTTATTTCACTCAGCGTAATGTCCTCCATGTTCATCCATGTTATGCAGTGTTTTGCAGATTCTACATTATGCATCATCATTTTAAATTGCACATGTTGGCATAGTCCCCATTTTATTCATGTACCACATTTATTTAATAAATCCCCCTTTGGTAGACATTTAGTTTAGTCACAGTTAGTACTTTCTGTGTTTATTTAGATAGTCAAACATGCCAACTTTGTCAAAATGTATTTCTTCTACTCAAATATCTTTTTTTTTTTTTTTTTTTCTGTCTCACTGCAGTGGTTTCTGGTTCATCATCCAGTTCCAAGTATGACCCTGAGATCCTGAAAGCTGAAATTGCCACTGCAAAATCCCGGGTATGGCCTCTTCACCTGTGACAATCATGGGGTCACGGAGGTAGCCTTAGGTCACTAACCCACTCAGAAGGTCACAACAGATACTTTGGCCAGGCATGGCATCCAGTACTGATAAAGAGGCCCCAAATATTAATAATAGCAAAAATAGTAGTAGAAGTAGTAATAGTTACAACAGCTACCATTTCATAAGCAGTCACCATATACCAGGCACCGTGCTAAATGTGTCATGTGTATTGTCTCATGTCTCTGCAAAAACTCCCATGAAGTAGCTACTATCATTATCTGCATTTTAAAGGTGAGGAAACAGGCTTAGGGGAGCTAAGTAATTTGCTCAAGGACACAAGGGTCTCAAGTCTTATTCCAAAGTTCTTAATGTGGTATGCTATTTTCCTAGCTACTGCTTATTTTATATGATTTTATTTAATCTTTATGATTACCTTGGGGAATAGGTATTATTCCCATTTTGCTGATGGGTAAACTAAAGCACAACTGTTAAGTTACTTGCTTAAGTTATAGTCAGTATTTTGAACTCTAGTTTAATTAAATTTGAAGTAAGTACCACAAACTCATATGCTTGCAAAGAAACTATAATTGGGGGCAGTGGGCTGGGTGTGAGATAATAGGGAGTAGTGGGGACTGTAAAACCTAGAAAGATGTGCCCAATCTAACAGGGTAGTTGAATTCAGCTTTAGCCTGTTGTGGTCATGCTGAAATGTGGGTCCAGTGTTACGAGATTTTCAGATTTTTGTTTGTCTGCTTTGGAGAGCAACTGTGTATGTGAGGTTATATTATATGAAATCTCTCAATGTTTAATTATTAGCAAATAATTATCTTAAAACAAAAAATAACACTTTATAAGCCAAACAAATCATCCCTGCAGGCTGAATCTGACTCCTAGGCCATCTTGGGCAAAACTGCTTCTTAGCTCCTGTCTCTTGCCTCTAAAGTTATTAAATTGCTTCTCACCTTCAGGCAAAGCACTCTCATACCCATTAGCTGCTTTAAACAATGCACAACCGTGGGAATGCCATTATCCTTATCAGTCAGAACAGGAAAGGGAGTCTCAGAGAGGTAAGAAAGCTTGAGAGAGGTGACACAGCTAGGAAGTAAGAAGGCCAAGCTCTATCCCAGGTCACCCAGCTCCCTTCCACATCCTGTTGCCCTGGAGTGAAGACTGGCTCAGAGGACCTGCAGGAAAGTTGAGCTGGCTTGCTGACTGGGCAGTACAGAGGCTAAGGCCAGCATTGACAAGAGGGGGTGGGGAGTGAAACCTTGTGTTCAGGGCCCATGGAGGATGATAAGTTTGTGGTCTACCTGCTCCTTTGGGGAGAAGGCAGCCTGCAGCTTGACTCCAGCCTCTGATCCATCTCCTTGTGTGGTCTCCTTCTGTCCAGGTCAACAAGCTGAAGAGAGAGATGGTTCATCTCCAGCAAGAGCTGCAGTTCAAGGAACGTGGCTTTCAGACACTGCAGAAGTAGGTCTACCCATGCTCCCCTCCTGTCCTCTCTGTCTTTTCTCCTCTATCTCCCTCTCCTTCAACCTCTAGCCTCCTCTGGGAAGGTGGCTCTCGAGTTGTTCAATTCCTGTTCTTTTCCACTGACATTTACTGAAGATACTGCATCCAAAGTTGGGGTTTGAAAAGAGAAAAAAGGAGGGTCATCTCTGATGACTGAGTTCACCTCCTCTGAGCTTCTGAAGCCCTTAGGGTCTGTTCTACCTGGTTGGGTTGTTCTTTCCATTCATAGAAACAAATGCTGTTGAGCATTTCTGTGCTTCTGTCCCCTTTCCTTAAGTAGATCTGATGGAGTCTTGTATGTACACAAACAAAAAAAAAGTACCTTTTTTTCCCATGGCCCCTAAAAATGAGCAACTGCTTCATCTAGTGCTCCACTTAAGGAACAATGGTCATGGTCTATTGCAGCAACAAGTAAATTGCTAGAGAAGTATGCACAATGCCTTATATATTGTACTTGATGAGTGATTTATGGCATTTCCAGGATAACTTTAATCAAATGTAATTTTCTCTTTCAGAAGCTGACTTCTGAAAGCAGTCAAGTACAGTAACAGTTCTGTTCTTTCCTGAGAGCAGAAGTATTAATTGTCATTATTGTGATTATAGCAGCTAGGATTTGTTGAGCAAAATTCTGTACCAGGAAACACAGTCAGTATTTCTACATGGATATTTTCATTTGATCCTCAAAGCAACTCTATGAGGAATGTTCTTTTCAATTGTGGTAAAAAACATATGTATAGCAAACCATTTTCACAATTTTACATGCACAATTCAGTGACATTAGTTTTGCACACCATGTTGTGCAACCATCACTATTTCCAAAATATTTCATCACCCTTCACAAAAACTCAATGCCCTTTAAGCTACAACTTCCCCTTTACCCTCTTACCTACCCCTGGTAACCACTAGAAACTTTTGTTTCTATGCATTTGCCTATGCTAGATATTTCGTATAAATGGGATCATACACTATTTGTCCTTTTATTTCTGAGACTTATTTCACTCCACATAACACTTTTAAGGTTCATCCCTGTGTACCAATGTTTCAGTTACTTTGTGCTGCTCTAACAGAAAATGCCACAAATGGGATGGCTTTAACAAACAGGAGTTTATTCTCTTACAGTTTGGGAAGCTAGAAGTCCAAGTTCAAAGTGCCAGGCTCTAGGGGTTGGGTTAAAGCCCTTGACCTTGTGCTTCAGGTCTGCCTCTTGCTTCCAGCCCACTGGAGCTAGAGGTGTCTAGCAGCTGCTGGTTTGTGAGGCTAACAAGCCCAAGGTCAAAAAATACAATGGCATAGTCCTGATATTACCAAACCACATGGCAGGCCATTAATTCAAGTCCATTAAGGGTCCCTAGATCAGCAGACAAGATGGCAGGCTGCTGAATAATGACTCAGCTACATGCAGAATTCAAGTGTGCCTAAAGATGCTGACTGTTCACAAAGTTTTTCCTTATATACTGGAAGCAGACCACATCCCTAAAGCAGCTACTCAGCTGCTTGCAGCAAATTACACCACGGAGTTGATTACCAGTCTCTCATGGGGAATAACTACATCCAGCTGCCCAGCCACTCAAAACCAGGTTCAGCCAACTTGACACATAACCTTAACTACCACAACCAGGTATCAGAACTTTGTTTCTCTTTATGGTTGAGTAATAGTCTGTTGTATGTATATATCACATTGTGTTTATCTATTCATCCGTTGATGAACACCTGGGTTGTCTACCTTCTGGCTCCTGTGGATAGTCCTGCAATGAACACTGCTGTATATATATCTATTAGCATAACTGCTTTCAAGTCTTTTAGGTGTTGTCTTAGTTTCTTAATGCTGCTATAACAGAACAGAGGTTACTTTTTTTTCACAGTTAGGAGGTTAGAGGTACAAATTCAGGCCACTGGCTCTAGGGAAAGACTCCCTTTCTCTGCTAGCTCTGGGAGAAGGTCCTTGTCTCTTTTCAGCTTCTGTTCCTCGGTTCCTTGGTGAACTTTATGTGGTATGGTGTCTGTCTTCCCCTATCTGTGCTTCTTTGTCCTCTGTGCCTAAGCTGCTCTTTTTATATCTCAAAAGTGATTGGCCTGAGACACACAATACACTGATATGACCTTACTATCCTAATGAAGAAAGTACTATTTTCAAATGGGATTACATCCACAGGCATGTTGTTGTTGTTGTTATGTGTCGTCGAGTCGGCCCCGACTCATAGCGACCCCTCCTTGGGTTTCTGAGGCAGTATCACTACAGAAGTAGGATTGCCCAACCTTCCTTCTGAGGAGTGGCTGGTGGGTTTGAACCGCCAGCCGTCTGGTTAGCAGGCAAGTGTCTTAGCCACTATGCTACCAGAGCTCCCCTATATATATACCTGTTATGGATTGAATTGTGTCCCTCTAAAAATTATGTATTGTAAATCCTAACCCCTATGCCAGGGGTTAGGATTTACAATACATAATTTTTAGAGGGACACAATTCAATCCATAACAGGTATATATATAACTAGGAGGGGAATTGCTGAGGAAGGTTGGGCAATCTACTTCCGTAGTGATACTGCCTTAGAAACCCAAGGAGGGGTCACTATGAGTTGGATCCAATTTGAGGGCAGTGAGCTTGTTTGTTTGTTTTGTATGGTAATTCTATGTTTAACTTCTTAAGGAATGTTATTTTAACTATTTTATAGATAAGGAGACTGAGTCACATAATAAATGCTCAATAAGTGCTAGCTTATTGTTATTAACCACAAGATATAGCTGAGACTTGTTCACTGAGTATGTGTTCAGTATGTCTGATGTGCTTATTGGAAGACCATTACAAAGGTCACCTGGTAGGTCTCCCAGAAGCTCCAGGGAGGACATCCACCAGATGTCTCTGTTATAAGGGAAATTTCAGTTAGATTCCCAGGAAGACTCCATTTGTGTAGATAGCTGCTTCTGTAGTCACTTGCTTTTTTCTCTCTCTGACCGTACCTATTCTTTATCTCCTGAACTACAAACCCACCCCTACCACTCAGTGGTTGGCATCACCATGAGTCTTTAAATGTCTGCCAGCAGCCCCTATAGATTGAGGGAACAATGATCATCAGTTGAGGGGCCAACCCACATGCCCCACTGCCTAGGGTGAGCACCATGAATTTAACATAATGTATGGCATAAGAAATTATGGCTTTATATCTTTATATTCTAAATTATGTATAATAATTTTTTTATTATAAATTATGGATTTATATATGATTGTTTATATATTTGTGTGTGTGTGTATATCCACTACCTATTTGTCAGTCATACTATGGTGGCTTGCATGTTGCTATGATTCTGTAAGCTACACAATTGATTGGTATTACAAATAACAGCAGAGTCACTCATGGTAGACAGGTTTCAGCTGAGCATCCAGACTAAGGCAGACTAGGAAGAAAGACCTGGCAATCTACTTCTGAAAATTAGTCAATGAAATGGTGCAACTATTGTGGAAAACTGTATGGCACTTCCTTAAGAAGTGCCATATGACGCAGCAATTCCATTACTAGGTATATATCCTAGAGAAATAAGAGCTGTGGTATGAACAGATATATGCACACCCATGTTCGTCATAGCACTATTCACATTTGCCAAAAAGTGGAAACAACCTAAATGTCCATCAGTGGAGGAATGGATCAAGACTATGGTACATACACACAACAGAATACTATGTAACATTAAAGAACAGTGATGAATCTGTGAAACATCTCATAACGTGGATGAACTTAGAGGCCATTACACTGAGTGAAGTAAGTCATCACAAAAGAACAAATTTGGAGACCACTATTGTAAATAGTCCAGAAAAGGATTTCACAAAAATAAGAAATATACTTTGATAGTTAGCAGGGATGGGTGGGGAGAGGACGGTAAACCACTAACTAGAGGGTAGACACAGAGTAACTTGGATGAAGGAAAAAAAGAAAATCAGCCAGTGAGCATCCTATGGATCACAACACAATATTGTCTGATATAATGCTGGAAGATGAGTCCTCTAGGAGGGAGGGCACTCAAAATACACAGTGGCCACATCAGTGGACTTGAGATTGCCAGTGGTCATGAAGATGGCACAGTGCCAGGCAACATTTCATTCTGTTATATATGGGGTCTCTGTGAGTTGGAGCCAACTCACAGCAACTAACAACAACAATATATATATATATATATTTACATTTGATACATGCATGCCAATCATGTCTCTCAAACCTGATTCTGTACTCCCTCAGACCAGGGACCATGCTTTATGCTTCTTGGCAATCTTTAGTAGCACCAGGAGCAATTCAGAGGAACAGTGTAAGCTTAGAAAATTCCTATTTCTGACCTGTAAAGCAGTAGCCTGAGTCCTCTACTTCCTGCTAGTGGAATAGCTTCACAGCACATAGTAGAAGGGTAACTCACTGCCCACGGATGTTCTCTCCCCTCACCCCCACTCCTGAAACCCTCAAGAACTGCTAGTTAGAACATTTCCTATTATTCTCAGAGCCACCATAAACCTGTTTTACCACTTTGTCATGCTGTAGTAGCATTGAAAATTCTTGTCGTTTGGTAAGCTGATGCCAAAACCCAAAGACAAGCCTCCTTTTTTCTCCCTCTGCCCAATGTTTGATATCAGGCCCAGATAAGACCCCCTCACAGCTCTGGCAGCCCATGCACCTTAGCCGGAAGCCTGGCTCGGGTTTGCGGTGGAGGAGGATGTCCACCTGAATGCAGACTAGTAGTACAGAGAGTTAGGAATGTGGCCTCAAGAGGCAGAGGGCCTGGGTTCAAATCCCAATTCTCTGGGACCTTAAGAAAGTGACAACACCTCTGAACTTCAGTTTCTTTATCTGAAAAATAAAAGTTTGTAAACATTAAATTGGATAATCCATATCAAGTGCATGACAGTACCTGGCACGTAGTAAGAGATTCATAAGTATAGGGTGGGGTGATGATGTGCCAGCTAGTTGCTTGCTTGGACTTGGAAAAGGAACTTGGATGAACTATACCTCCACCCTGGGCTAGACACTGTGCTGGGCAAAGATTTACATCAGTCACCTCATTTCATCCTTTTTATCTCCGTATGAGAAGTTTATGTTCTACCACATTTTATAGGTGAAGATACCAACAGGGTCACAAATACACCTAAGGCCACCCAGCTAGTACATATCAGGGTAGAGATTCAAACACAAGACTGATAGATTTTGAAGCTTATGCTCTAATGCCCCCTTCCTGACATCATGCAGACAAAACCCTTCCCCATACCCAGAAAACATAAGGCACCTTTCCATCACTCTTGGGATCCTTCCTTTTTCTAGTGGAGGATGGTCTAGTCACTCCTACTTCTTAACTTCTTTTCTTTGTAGAACACTGGGCAGGGGGTGGGGAGAGATGGGTGCACATCCATTTACTCTTTTCCTGGCCAGCAACCCCAATTTTAAAGAGGGAAGGGAAGTGAACAGAAGAATAAAGACAGGAAAGGGAAGAAGGAAGAAAGGTTCATGAGGATTGAAGTGATAGCTCTTAGAGGCAACTGGAAAGAAAAATCAATACAAAAAGCTTAGGCTTTTGGCCTGTCAACATTGTTGAGCCCTTGTAAATAAGAAAGATTGAGACTTGGCGTTTTGTCACTGTGGAAGAGGGCAGGGCATCTTCCATGATGTGTACAAAGATGCTGCACTTTCTACACATTATGGAAGCTGCCCTGCCCAGGTGAGAGTTGTCTGGACAAGACAGAGGCCTGCTGTTGTAAGAGCCTCTGCTGGGCTTCTCACGCCTGTCCTGTGGTGGCCAGGTGTGTGTATCTCCCAATTTCTGAGAGAAAGGACAGCTGCATGATTTGAAAATCCGGAAACACATGCATCCCTCACACCCACTCCCCACCTCTCCACTAAACACACACACACACACACACACAGTATTCTTGCCCTTAAAAAAAAGATTCATTCACTGAACACATAATGGTGACCCTTTGTTCTCTCTGTCTGCTCCAGCCTGAGTGTTCCCTCTCAGGGCTGCTTTCTGGAGCCAAATCCAGAGCACGGTTGCTAAGGCCCCTGAGAGAAATCAGGTAGAGGCTGGTGGTGAAGCCCGGGGCCCAGCAGACAGACCACTCTGCCCCATCCTGTTGGCAGAGGACAGCTGGGCACAGCCCCCTCCCCAGAGCTCCCAGTCCCTGGACATGCTCAAGCAAATGGCATTCCCCCCTATTCCCATTTCGGGCCAGGGCACCTCCTGTGTGGGACACTCGCTCTGGGAGAGCCTAGTTTCCACACAGCATCTTCGGCAGGACTCTTGACAGGGATAGCTCTGATTAAACTAATTTCTCAGACTAAATCTGAGACCTGTCTCAGCCAACCTGGCAGGCGTGCCCAGGCCCACGTCCTCAAAGGGAAAAGAAAGGCTATTTTTAGTGGGGAGACATAAGTGAGTCTTTGTTTTCTCTCCACAGAGGCTGAAATAACAGAGAGAGGAGGGCTGTGTGGAAACCACACTCCCTCCTTCTCTCCTCTGTTCAGAGGCATAGACAATGAGACCATGATGAAAATCTGCCCCTCTCCTCCCAGTAATTCCCCACTCAGGTTATTTTTAGCCCAGGACAATTTGGCTTCTAGCACAAAATCAGAAAGGAATGCCTATGAGGGGTTTATCATCCTGAAGTAATGGGTTTGTGGTGTCCCTCAGACTGTAAAGTTTTCTTTTCTTCACCATGGACTCAAACCTCAGGCCTAGCCTTTGGCAAAAAATGTGAAGCAGTTAAAATTCATCTCTGCCCTCAGAACCATTTCCACACCACAGCCCTCCTTCCCTAGAGGCTCAGGGTCCTCCCTTCCACACGACTGGGTTGGTCTGACCGGCAGAAAACAACATAAAGACCTTTAACTCTTTTTCTGCCCTTTTCTTCCCATTAAAATGAATCTGTGTGTATTGTTTTGTTGTTGTTCACTGCCTTTGGGTAGGACTCTTGATTCATGGAAACGCCTGTGTACAATGGAACAAAATGACTGCCCAGTCTAAGCCTTTCTTCCTAGTCTATCTTAGTCTGCAAGCTCCACTGAAACCTGTTCAGCATCACAAAAACACACAAGCCTCTAGTGACATATGGGTGGTGGCTCCACATGAGGTACCTTGGCCAGGATTCGAACCCAGGTCTTCTGGAAGGAGGGCAAGAATTCTACCACTGAATCACCACTGGCCCTGAACCTGTATGTGGGACCTGGATAAGCCAATAAACTCTCCAGGCTAGAATTGTTTTAATCCCTTATATTTGTGCAATTCTTCCTTACAATTTCCCATCCTTTATCCCATTTGATGTTTGCAACAACTCTGTGAACATAGGCAGAGGAGGTGACATGATCCCCATTTTTTAGAGGAAGAAACTGAGGTACCTGTGGTTGAGGCCCATGCCCAAGGTCACACTACTAATAATTAGCTAGGATGTTTTAATTTTTTTAACCTTTCCTTCATTGTGCCCATTCATTCCACATATATTTATTCAGGGTAGTGCTTATTAACCACCAGTGATTTTACCCACCACAGGACATTTGGCAATGTCTGGAGACATTTTTGGTGTCACAGCTGGGTGGAGGGTGGATGCTGGTGACATCAGGCAGATAGAAGACAGGGATGCTGGTAAGCATCCCACAGTGCACAGGACAGCTCCCCACCACACACTATGGCACACTTGCAATTTAACAGGGACCTTCTAAGCCTTTTATATATAGTAGGGAACTGGGTAGAGGGAGGCTGTACAGGACAGAAAGAAGAGACTCTTCAAGGGATCAAAGTGCTATGATCTGTGCTTTTCCCCTGGGAAAACTGATTCCTGGCCATATCTTTGACCTTTCCTTTTACCTGTCTCCTAGAATTGATAAGAAAATGTCTGATGCTCAGGGCAGCTATAAACTGGATGAAGCTCAGGCTGTCTTGAGAGAAACAAAAGCCATCAAAAAGGCCATCACCTGTGGAGAAAAGGAAAAGCAAGATCTCATTAAGGTACACACGTTCCCAGTGAAGTGGGCCTGTCTCTATGGGACTGATTTTCCCTGATGACCTCCGTGTGCCAGGGCTTGTGTGGACTATTTCCAGATGCTTCACAGATCACTGAATTCTCATTGCTAGTCTCCTTGGGCTTTTGGTCCTATTGTATAGAGGAGAAAGTGGAGGTTCAGAAGCATTACATAATTTGTCTAAGGTCACACAGGTAACATAAAAGGCAGAATTGTAATGAGAGCTATCTGACCTGGTCCAAAGGCCATATCCTTACCTCTGGTTGTAATCAACGGACTTATTTTCTCAGAGAACCAAAGGGAAGGAGGTAGTTTCTACATCATTAAGCTTTGACATGGAAATGAGGCCTCCTTATAAGCATTTAATTGCACGCACTGACTCTATCCAGCAATGTCTGTCAGTTTGTCATATAGTGTGGCTTGTGTGTTACTGTGCTATTTATTGGAAGCTATGCCACCAATATGTCAAATACCAGCAAGATCACCCACCACCGATGGTGGGCAGGTTTCAGCAGAGCTTCCAAACTAAGACAGATTAGGAAGGAAAGCTTGGTGATCTACTTCTGAAAATTAGCCAGTGAAAATGCTGTGGATTACAAAAGAATGTTGCCTGATGTAGTGCTCTGGTAGCATAGTGGCTAAGACACTTGCCTGCTAACCAGACGGCTGGCAGTTCAAACCCACCAGCCACTCCTCGGAAGGAAGGTTGGGCAATCCTACTTCCGTAGTGATACTGCCTCAGAAACCCAAGGAGGGGTCGCTATGAGTCGGGGCCGACTCGACGGCACACAACAACAACAACAACAGCTTGGAAGACACCCATAATATACAGTGGCCACAACAATGGCCTTCAGTATACCAATGATCATGAAGATGGCATAGGACCAGGTAGTGTTTCATTCTGTTATATATGGGATCTTCATAAGTCAGAACCAATTCAGTGGCAGTTAACAACAACAGCTGACTCTATACTGGGAACTAAACAAATAATCCTGATATTATTTAGTATACCAGGCAGACAGTTGGGCCAAGCACTTTGCATGCATCATGTCTCCTTTATCTTTATACAAATGAAGATGTAAAACTCAGAGAATAAGTGGTAGAGACACAATTCAAACCTAAGAACATCTGCCTCAAAAATCCATTCTCTTGACCCGAGTATATACCTTGTTCCCACACAGGAAATGCCTGACCTCTGAGATACTTTATTATTGTTCTCATCTGCCGATGAGGAACCTGACACTAAGAGAGGCTATAAGTGACTTAGTGAAGGATGCTTTATGCTTTATGACACAATACTTCCAAAGCTCCTACCCAGGGCAACAACCCAGTGGAAATTCAGACAGGGCACTAGTGGACAGTGAGGTGTGTTCCTATCATAATGTAGTGGTTAAGAGCCAGAGTCTTAAGTTAGATAGACCAAGTCCAAATCCTCACTCTCACTTGCCACCTTCTCCATGTAACAATTCCCTCATCAATACAATGGAATAATCATAAGTTGTTTTTCACAGAATTGTTGTCAGGATTCAGTAAGATAATGAAAAGCTCACCATTATTGAGTATTGGCTGCACGAGTGCTTAACACTTGTCATCTCATTTAATCAATATGATAAACTATGAGATAGGATCTATTATTATTCCCATTGTACAGGAGAGAATATTGAGGCACAGATTATAGCATACAACAAGTATCAGAGTAGCAGTTCCAACTTCAACTCTCTGGCTATGGAGCCACTATCTATATCACTGTCTGCCATGTAAAGGGCTTGGCACAATTCCTAGTACATAGTGAGTTCCCTCTTGCTCCTAGCTCTTTATCACAGGTGAGAAAAATGTCTGGAATAGCATGAGTTTCTAAATCAAGGGAGGTGACAAGGAAAGCAAGTGGAGTGCGGCAGACTCAGAACTCCCTCCAAGGAAGGTGCCTTGCTAACCCTGCCCTCCACCCTTCAGAGCCTCGCCATGCTGAAGGATGGCTTCCACACTGACAGAGGGTCCCACTCAGACCTGTGGTCCAGCAGCAGCTCTCTGGAGAGTTCTGGCTTCCCACTGCCAAAACAGTACCTGGACGTGAGCTCCCAGACAGACATCTCAGGAAATGTGAGTAGGCAATACATGGTCCTAGGAGTGTCCTTGAGACAGCATGTGGGAGGCTGCTGCAATCCCATTAAACAGATTTCTGGGAAATGACTACCAGTACCTTCTCACCTTCTCTTTGCTCACCTGAGGAGCTGCCAGTGACTCTGTGGGGTTGGCAACTAACTCAGCTCTCTGGAGCTCTGTCCTCTTAACGACTTCGTGGCCCCAGCATGATATGAGATAATGGAAAAGCCAGTACTGGCTCCATGGTCTCGAATATTGCTGCCCAAGTCCTTACATCCTTAGATGCAGCACAGAAAACATTTTGAAGGACGGAGTCTCTTTCTCTGGTTTCTTTCATACTATCGTGCAGCTCCGTTTTGTTTTCCTTTCACCAGCTGGAAGGCAGAGGGTACTTCCCTCCTATAAGTCCCAAAACAATGCATGCAAGCTTTCAGACAGCTGCTTGAGTCCAGTTCCAAAGCTCAGTCTGGTAACAGTGATGAATAGCCAAAGTGCCATCAAGCCACCTGCAGCTCACAAACACATCTCCAGAATAGGACTGACCCATGGCAATCTATAACTTTGGAAAGCTTTTGTTTCAGAAGAGCAGGTGACTTTGAACGAACTCTCTTTGCAGCCTGTGTGGCTAAATGCTGTTCCTATCTGATTTCTATAGCTGTGTTCCCCCTCGTGAAGAGAAGCTATGTCCATGTGTGATCGGGTGAGCCATGTAGCTTCTTGCCACTCTTGACAGACTAGCACGGCTGCTCCCTCATTCCCCCACTCCACCTGTGTGTCCAGCCATAAGCCATTGCAGGGCTGGAGTGTTTGTGAAGAAGCTGTGTACTTCCTTCCAAGTTCCAGAACCTTCTCCCCATCACCTAAATGTTTCACTACTGATTGCAGCCTCCCTGAGTTTTTGGCTGACTCTCTCCCCAGAATGGCTTTCTTGTTTATTGGCTGTCCTTGTTTCCTCCTCACCAACTGTCTATCATGCTTCTGTGGCTTGAATTGGCTCCAAGCCATTTGGGGCTGCAAGTTGATATTTTGAGCCCTTGGTTTCTCTTCTAGAAGGGAAAGATGTCTGAGTTTGAGGCTCATCCCATGGCCTGAAGGAAAGTATTTTGCTTAACTAGCTTCCCTGAGATCTCCACAGCCAGCCCATTAGTTGAGGGCTATTCTTAGCTGCTTCCCACGCAAGCTGTCAAGTCTCTTGTGAGCTGTGGAAACCCAATTCAGCACCGACCACAGTACCCATATAATTCCAGACTTTGTTCTTCTCCTCCAGTTTGGCACCAGCAGCAACAATCAGTTGGCAGAGAAGGTCAGATTGCGTCTTCGATATGAAGAGACTAAGAGAAGGTAATTAGAGGCTGGGAGTTGGGGGTAGGGTGCTTCTAATAATAATGACTATTATTGTCAAGTGTTTGCTCTGTGCCTGGCTTTCCATACCCCTGGATGAATTGTAAATAGGTATTATAATCCTTGTAGTTTAATCCTCTCTGAAGCTCACAAAGGAAACGACTGGCCCAAGGACTCCTAGCTAGATGAAGGGTAGAACTATGCTTTGAATCCAGATTTAGTTGACCTCAAAGCCTAATTACCTTTCTACTTTCCTCTTTCTCATCTATAATCCTGGTTTTCTCAGTGATCTTATAAACACTTTGTTTTTATTTTTATTGTGGTAAGCATGTATGTAACCAAACATTTGCTGTTTCACATTCTTAATGTGTACAGTTTGGTGACATTAATAGTATTCATCATGGTGTGTTACCATTGCCATTATCCATGTCTAACTGAAGTTTGGTTTGAAAGAGCACAGTTTTTAGCAATAGGCTACAAAGACTGGAAACGTCTTGCTCTCATGTCCCCTGTACAACTGGGAGCAAGCTGTGCTTCTAAAAAGTATAGGATGTTTAGATGTTTCTTGGCTTCCTAGATTCCCAGGCATTGACTTCTACTGCCATACATGAAATTAAAAATTAAAATAGTAGCCAAAGCTGTCATTTTTAGCCAGGCATTTGTACATATATCAATATATCATCTAAATATATATATATATATATACATATATATATATATGTCATGTCTTTTTATATCCATGTTAAAAGGTAAGACTGAAGATTTTATGTAACTTTTCCATGTGGAGTAGTCAACATTTGAACCCTGGACCATCTAGCTACAAGTCCATGACCTTCCCACACACTAAGCCAGACTTCCTGGGAAAAAAACCCAGGGTACTGTAGTGGTGAATGAAACCAAATTCACTGTATCCATCCCTCCTTTGGCTAAGTTGTTTGGATCACGGACCTTCTGAGCCAGGCTGGGGAGAATGTAGCAGTGCCAGCTTTAACCTTCTACCAATTCTGTATGAGCAGCAGAATTCTTTGTGGCAATGATAGAAAGCCTATAAAAACCAGAGAAATCAAAAAAGGAAATTTGTGCCTTATGTAACTCCAAAGTCCTAGACTCAAATGATGTTCCATAGGCTCAGTCTCTTTCTTTTTCTCCAAACTACTTGGTTTGTGTTTCCTTCATTCTCAAGTAGGCTTTCCTGTCAAAGTGGCAAGATGACCCTCAAGAATTCCAGGCTTCATATGACCAGATTAGCAAGCCCAGTTTCCCAACAGTTTTATCAAGTCTTGGGTTTGAGACTCACTGACCTTCCTGGGTGAACCAGTCCTTGTTACAGAATGAGGATTAGAGAATTAGAATTCTCTAAAGGTCCAGGCAGGAGCTCTGGTAGTATAGTGCCTAAGGCACTTGACTGCTAACCAGAAGGCTGGCAGTTCAAACCCACCAGCCATTCCCCGGAAGGATGGTTGGGCAATCTACTTCCGTAGTGATACTGCCAAGGAGGGGTCTCTGAGTCAGGTCTGACTTGATGGCACATAACAACAACAACAACAACAACAAAGGTCCAGGCAGGAGCTCTGGTAGCGTGGTGCATAAGGCACTTACTTGACTGCTAACCAGAAGGCTGGCGGTTCAGGTTCACCTCAATGGCACATAACAACAACAACAAAGGTCCAGGCATGGGTTGTGTACCCAATTCAGGCAAGGGGATTGAAGTCAGCTTTGTAGAACCAAGGGACTTGAAAGTATGGGAGAAGTTGTTCCCCAAAGAAAAATCAGATATTAACAATAGAAAGAAGAATTTAATACTACATGGACAGATGTGTAAAAAACAAGCCAGAACAACAACAACAAAAAAAAAACTGGTATCCTCTACACTACTTCTGCTCCCCCTAGGGGTCCAAGGAGCCCTGGTGGTGCAGTGCTTAAGCACTCAGCTGCTAATCAAAAGGTCACTAATTCAAACAAACTAGCCACTTTGTGGGAAAAAGATGTAGCAGTCTGCTCCTGTAAAAATTTTTAGCCTTGGAAACCCTACTCTGCTTTGTCCTACAGGGTTGATATGAGTTGGAATTGACTTGGTGGCAATAGGGTTTTTTAGGCTCTAAGGGTCAAGCAAAGAACAGAACTTTGCATTTGCACAGTTGCATATCCCCACTGTGAGACATAGCCTCTCTGGACATCTTAAAACTCTTGTCTTAACCACTTTTTAGGGATGGGATAAAGATTACATCATGACTGCTTTAGATATATGTAGCAATATTCTCCACCATTCGTCTGTCAGTTTGTCATACTGTGGTGGATTGTGTTGCTGCGATGCTAAAAGCTCTGCCACTGGTATTTCAAATATCAGCAGGGTCACCCAGACTAAGATAGACTCTGGAGGAGGACCTGGCAATCTACTTCTAAAAGTACTGGCCAGTAAAAACCTTAGGAATAGCAGTGAAACATCATCTGATAGGGTGCTAGAAGTTGAGGTCCTCCAATTGGAAGACACTCAAATTATGACTGAGGAAGAGCTGCCAACTCAAAGGAGACTCAACCTTAATGACATGGATGGAGTTAAGCACTCAGGACCTTCATTTGCTGATGCAGCATGACTCAAAATGAAAAGAAACAACTCCAAACATTCATTAATAATTGGAACGTGGAATGTATATACAAATGATAAATCTAGAAAAATTGGAAGTTGTCAAAAATGACATGAATGCTTGAAGATCAATATCCTGGGCATTTGTGAGCTGAAATGAACTGGTGTTGGTCATTTTGAATCAGGCAATCATATGGTCTACTATGCCAGGAATGACAAATTGAAGAGGAATGGCACCATGATCTATACCAATGACACTTCAAGATCTATACTGAAGTACAGTGCTATCAGTGATAGGATAATATATCCATACACCAAAAGGAAGACCAGTTAGTATGACTATTAATTCAAATTTACATACCAACCACTAAAGCCAAAGATAAAGAAATTGAAGATGTTTACCAACTTCTGCAGTCTGAAATTGATCAAACATGCAATCAAGATGCATTGGTAATTACTGGTGATTACAATGCAAAAGCTGTAAACAAAGAAGGATCAGTAGTTGGAAAATATGGACTTGGTGATAGAAATGATGCCAGAGATCATGTGATAGAATTTGGCAAGACCAATAACCTAATCATTGCAAATACCTTTTTTTTCAACAACACAAATAATGACTATACATGTGGATCGTGTCAGATGGAATACATAGGAATCAAATCTACTACATCTGTAGACAGGAGCTCTGGTAGTGTAGTGCCTAAGGCACTTGACTGCTAACCAGAAGGCTGGCAGTTCAAACCCACCAGCCACTCCTCGGAAGGAAGGTTGGGCAATGTACTTTCGTGGTGATACTGCCTCGGAAACCCAAGGAGGGGTCACTGTGAGTCAGGGCCGACTTGATGACACATAATAACAACAACAACACATCTAGAAAGAGATGATAGAGAAGTTTAATATCATCATTCAGAACAAGGCCAGGGGCCACCTGTGGAACAGACCATCAGTTGCTCATATGCAAATTCAAGTTGAAGCTGAAGAAAATTAAACAAGTCCATGAGATCCAAAGCATGACCTTGCATATATCTCACCTGAATTTAGACACCATCTCACAAATAGGTTTGACTCATTGAATACTAATTACTGAAGACCAGATAAGTTGTGGAATGACATCAAGGACATCAAACATGAAGAGGGCAAAAGGTCATTAAAAAGACAAGAAAGAGCAAAAGACCAAAATAGATGTCAGAACAGACTCTGAAACTTTCTCATGAATATAGAGTAGCTAAAGTGAATACAGGAGCTCTGGTAGCATAGTGCCTAAGGCACTTGACTGCTAACCAGAAGGCTGGCGGTTCAAACCCACCAGCCACTCCTACGGAAGGAAGGTTGGGCAATCCTACTTCCATAGTGATACTGCCTCGGAAACCCAAGGAGGGGTCGCTATGAGTCGGGGCCGACTCGACGGCAAACAACAACAACAACAACAAAGTGAATGGAAGAAATGATGTAAAAGAGCTGAACAGAAGATTTCAAAGGGTGGCTCAAGAAGATCATGTAAAATATTATAAAGAAATGTGCAAAGACTTGGAATTAGAAAAGCAAAAGGGAAGAACATGCTTGGCATTTCTCAAGTAGAAAGAACTGGAGAAAAAAAGTCAGGCCTTGAGTTGCCATATTGAAGGATTCTATGGGCAAAATATTGAATGACACAGGAAACATCAAAAGAAGATGGAAGAAATACACAGTCATTGCACCAAACAGATTTGGTTTGCACCATTTCAGGAGGTGGCATATGATCAAGAACTGATTGTATTTAAGGAAGAAGTCCAAGCTGCACTGAAGACACTGGCAATAAACAAGACTCCAGGAATTGAAGAAATACCAGTTGAGATGTTTCAACAAACAATTCAATGCTGGAAGCACTCAGTTGTCTATGCCAAGAAATTTGGAAGACACATACCTGGCCAACCAACTAGACAAGATCCATATTTGTGCCCATGCCAAATAAAGATGATCCAACAGATGCAGAAATTATCAAACAATATCATATCACCTGCAAGCAAATTTTGCTGAAAATAATTCAAAAACAGCAGCAGGTTGCAGCAGTACCTCAACAGGGTACTGTTGATATCATTGCTGATGTCAGATGGATCTTGGCAGAAAGCAGAGAATACCAGAAAGATTTTTTTCTCTTGTTTTTTATTGACTATGCAAAAACATTCAACTGTGTGGATACAACAAATTATGGATATCATTGTGAAGAATGGGAGTTTCAGACACTTAATTATGCTCATTTAGAATCTGTACACAGAACAAGAGGCAGTCATTCTAACAGAACAAGAAGATACCATGTGGTTTAAAATCAGGAAAGTTGTGTGTCGAGGTTGTTTCCTTTCATCACATTGAATTTTCTTCTGGTCTAATGATAATAAAACTAACATTGATGTAACACTTTTTGTTGTTGTTGTTAGGTGCCATTGAGTCAACTCTGACTCATAGTGATCCCATGTGACAGATTAGAACTGCCTCAGAGGGTTTTCTAGACTGTGATCTTTGCAGGAGCAGATTCTAGGTCTTTCTCCTGCAGAGCCTCTGGGTGTATCCAAACTGCCAACTTACAGCCAGCAGCCTAATGCTTAACTGTTATACAGCCAGTGCTCCATATGCTATTACTTATAATAGTATTAATTATAATTATTAATACTATTAACTATTATAGTTGGCAGTCTATAAAGACCTCTTAGTGGTATGTTCTCATTGGATCTTCACAACACATCCCTTCAGTACTATTAATAGCCCGTGTAACAGGTGATGACACTGAGCCTCGAGAAGTTAAGTGATAGGGCTCTGAGCTGCTTCTGTTAACACTTACTAAGTGACTATAGAATACCAGGTATCATAATAGGTATTTGTGATACCAAACTGATTGCTCAAGAAATGATCCCTTTCACCAAGAAGGCTAGAGTCAGGGCTCCACTTGAACCTCTGACTGACCCCAGTTCTTTACACTGTGCCACTACCACTCATTGAACAGAGGACACATGGGTAGTAATTGTAGGATTTTTTATAGTTGTAGTGGGTCTATGACTGCCATTGATTCAACACTTGTCACATGCTAGACATTCTGAATATATTATGGCTAATTTTCACAATAATTCTTAAGGGTGAGTAATTGCTCTAAAGGTTCAGGGAGTTTGTCCAATAAGTGGTCAAACCAGGTAATAACAACAGTTGTAGCAGAAGCATTTATGGATTATTGCTGGATTGATTATCCTACTATATACCAAATACTGTTCTTGGGGAGTTTAGAATTATGTCATAAAGCCCTCAACCACAAGCTCATAGAAAGAAGCTTTTGTTATTTGCATCAGAGAGATGGAAGGGCATGCCCAAAGGTCACACAGCTAGTCAATAAGTGGTTATTCCTGGTATTGAATTGAGGACTCTGTTGTACCAGGCTGTGTCCCTCAGGGCAAGGTCCATATTTTGCTCATTCTGTACCTCCATCCCTGCAGAGCCTACTTCACTGCTTGGCCCATGGTAGGCTCCCACATAGTCTATCAGATAAAGATATGTTCCTTGATCAAAAGGAGAACAACGACTGTCAAGGACTGCCCTGAGGATGGCATCGCTCCTTGTTCCTGAGATCTTTGGAAGTACAATCTTGTACTGTCTTTGGGAACACCAGTCATTCTCTCCTTCTTGGTTCCCAGGATAGCCAACCTGAAGATCCAGTTGGCCAAGCTTGACAGTGAGGCCTGGCCTGGAGTTCTGGACTCAGAGAGGGACCGGCTGATCCTCATCAATGAGAAGGAGGAGCTGCTGAAGGAGATGCGCTTTATCAGCCCCCGGAAGTGGACACAGGGGGAGGTGGAGCAGTTGGAGATGGCCCGGAAGCAGCTGGAGAAGGACCTGCAAGCAGCCCGGGACACCCAAAGCAAGGCGCTGACAGAGAGGTGGGGCTGGGCTAGGGTCCATGGGAATCTTTCCTCACTGCCTGTCTTCCAGCCCCTGGGAGGGGGAGGGAAGGAGCAAGGGGGAAAACCTGGCTCAACTGAGCTCCATTTTGAGAACACTCTATTGAAGATATCTCAACTTTCCAAATTAGCAAATCAAGAGAAGATGATTCACCATCCAGTGTACCAGCTACCCTAGGAAATGAATGACCAAAAATCTGTTTAGGTGCAAAGTTTCAGAAATGTATATTCTGTCTAAAATAAGGCACATTGTTACCGTTAGTTCCCGTCATCAGTTCCAACTCATAACAACCTCGTGTGTGCAAGGTAGAAGTGCTCCATAGGGGTTTCAATGCTGTGACCTTTCAGAAGCCGATTGCCAGGCCTATCTTCCAAGGCACCTTTAGATGGGTTCAAACCACCAACCTCTTGGCCAGTAGTGGAGCACTTAACCATTGCACCACTCAAGAACTCTGCATAGTTTATAGCAATGGTTTTACGCCTTTGTGGCAGTGGCTCACATTCAATATTGTGACCCAGTATACAAAAGTGTTACAAAATGGTACATTTACTTTCTGTGTGTGATGGTCCACTGATATTTTTCTCTTATGTTGCATTTCTTTTCATTGATTTTGCCACATAATAAGGGGTCGCCATTATCAGTTTGAAAAGTGCTGGTTTGTATGGGTTGTTACAAACAAATGCTTATAGGGCCAAGGCATAGGTAGAGGCTAATATCTTTTTTAAGGCACTCTGGTGGTGCAGTGGGTAAGGCACTGGGCTACTAACCAGAAAGTTGGTGGCTTAAACCCACCAGCTGCTCCATAGGAGAAAGATAAGTGGGTCTGCTTATATATATACAGTCTTGGAAACCCTATGGGGCAGTTCTACTCTGTCCTACAGGGTTGCTATGAGTCAGAATTGACTCAATGGCAGTAGGTAGGTAGGTAAATGTCTTTGTTTTCTTCAGTGTCCCCGCCAACATCCACACGTGCATTGCACTGAGTATGATGCTGCGTTCACTCTAGTTCCTAAAAGTCTCAACTTCATCTTCATTCACCCATTTATTCTATCAATCAATGTCATTTTCCATTCCTTCAACAAACATTTTGTGGCACATCTTCTGTGTACAAGGCAGTTTGGGGGATTCAGTAATTAATAAGACATGGTCCCTGCCCCAATAACCTTCAAATCTAATCTCATTATTTTCAGTTTTTTGGCAGCAAATTTCATAAGCAAGATCCCTACCCTTAAGGAGCTTAGAATTGCTCCTAGTTACTTTCAAATATGTGTGTATATGTGGGTGATAGGGATAAGCAAAGGATTCCTCTTTGCAGTGAAATTGGAGTTAGAAGTCCACCTTATAAAGCAGGTATCCTGGTTGAAGCTGGGCTAGGAATCTATGTACCTACATGTTTTCTCTACATCACCCATGATAAGTCCAAAGACTTCAGGAATCCTTCCAGCTCTAAGGAACCCAGCTTGTTCCCAAATCCTACTGCCATCTAGTCAACTCTGACTCATAACAACTCTGTAGGACAGAGTAGAACTGCCCCATAGGGTTTCCTAGGTTGTAAATCTTTGAAACAGACTGCCTCATCTTTTTCTTGTGTAGTAGTTCGTGGGTTTGAACTGCCAAACTTTTGGTTAATGGCCCAGTGCTTTAAACACAGTGCCACCAGAGCTCTTCCATCTTGCATACCACCCTGCAATTTGTTCAGCCCCGTCTGCACATTGTGGGGTGCCAGGTGTACCCATTTACACAGTGTCTGCCTGGCCTCTGGTTGCTTACATCAAAGAATCTATTGATTGACTGGTCAGTGGTTGAACATCTCTTCCCATCAAGCTATCAGAACTACTAACAGCAATATCCAAAGTGGGGGTGTTGTTTCCCTTTCCTCCACCCTCCACTGGAAAGAATGTATGATTAGTCTTGACCTTCCATCAAGTAAAGGGAAAGGAGAGAGCTTGAGTAACTGGTGTTTAGTAGTTGTTTACATCGGCTCCATGATCCTCTCTGTTCAACCCTCTGACTCTCCTGTTCTATTTGCCTCTCTGTTTCTCTTCTCTCTCCTTTAGTGCTAAGACCCTCCGTCATATTTTCTCTGGGGCTGAGCTCATTGGGGGAAAGGCCTGTGTCTGGATTCTTTTGGGCTTTTAATGTTATTTGGAAGAATACATAGTTAGCTGGCCTGGACAGACCCTTATGGGGCCTTTGAATGCATCTCCTGGCCTCTATATAGGCATATTTCATTTTATTGCACTTCACAGATAATGTATTTTTTACAAATTGAAGATCTTTGGCAACTCTGAATCAAGCGAGTCTTTCAGCACCATTTTACCAACATATGCTCACTTCATATCTCTGTCACATTTCAGTAATTCTCATAATATTTCAACCTTTTTTCATAATGCTGTTGCATATGATAGACTACAAAAAAACATGAAAAACCAAACTCACTGCCATTGAGTTAGTTCTAACTCATAGCAACCCCTCCTTGGGTTTTCCTAGGCCATATCTCTATGGAAGTAGATTGCCCAGTCTTCCTTCCCAGCAGTAGCTAGTGGGTTTGAACTGTCAGCCTTCTGGTTAGCAGTCAAGTGCCTTAGGCACTATGCCACCAGAGCTCCCTTTATATACACTGGGAAACAAAAAAAAATCATGTAACTCACTTTATTTTAATACTTGCTTCATTACTGCAGTCTGGAATCAAACCCACAATATCTGCAAGGTATGCCAGTACCAGCTCCCTTGGTTTTACACTTGCTTCCAGATCTTACAGGAGCTCTGGTAGCATAGTGGCTAAGGCATTTGACTGCTAACCAGAAGACTGGCGGTTCAAACCCACCAGTTTGGTTTCTTGAAAGTAGGATTGGAGCTTCTCTTAGAGACCACCTAGAGATACTACATCCAAATCTTCCAGTGTGTGCCAGATCCTTTAACCTGTATCATCTCATTTCAACCTCCCAGCAATCCTGAGGTTAGTCCTTATTTTACAGATGAGAAAACTGAGGCTGACTCAGCATTACCCAGCAGCAGAGCTGGGATTAGAACCGAGGTTTGGTTTCTCTAGACCCCATGCTTGCTATAGGCAGCTGCCGCTCAGAAAGCTTTAGACTATTGCCTTCAACTCCGTTTTTCAAAGTCATTGCTCCCTTGGGGTAGTGAATTCACACAGCCAATTCAGGAACCAGAATCTCCACTTTTCAGTAGTGACTGAACAGTTGACTTACGGGTCCTGGAAGGCTAGGTCCTCTAGGTGAAATGCAATAGTCCGGAAGCCACAGGGCATGAGAACAGGAAGTCAAGGTGCCTGAGTGAAGCCTGAAGAGAACAAGCCCATGGGAAGCGTAAGGACAGTGCTGATGGCTGTGAGCCTCCCTCAGGAAGGAGTAAAAAGCCATCCTGGAGTCTTTGTGTCTATAGCTGTTTGCATCTGGCACCATTATTCTTTGTCTGTGTTCAGTCCTGTAACTCTGCTCTTCTGTTTGTCTGTTTCCCTTCCTCTGTCTTTGTTCCTGTGTATGTTCATCTGTTTTTTGGTCTGTGTCTATGTCTTTCTCCTCTCTCTCTCTCTCTCTCTCTGTCTCTGAATGGGATTATCATGCTCCTCACCTTTATACAACAGCCTTTCCCACTCAAGGTGCTTTTGAGAAGGACAGGAATGGATACATCCAAGAAAGGCAGACTGCCGGGCTGCCAAACCTGAATCACAAGTTGGATCAAAATCAGACATCCAGAGACTCCTTGCCCTGCCCCCTGCTTCCTTTTCCATCTCTGTGGCTCCCTTCCTACTATTTCTCACTTTGGGTATAAAGACAGGTTGCTTATGAGAGCACAGACCCTGACCTTAGGGGCTGTTTCCTCAGGCTGACATGCTGCCTAGCCTCTTGCATTTTTAACTGGCATTCCAGGTGCAGAACTACAGCTTTTAGGGAATTCCAGCTCCACCTTCTGAGTCCTCCAACTCCTTCCAGGCTTGCTGTGTTCTTGGCCACCCTTCCTGTGCCAGGCATCCCACCAATATGCCATATGGCAGGCAAAGCCCAGCACTGCTTGGTGGTTGCTTCACCACCTGTGAGGTGCTGCTGGTTGCTATACCTCAGGCTCAGAGCATTGAGGCAGCCAAACCCCCAGTTCCCTCAGCATCCTACTGGGGCTCCAAAAAAGGCATTAATACTGCACTGCCTACCAGAATATGTCTTTGGCTTTTCTTCCAAAAGAAGAGGAAAAGGAAGGTAGAAATGGCAACCCTCACTGCTTTCTAACCCCAGACCTCATATCTGTTCAGGGCATTGCTCTTAAGGAGAGTCAGGAGATTTCACAGCCTAGTAACATTCCACTGAGAGTTAAGGATTTGTTCATTAAGGGCTCCATCTGCCAAGCCTGCTGCAATCTTGCCAGCCCCAGGCGGACATTTTTAGTGTCTCCAGGATGGAGCTGGCCAGGAGCTATCCCACGGCTGCTCTACCAGGTGTTCCTCTAGTCTGGAATTTCACAGGTGGAATTGCCCAGGGACTAAACCCACCATCCCTCACCAGTTTTCAGTGTGTCTAGAGCAAGCTGCAAGGAGCTCTGATGATGCTACATTTAAGTGCTCAGCTGCTAATCAAACAGTTGATGGTTCAAACCCACCTAGCAGCTGCATGGGAGAAAGACTGGTGATCTGCTTCCTTAAAGATTACAGCCAAGAAAACCCTATGGGGGCATTTCTACTCTTTAATATGGAATCACTATGAGTCAGAATTAACTTATAGCACCCTACAACAATAACAACAGAGCAAGCTCCAGTCTTCCTTGCAGGGCCTATCTTGAGGCCTGTTCCTGTTGGTGGAGGGATGGTATGGTTTGGTTTTTCCATGGAAACTAAACCCTACTCTGTGTTCCTGGCTGGGTTAGCTGAGCTCTGGGCTACACTCCCCAGTGCATGAAGTTCACTAAGTTCAGAAAGTCCCTCTCCAGCAAGATCGCACAAAAGGATAAGGGGCCAACAGTAGAATACATCCATCCATGGGGGATTTAATGTCCAAGTCCTTTAGTAGAGCAGATGAACTTTGGCTACTGCAACTGGGAGTGAATCATCCATTCAGCAAATAATTGTTGAGCGTATCCATGTGGTGGACACTGTGCTCGGTGCTAGGTGCTAGGTGCTAGGCCTTCTTGCAATCCCCAATCAGTGCCGCAGCTAAGAAATCTTAGTGTCCCTAAAAGTCACCTAGAATGCTTAATAAAGATCCAGATTCCTGAGTCCTATCCCTAGACATTCTGATTCAGTGAGTCTAAGTAGAACACAGTAAAGTATGTTTTAATAAGCACTCCACCCTTTCTGGTACAAGTGGTCTTTGGATAACACACTGAGAACCTCTAATCTAGTGGATATACAAAAGCAGCCCAAGTCTTGAGTTGATGAAGGCACAGGCTTGCTTGATTGGGCCCAGCCCTATCAGGTTCTGAGACCTGGGAGTGGGCCTATTCCAGGGGTAAGAAGGAGCCAACACACTCCCTGGAGGCCACGCAAACTGCCCTCCATGGGAGATTCTGGGAAGCTGGGAGTCTGAGAGACGAGCTTGAATCCCAAAGTTTCTTCCAGATATAAGGGTTATGCCTCCAGGAAGGAAGTTATTGAGTTGAGTGTTAGTATCAGACATTCCTGGATGCAGATCTTTACTTTCAGTTTCTCAGCACTCCATCTCACAAAGCTAGCTATTCTCTGGGGTCTCTGGTTCCATTCTCTCAGGCATTGCTGACAATGGCTAGCCCATTCAGCCTTTGAATGTTGTGTATACTCAGAGCCTGATCACGGGCCCTCCCTTTAGTTCCCTTTTATAGTCTACCCTGAAATGGTGATCTCATTTATATGGTCATGCACATGATGGTTACCCCCAACTTTACAACTGCCCATCTGTCCCACACATTCTCAGTAGAACTCTTCTCTCCCTTCAGGCTGCTCCCCCTCCAGCCTTCCATCTCAATAAGTGCCATCTCCATCTGTTTACTTGCTCATGGTAGTAATTTCATAGTCTTCCTCATTTACTCCCTTCACATCCCCCACATCCAAGTCATGTACTCTCCTCTGTCTTCCAGCCCCCTTGTATTCCAGACTTTCTCAATTACACCACTGCAGCAACCCTAACTCCACTCCTGGCAGTGTCTGTAACTGCCTGTCCGTTCTCCTCACAGCAGCCATGTGATCATAAAAGGAAAGAGGTCTCTGCTTAAACCTCTGCTTGGAATGCTCTTTCTCTTGCACTTTTCCTGGCCAGCTCCTGCTCATCCACTTTCTGTGTTAGGCAGGGCATACTAACTACTGCAAGAACCCCCAAAATTACAGTGTCTTAACACAATAGAAATTTATTTTGTGCCCACATAATGTCCCATTGAGTATTCCTGGTTGGCAGGCAGCCTTCCATGTGGTTGCTAATTCAAGACCCAGGCTCTTCTCATCTTATGGTACCTCCCTTTCTGGACCTCAAGAGTCCTTCCCAGGGGCTGTGGGGAAGGCACATGTGCTTCTCTTAACCACTTTGACTTAATGCACAGCACTTCTGCTCACATCTCATTGGCCAGAATTTGGTCATATTCCCCACCATATATATTTGCAAAAGAGTCTAGGAAAGGTGATGCAGCAGTGAACCAGGAAGCTGAGGACAGCACAGATACTGGTAAGCACAACAGTCTCAGCCTCAAAGTCACCTCCTCAAAGAGGCTCACCTGCCAGTCTAAATGGGATCTTTCCTCTTATGTTCTTTTTTACTGTCCTGTACTTCTTCCCTATGGACCATGTACCACAGTGCTTTAATTAAATATTTGTTGACTGTTTAATACCTGTCCTTCATACCTTGCCCAGTAGAATTCAAACTCCACAAGAGCAGAGAGAAGATCTGTTTTGTTTACTACTTTATCCCCAGTGCAAGGACATTAGGCACTCAGTAATAAGGATGGATGGATGGATAGATGATGGAATGGTGGATGGACAGATGTATGGATAGATGGGAGGGTAGGAAGAAGGAAAAGGGGAAGGAAAGAAACTTTGGACTCCCAATTCTGCCACTAATTCTGTGGCATTAAGTCAATTATTTAACTCATAGAGCCTCAGTTTCCTTGTATGTTATTGTTGTAATGTGCCAACAAGTTTGTCTCCAACTCATAACAACCTTATGTCCAACAGAATGAAACACTGCCTGGTCCTTTGCCAGCCTCATGATCCCTACTATACCTGAGCCCATTGCTGCAGCCAGCATGTCAATCCATCTTGTCGACGCCCTTCCCCTCTTTCATTGACCCTCCACTTTACCAAACATGACATCCTTTCCCAGATAATGGTCCCTTCTTATAACATGACCAAAGTAGGTGAGGCAAAACCTGGCCATTCTTGCTTCCAAGGAGCATTCCGGCTGCATTTCCTCCTAGACAGATCTGGTAGTTCTTTTAGCAGTCCAGGTACTTTCAGCATTCTTCTCTTTGACTTCTTCCTTCAATACTATTGGTTCTTGATCATATGCCACCTCCTGAAATGGATGATCATCGACCAGTTCTTTTTGGTATAGTGACTCTGTGTGTTCCATCCATCTTCTTTTGATGTTTCTTGCATCATTCAACATATTGCCCATGGAATCTTTCAGTATTACAACTCAAGGCTTAAATTTTTTCCTCAGTTCTTTCAGCTTGAGAAATGCTGAGCATGTTCTTCCCTTTTTTTTTTTTTTTTGTGATTTGGGTGAAAATTTACAGAGCAAATTCACTTTCCATACAGCAGTTCACATACATTTTGTCTCATGACATTGACCACAATTTACCACAATGCAACATCTCCCCTCCTACTTCCTCCCGATAGTTACCTCTTCCCTGTGTCCAGCCCTCCATCCACTCCTGCCCCCTGAGCTGTCTCCCTGTGCCCTTCTTTCTCCCATGATTGTTCTCTCCAAGGAATGTATCTACCTCGGGTAAATGTTCAACTCATATGCCTGTCTATTGTTTGGCTGGAAGCCACAGGCATGGGTTCAATGCCAGACATGAAGGGCAGCTAGGGGCCATAGTCTCAGTGGTCCCAGCAGGCTCTATCGGACCAGCAAACCTGTTCCCCCCTTTATTTTTTTCTCCAAATGACTTTGAGTTTTGTTCCACATTGTTCTCCCTCTCTATCCAGGATCTCCTACATAGATCCTCCTCCAAGTGGTTGACAGTAGTAGCCGGGCACCATCTAGTTCTTCTGGTCTCATAGTCATATAGGCTGCAGATCGGATGGTGTACCAGTCACTAGGACTAATTGCTTCCATGAATTTTTGGTTTTCTTCATTCTTCTTCTCTGGACAAGGAGAGACCCATCGTTGCATCTAGATGGCAGCTTGCTAGCTTTTAAGATCCCAGTCACTATTCACCAAAGTAGGAGGTGGAACAATGTTTTGTGTAGTATGTTATGCCAAATGAGCTTGATGTCCTCTGCGACTATGGTCCTAAGCCCACAGGTTCAACTACTCGGTCCCTCTTGGTAGCTGGCTGTGACCAAGCAGTGACTACAGCCATGCCCCTTGTCAGCTCTACTATACACCCGAGAATTTAGATAATACACATAAACTTATAGGACCCCCTTTTGGTTTTCTAATGATAATAATTGACTTTGTCTTCTTGAGCTGCTCTTTGATCTTCTGTTCAGCTCTTTTATCCAGTCATTTCTCCCATTTGCTTTAGCTACTGTCTGTTCAAGGGCAAGTTTCAGAGTCTCCTCTGACATCCATTTTGGTCTTTTCTTCCTTTCCTATCTTTTTAATGACCTTTTGCTTCATGGATGATGTTCTTGATGTCATCCCACAATTCTTCTGGTTTTTGGCCATTGGTGTTCAATGCATCAAATCTATTCTTTAGATGGTCTCTAAATCCAGGAGGGATGTTATCAAGGTCATATTTTGACTCTCATGGACTACTTTTTATTGTCTTCAGCTTCAGCTTAAACTTGCATATGAGCAATTGATGGTCTGTTCTACAGTCAGCTCCTGGATTTATTTTGGCTAAAGATACTGAGCTTCTTTACTGCATCTTGCCACAGATGTAGTCAATCTGATTCCTGTGTACTCCATCTTGCAAAGTCCACATGTATAGCTGCCATTTATGTTGTTGGAAAAAGGTATTTGCAATGAATAAGTTACTGGTCTTACAAAATTCTACCATGCGATCTCTAGCATCATTTCTATCACCCAAGGCCAAATTTTTCAACTACTGGCGATTCTTCTTTGTTTCCAACTTTTGCATTCCAATCACAAGTGATAATTAACACATCTTGATTGCATGTTCAGTCAATTTCAGACTGCAGAAGTTAGTAAAAATCTTCAGTTTCCTCATCTTTGGCTTTGGTGGTTGGTGTGTAAATTTGAATAATGGTAGTATTAACTGGTCTTCCTTGTAGGCATATGGATATTATCCTATTATTAACAGCATTGTACTTCAGGACAGATCTTGATACATTCTTTGTGATGATGAATGCCACGCCATTCTTCTTCAATTTGTTATTCCCAGCACAGTAGATCATATATATGATTGTCTGATTCAAAATGGCCAAAACCAGTCCATTTCTGCTGACTAACACCAAGGATATCAATCTTTATGTGTTCCATTTCATTTTTCAAAACTTCCAGTTTTCCTAGATTCATACTTTATACATTCCATGTTCCAATTATTAATAGATGTTTGCAGCTGTTTCTTCTCATCAGCAAATGGGGGTCCCAAAAGTTTTACTCTATCCACACCATTAAGGTTGGCTCTACTGTGAGGAGGCAGCTCTTGTCCAGTTGTATTTTGAGTGCCTTCCAACCTGAGGGGCTCATGTTCTGGCACTATATCACACAACATTACAAGGCTACTCATAAAGTTTTCTATTAATATATCCAACGGCGTTTCACTGCTATTTGTAAGGTGTTCAGTGGCCAGTTCTTTGAGAAGTGGATGGCCTCTTCCTTCTTCTGAGTCTGTCCTAATCTGGAAGCTCCACTGAAACCTATCCACCATGGGTAACCCTGCTGGCATTCAAAACACCGATGGCATAGTCTCCAGCCTCACAGAAACACACAAGCCACCACAGTACAACAAACTGATAGACAAGTTTGTCTCCCCTAGCTGTTCTAAACTGCTCTGCTCATTTTCTGGTCTCCCCTATCCTGCTTGGTTACCTGGCCTGCCTCCAGGGCAAACACCTGCCTTCTGCTGGCCCCGGGGCTGGCTTGTATGGAAAGTAGTAAAAAATTATTCCTACTATGCAAAGCTATTTTGAGAATGGTTTAAGGCAATGTGATAAGGTCCCTAGAATAGTTTCTGGTATACAGTAGGTGATGAACATAGACATTACTATACAATTATATTTGCAGAGTGTATGCCCCAAACACCATAGTAAAATACTTCCAGAAAGTCCTTGGTCATGTATTTGTGAATCTATGCTGCTTCTTTCAGGCATTCCTTGGGCATATCCCTCATGCCTTCTTTCCCCTCAGGTTAAAGTTGAGTAGTAAGAGGAGTCAGCTGGTAAGAGAATTGGAGGAAGCCACTCGGCAGGTAGCAACTCTGCACTCCCAGCTGAAAAGGTGAGTGGTGGGCAGTGGGGTGAGTACTCCCTGGAGATGACTGGGTATAGGCACCTGAGGCAACTTCACCCCATCTTTGTCCTCCCCTTGTCCTCTGTGGCTTGAATGTAAACATTTAGAAGTACAGCAGGTGTCTAGTCTAGCCAACTTGGACTTAGATTGGCACAGCCAAGAACAGGGTCCTCAGCCTCCTCATTCCTTCTGGTAAGACAAAAAAGAAAGTCCCAGTTGGGTCTTAGTATGTCTTAGACATCTTTCTAATACCTGCCAACTCATCTTTATAAAACAGAGAGAATAGGCCTCAGGCCTATGCCTTGGTGGGCAACAGTACATAGCTGGAATGTAATAACGTTTAGTTTACATTGGATTTTATTTATGATAGGAGCTCTGGTGGTATAGTGCCTAAAGCATTTAACTACTAACCAGAAGGCTGGCAGTTCAAATGCACCAGCCACTCACTCCTCGGAAGGAAGATTGGGCAATCTACTTCCATAGTGATACTGCCTCGGAAACTCAAGGAGGGGTCGCTATGAATCAGATCTGACTCAAAGGCAGTGAGTCTATTTATGATAAGTGGTGCTGCTTTTCAAATTACATTTATGATATGAAGTTTCCTTTTTAAATAAATGTTTTAAAGTATATAAAATGAGTTGATTTGAATAAAAATATTAAGAAATATTGGTTCAGTTTGTATTCATGTATGGAAAACAGTCATGAAAATAAAATACGGCCAACAAAGGTTTGGAAACTTAAGTATAGAGGAAAGAGTGGAATTTTAAGGTAATAATCCCAGCTTTGTTATGATCAGATTTCAGGACCTTCTTGGTGTGGCGCTTTCCTCCTCAGTAAAATGGGAGACTGTCATAAGGGTCCAGTGCCCAGGTGTTTTACAGAACCAGGCAGGAAGTCCCGTGTGTGGTATCTTCACCTCTGTCTCTCCCTGTCCCCCAGCCTCTCCAGTAGCATGCAGTCCCTGTCCTCAGGCAGCAGCCCTGGCTCCCTCACGTCTAGCCGGGGCTCCCTGGCCACCTCCAGCCTGGATTCCTCCACCTCAGCCAGCTTCACCGACCTCTACTACGACCCCTTCGAGCAGCTGGACTCAGAGCTGCAAAGCAAGGTGGAGCTGCTCCTGGAGGGAGCCACGGGCTTCCGGCCCTCTGGCTGCATCACCACCATACACGAGGATGAGGTGGCCAAGACCCAGAAGGCAGAGTTGGGTGGCCGCCTGCAGGCCCTGCGCTCCCTCTCCGGCACCCCGAAGTCTATGACCTCCCTGTCCCCTCGCTCCTCCCTTTCCTCCCCATCCCCACCCTGCTCCCCTCTCATCGCTGACCCCCTCCTGGCTACAGACCCCTTTCTGAGCCCGTTGGAGTTTGAAGACCCAGAACTGAGTACAACTTTTTGCGAACTGAACCTTGGCAGTGGCACCGGGGAGACATACCAGCTGGAGGAGCCAAGAACAGATGGCAAACAGTTGGGCCAAGGTAGAGAGCTGTACATCTGGGGGTTGGAAAGACCAAGAACAGGGAAATGATATTTGTGCTGAGGCCTGAGCGAGGCCCTCCACTGATAATTAGGATCAGCATTTGCTCATTAATTTATTCACACTTTCAGTAAATATTTATTTAGTACTTAATATGTGCTAATGGGGGTCCCTGGGGAGTGCAAAGGGTTGCACTTGACTATTAACTTAAAGATTGGCAGTTCAAGCTCACCTAGTGTTGCTGCAAAACAAAGGCCTGGTGATCTGCATCCATAAAGATTAAAGCCAAGAAAATTCCACAGTTCTACTCTGTAACACAATGGGTTGCCATGTGTCAAAATTAGTTCAACAGTAACAGGTTTGGTTTTTGGTTTTTATGTGCTATGGGGACATTGGTTATTCAGTGGTAGAATTCTCTCACTTTCCATGAAGATTAGATTGGTTCAGTTCCCAGCTATTTCACTATTTCACTTCATGCACACCTACCACCTATCTGTCATGGAGGCTTGCCTGTTACTATGATGCTGGGTAGGTTTCAGCAGAGCTTCTCAATTAGGAAGAACACCTTACAGTCTACTTCCAAAAATCAGCCAGTGAAAATTCTGTGGGTCACAGTAGTGCAGTTTGCAACTGATTATGGGGATGGCAAAGAACCAGGCAACTTTTTGTTCCATTGTGCCTGGAGTCGCCATGAGTTGGGGGCTGACTTAACACCAGCTAATAACAGCAAGATGTGCTTAGTTCTGTACTAAGTGTTTTTCATGGTGGGTTCATTCATTCATTCAGCGGATATTTATTAAGTGCCTACTAAAACTAAGTGCTAAGTCCTGACTAAGAGAATTACATGGATTCATGCATTCATTCCACAAATGTGTCATGTGCCAGGTCCTTGGCTAGTCACTAAGGATACAGTGTTAAAGACAGACAAGGTCCCTGTTCTCAGGAAGCTTAGGGTCAAGTGGAGGAGAAGACAGTGAGCATACAACCAGAGCAATAAAAACACAATGAAGCAAATATAACAGGAAAGGTGATGGAGCCTTTCAGGCTGGGATGGGGCTGCCAGTTTAGACTGGGTTGTGAGAGAAGGTAACCTATAAGGTAAAGCTTGAACAATGAGAAGGAGCTGGACTTGTGAAAAGCTGGCCTTGTGAAAGGTGTTGGGCAGCTGTGAGTCAGAAGTGAGAGCCACTCAACAAAGCTGGAGACTGGAGCAGAATCTGGGTCTTAGAAGGCGTGATGGCCGAGGAAGAGGCTGAGATCTTATTCAGTACAATGAATCAGTACAATGATCTTATTGCAGTACAATGTTATCTGACTCACATTCTGTGTAGAGTCAGAAAGAACCTTCTTATTTTGATTGAGACTCTCCTGGAATCTTCAAAACAAAACATGCTAATGAGGACAACTAAGATTTATTAGGGGAAAAGTTCTTCATCTTTAGCAGTAACCATATAATAAATCATAATAGTTAATATTTAATGGGGATGCATTAGGTGTTGGGTAATGTTCCAAGTACTTTACATGGTGAGATAGTTACTTCTGTTATGCCCATTTCACAGATGAGGAAACAAGAGGTTCAGAGAATTGATACCACTTGCTCTAGGGTCACCCAGCCAGCAAAGGGGAAGTAGGAATTGGAGCCCAGATCTTTCTGACACCAGAGCCCAACCCCTTTATCATCATGCTTTGCTCTTAGGATGAAAAGTAGCTCAGTGTGTTCACTCCCGAGACTCCCTGACTTTCTAGCCTCACAAGCACATCTGACCTCAGGCATACAGGTCATTACTGAGTAGAGTATTTAGTGAGCTGAGAACAATAACTATGATTTATCGTGTACACATGTACAAGATGAAGATACTGCTATGTGTTAACTTATTTAAGTCTCACAACCACCCTGTTCAGTAGGAGCTATTTTTTTTCTTCATCTTACGGATGAGAAAAGTGAGGTACAGTGAGGTTAAATGACTTTTCTAAGGTCAGCCCCCTAGCTATAAAGTGGCAGAGCCAGGATTGGTGCCAGGACAGCCTACCTCAGAACTCACACTGTAATATGTGCAGGCTCTGTTTGCAAAGGGCCTGGCTCCTGTGAGGCCACTTGCAAGAAGCCTGACCTATTGTATCCTTAAGGCTCTAGAAATAGGCAAGAGCATCACTGTGCCCAGAATTATCTGTTCCTGTGCAAGAGCCATTGAGAGGAAGGGAGAGATGAAGTTTCCTGGTTAATTAAAGGCTCTGCTGGGCAAGTACAGACAATTTCCTTAGCAGAGGAGTTGGGGAGATCCCTGGAGTTCCCTTATCAGGATGGGAGTCTGTGGCTGAGTGTTCTCAGACAAAAATAAAAAAACAGCCTTCCTACTACAGCAGGTGGCAAACTTAAGAAAATTGTTCCCCAGAGAGGAGAGGGTGCAGGTGGAAAAAATCTAACGAGGTTCAAGAAGAGTTCATGATGCTATGTGTCTAGTGGCATTAAGCCAAGTCAGGAACACTCAGCCCCACTTGTTTCCTGAAGAAGGACTCTCTCCCTTCCCGCACAGCATACTTGGGGCTTGTGGACAGAAACTGGACATCGGAGATAAGACTGGGCCCTGCATGGGCCTCAAGATGGCATTTCCTTCATGCAATCTCCAGAAGCCTTCGCTGCCAGTGAGCAATCACGGGTTGAGCTCTTGCATTAAGCAAGTTAAGCGATTAGTGCTGCTGTTCAGTCAGCAGACAAATTAATCTCCTTAAGTGGTTTAGTGGAGGGTGGAGCTGCGTGGGTCTGCAGGTGGGAGGTCTCCACGGTCCTCAGCAGGCATGGGGCTCAGACTGGGAAAGCTGCTCCCATACAGCCACTGGGCTACCCTGTGGCCAGCATGGCCTTCTCTCAGCTTGCTTTTCTCAGCATGCCATGGCCCTGGGGCTCTGTGTACCTTCCCCCTGAAAGCCCTTGTCTTCCACTAGTCTGTAGGAGTGCCTCCACTCAGCAGTGCTCATGAGTATTTGCTGTCAATCTGAAAGGTCTGAATCTACTCTTCCCCTCTGCACAGGGGGCAGACAGGAGCTGGCTCATTCATTAGGTAGCTCAAGCCTGCTAGAAAGGGTTGCTAGGTGCCCTGCTTTTCTTGTTATTGGGTGCCATCAAGTTGATTCCAACTCATAGCTATCCCATGTAACAGAGTAGAACTGCCCCATAGGGTTTCCTAGGCTATAATCTTAATGAAAGCAAGTCTCCTGGTCTTTTCTCCTGTGGAGCTGCTAGTGGATTTGAACTGCTGACCTTTCAGTTAGCAGCCAAGCTCTTAACCACTGGATCACCAGGGTTCCTTAGGTGCCCTTCAGGTGGTGCTTATTATTTGGGAAGGAAAGGAAGAATGTGTGTCATGTGTCTTATGCCCAGTTAGGAATCCCAGGCAGAGACTTTCAAGGGCCTCCATTAAGGGCAAAGAAGAGGAGAAGCTGAATTAGGAGCAACTCGATGGCACATAACAACAACAACAACAGGATAGGCTTAGAGGGAGAGCAAGTGCTTAAATCTTTTCCTTTTCTCCCTTTGTTCCTCCTGCGGGCTCAAGGGCTGTTGTTTTGCCTGAGATGTGTAGGAATGGATCTAGAAGGTATCACCATCTAGTGATGGACACGATAGTAAGAGTAAAAATCCAGTTCCAGTTGCCATTGAGTTGATTATGACTCATGGTGACCCAACATGTGTCAGAATACAACTGAGTTCCGTAGGGTTTTCAGTGGCTAATTTTTCAGAAGTAGATCTCCAGGCCTTCCTTCCAAGGTGCCTCTGGGGAGACTTGAACCCTCCAACCTTTTGGTTAGCAGCTGAATGTGTTAACCATTTGCACCACCCAGGGACTCCATAATAAGGTCAGTGGTAATGAATTTTGTAGAGGACTTATGCTGCACCAATCTCTACACAAAGACTTCACCTATAATGTCTCACTTGGTCCTTCCAATAGCCCTGTAAGGTAGACATTATTATCCCAATTGTACAGATGAGGAATCTGGGGCTTGAAGAGGTCAGATCAGCTTCCCAAGATCATAAAGCAGCAATTGGTGGAAGTGAGAATTGAACCCAAGCTGTTTGACCCCAGAATTGGGGATGTTAACTACAAAATTATATATATCCCCTCCATACCCCAAAGCAAAGCAGGACCTTGCTTTAGAGTTGAAGGGTAGTTGGAATTTGGTAGGACTGTGTTATGGCAGAGGGTACATAGACAATGTGTTGCAAAGACACTATCATGATTACTGAATCTTATCATTCTTCCTTTCACTACCCTTCCTCCAGCTGTGAATGTGGCCCAAGGGTGCGGCCTGAAAGTGGCCTGTGTCTCGGCTGCAGTGTCAGACGAGTCCGTAGCTGGGGACAGTGGTGTGTATGAGGCTTCTGTGCAGAGGTGAGTCCTGGCTCCAGGTCCGTGTAGGCTGGGAACTTTGAATATGCCAAGCCCACCTGTGGGATTGCCTAGATAGCAATTCCACAGGTGTGGGGAGGGGTTCCTGGGAGGGCATTCCTGAGTCCTCTCACCTTCTCTCTGCAGCACTCTGTTTGGGGCTGTGTATAAGATGTTGGGGGGTGAGTAGTTCAAATAATCACCATTGAAAGAAGGATACAGAGCAAATTGTGGGAAGGCAAGGCCCAGAGGGAGGCTGAGCAGACCCATAGATCCATCCACACCCTCCCAGAAAGAACCCTGGTTCTGGAAAGTGGCTTGGCCCTGGGCCACTACAAGGAAGCCTGATGCCCCTTTCCCCTATTGCCTTTCAGATTGGGTGCCTCTGAAGTGGCTACTTTCTTGGACAGTGATGAATCAGAGGCAGTGGGTGCAACTCGAGTTCAGATTGCCCTGAAGTAAGAGATGGAGGAGGGAGGGTGAGCAGAAAGGGGAGCATTCTGGCCAGTGTCCCCTGTTGGTGGCCACCATTTATACCAGCGCTTATCTTCATGGCTGCCCTGTGGGGGAGGCAGAACCAGCAGAGCTTGCTGGCATTTGTCAGCTTCTAACTAAAGCCAACTCTTTTCTGCCTCTGAGCTCCCCATTTCACAGATGAGAAAAATGAGGTTTTAAAGAAATTGTGGCTTGCTTTAAGGCACTGAGCTGGGCACAACCAGCACTGAGACCTCCTGACTTTTGTATTTCTCCATTTTTGCTGTGGCATTTGTCTTTCACCATCCCCATCCAGGTCCCAGTGATCTGGGTGGAAGTAGTCCTCTCAGGATCATACCCGAGATTTGGTGGCTACACAAGTGTTTTTCTTTTCTTTTTTCTTCCACTCCTCTTTTGGCAAAGAATGGCTTAATTTTTTTTTTCCATATGAATTAACTGTCAACATTTAAAAATCAGGACATTTCACACAGACTTCTGACTTGCCTTTAAAAATGCAGATAAATGACCCCTCTGAGCCTGTACTCTTGCTGGGCATCAATGCACAGGGCCTGTGCTCTCCATTCAGCACAGTCCCCAGCACAGCCAACAGCCATGTCTTATGATTATTAAAAAACAGAGAGAGAGAATGAGAGAGAAATGGGTTACTAATAGGGGCTCCATGTGCCCATTTTCATTTCAGGTATGACGAGAAGAATAAGCAATTTGCAATATTAATCATCCAGCTGAGTAACCTTTCTGCTCTGTTGGTGCAACAAGACCAAAAAGTGTGAGTACATTGCTGAACAGGCTGTATATTATCTGCTCACCCTCTGCCTGTCATCCTTGGGGAGCATGTTCTTGCTCTATCCAGCTCTGACAATGACCTGCTGTGGGCATTTAGTGCATATTACCAGGATTGCAGTTTTCAAGGATTTCATTGTACTTAGATCAACAATCAACTTCCATGCAACCAGCAGTCAAGACATCAAAGGACATAGTATATTGGGCAGATCTGCTGCAAAAGACCTCTTTAAAGTTTTAAAAAGCAAAGATGTCACTTTGATGACCAAGGTGTGTCTCCCCAAGCTACCGTCTTTTCAGTCACCTCATATACATATGAAAGCTGGTTAATGAAAAAGAAAGAAGAATGGATGCTTTTAAACTTTGGTGTTGGCAAGGAATATTGAATATACCATGGACTGCCAGAAGAACAAACAAATCAGTCTTAGAAGAAATACAAATTAATGTTCCTTAGAAGTGAGGATGATGAGATTTTGACTCCCTTACTTTGGACACATCCTCAGGAAAGACCAATCACTGGAAAAGGACATGATGTTCAGTAAAGTAGGGGTTCAGACATACGAGAGGAGCCCTCAGTGAGATGAATTGACACAATAGCCTAACAATGGATGCAACATACCAACGATCATGAAGGTGGTACAGAAGTGGACAGTGTTTCATTCTTCTATACATAAGGTTGCCATAACATGGAGCCAACTCAACAGGAATTAACAGCCTACCACCATGATGTCAAATGTTGATGTTGCTAATGTGGACACAGGTACAATGGTAGACATGCTAACTATAAAGAAAAGCACTCTAAACAGTTTTAATTCCTTCACGAATATGTCCTAAGCCCTACCACACAAACCAGCACTAAGAACAAGGTGGTGAGCAAAGCCTTCATGGACCCTTCCCTTGTGAACTTCAAGCCTCAGAAAGAAGAATGGTCAGGGCCCCTTTTATCTACAAAGAGACAGATCTGTTATTTTCAAGGGTAATTCCAATCACTATGTTTCCCTTACCTTGAGATTGATAGTATGGCAAATACCGACATGGTCTGCATATTGGATCTTCCCATTATAGTCTGGTTTTATGTTTTATTCTACTCATCTCTATGCCTGCAATTTTCAGTATGGATTATACCTCAACATAAAGAAAACAAAAGTCCTCACAACTGGACCAAAAAGCAACATTATGATAAATGGAGAAAAGATTGAGGTTGCCAGGGATTTCATTTCACTTGAATCCACAATCAACACCCATGGAAGCAAATCAAACATAGTATTGCATTGGGCAAATCAGCTACAAAAGACCTCTTTAAAGTGTTAAGGAACAAAGAAGTCACTATGAACACTAAGGTGCACCTCACCCAAGCCATGGTATTTTTAATCACTTTATATGCATGCGAAAGCTGGACAATGAATAAGGAAGACCGAAGAATAATTGATGCCTTTGAATTGTGGTGTTGGCTAAACCTTGGACTGCCAGAAGAACAAACAAATCTATCCTGGAAGAAGTACAGCCAGAATGCTCCTCAGAAGCAAGAATGGCCAGACATCATCTCACCTACTTTGTTGATGTTGTCAGAATGGACCAATCCCTGGAAAAGAATATCATGCTTCATAAAGAAGAGGGTCAGTGAAAAAGGGGAAGATCTTCAATAAGATGGATTGACACAGTGGCTGCAATAGTGGGCTCAAGCATAGCAAGAATTATGAGGATAGTACAGGCCTGGGCATTGTTGCATTCTGTTGTATATAAGGTCACTATGAATCAGAGCTGACTCAATGGCCCTTAACAACATATGCCTACAGGTTTTCTCCTCCATATCTCAGTGGTACTTGTGCAAGGGTATCTGTGGAACAGTGTCTAGAAATAAGATGTGACTAAACCATAAGATCTTAAGGACAGCAATAGAAGCTTATATTTCTGTGGTCTCTACCAAGCCAGCAGCTAGGTATGTTAACACGGGGAAAGAAAGAAGACAGGAATACAGGCAAAGGAGAAGAAGGACAAGATTGGGTCATTGGGACTGGTAAACTATGTGATCCTCAGCCTTTATGACCATGAGACCAGAAGAACTAGATGGTGTCCAGCCACCACAGTCAACCATTCAGAGGAGAATCGGTGCAGGAGATCCTGAATAGAGTGGGAGAACAATGTGGAACAAAACACAAAATCATGGGGGAAAAAAAAAAAAAAAGACCAGGTTTGCTGGTCTGATAGACCCTGGTGAGACTCCTGAGACTATAGCTGGTAGCATAGTGCCTAAGGCACTTGACTGCTAACCAGAAGACTGGCGGTTCAAACCCACCAACCACTCCTTGGAAGGAAGATGGGGCAATCTACTTCCCTAGTGATACTGCCTCGGAAACCCAAGAAGGGGTCACTATGAGTCGAGTCTGACTTGACAGCACATAACAACAAAAACAACAACAGTTACCCTTCAGATCTGGAACTGAACTTGCTCCTGTGGCTTCAAGAGACAGGCATATGGAGTGAACATTTACATCAGGTAGATACACTCCTTTGAGTGATCAATTGTGGGAGAACAGAAGGGCAGTCTTTACACAGGGAGACAGCTCAAGGGGCAGGAATGCATGAGAGGGAAGGACACAGGGGAGAGGTAACTATGGGGAGGAAGTGGGAAAAGAGCTGTTACATTGTGAGGAATTGCACTCAATGTCATGAAACAAAATGTGTATGAACTGCTGTATGGAAAATGAACTTGCTCCATAAACTTTCACCCAAATCACAATAAAAATTTAAAAGAAAAAAAAAGATTGGACCCTTGGGTTATTTTCAGTGCCAGAAGTACCAGAATGAATAACTTTCTCCATATGTCAGTGGTACTTCTGAGTCAAGGGACAAATGCATTTGTAATTTTCTTAATAATTAGCTAGTTCTCCTCTGTGGGGCCTGCAGCATTTGCCCTTCCACCAACAGTGTATGAAGAACTTTTTTCCTGTTTTCAATGAACCTGTTTTCAGTGAACACCAAGTCCTTGATTATAACAAGCCTCAGTGGTCCTTCTCCACACTGAGGTTTATACACCACTGGACTCAAGCTCCACATACTTTGAGAGTCTAAGGTTTTGGGGTGTATTCAGGGGAAGAAGAACAGTATGTTATCCTTCGGTTGCTACCTCCCTCACAAATATTTGTATAAATTGAGAAATTCTACAAACTCTCATCCACCATATTTTTCTTAGAGATTTTCAGCAACTTGAACAGCCTAACATATTAGCCCCCGCCCTGGGCTGACCAAGCTCCTGAATTTCTTGTCTCCCTCTAGGAATATTCGCATGGCTATCCTTCCTTGCTCTGAAAGCACAACCTGCCTGTTCCGGACCCGGCCCCTGGATGCCTCAGACACCCTCGTGTTCAATGAGGTCTTCTGGGTGTCCGTATCCTACCCAGCCCTTCACCAGAAGACCTTAAGAGTTGATGTCTGTACCACTGACAGTAGCCATCTGGAGGAGTGCCTGGTAAGGACCGTGTCTTTCTGTCTGCCTATCTGTTGATCCATCTGTCTGCTCAGCCTTCTGGGGATTGGTTCATGCTGACCTTCATTGAGACAGTGTGAAGGGGACACAAGTTATAGTGTCAGTCAAAGACATCTTAGGTTCTAGGGAGAGACTCTTCCACAGGTGAACCGTGTTCTCAAATGTATTGGGGCAACATGGGAAGGTCTTTCATGGGAGGAAGAGTATTAGACCTGAAAGTACTTTTAATTTCCAGTCCCTGGAAAATGATAGCCACATACCACTGCTTTACCATATAGCAGTAGAGGCTGGACAAGAAGCACAGAATAATGAGGACACACAATGAGGTTCATATCCCACCTTTAGCACTTCCTATGTACCTGGGTGACCTTGAGCAAGTTACTTAACATCTCTGATCCTTGATTTTCTCATCCATAAAATAGGAATGATAATGCCTCTCTGATGCCCACTGGAAGAGTTGTTATAAGGATTAAGTGCAATAGTACATGTAAAGCCCCTGCTCTCATGCCAGACTCATAGTAGGTATTCACTGAATGGGCCACCACTAGTCCTCTCCCTGGAACAGAGCTGCACCAACTTCCTCCTTCTCACCCCATTTGCAGGAGTCAGGATAGAAGGTGAAGGAGCCCTAGGAACAGTCAGGTCCTGAAAAAGCCATGTCCTTAGAGTCATGCAGACCCAAGTGTGGATTCTTGCTCTACCATGTACTCATAGTATGGCCTTGGGCATGCAGCTTAGCTTTCTTGTCTATAAAATACAGATGTATAGCTAACTCAGGGGCTTGCTATGATGTATAGAGGAGTTTGAAGAAGTGACAGGTTTCGTTAACCCTGATGTCATTTAGTTGTCATTGCTGAATATCTTTAATTCATGGCAAAGAGGAGCCAGCACAGTGTTCTCTGGGACTACATAGGACTCTCAGTCAGCATCAGGGTGAAGATGGCAATTTGAATGATTTGGCAAGTATGGTGGATGTTGAATGACAGCAGAATGCCTTTCCAAACCCAGATCCTCTGGTGAAGCATTTCCACAGCCCTGAGTATTCCTAAATGAGAAGAGAATCAATCCTATTTTCTTCTCCTAATTGCATGCCTTTTATTCCTCCCTCCTAATTGAAGTCTGGTCATTGCTGGTTGTCATGGTAGCAGCCAAAGCGCTCATCACACTGCAGCTTATCTCACTCTGTGGCCAATGGGAAACTTACTTTCCTGTATCCTGTAGGGAAACAGTGTCAGGCTGTTGTGTTTTGGTGGCTAGAGGAGAAAGGGCATCTGATCCCACACAGAGTCTCCCCTGCATTGGTGGAGTTGTGGAATCCCATGTCTGTTTCAAACTATTTATTCAGTCAGTCAGTAATAGTACTGGTATTGAGTTTCTCTGTTCTAACTAAGGAGGGGTCGCTATGAATTGGATCCAACTCGGTAGCAGTGAGTTTTTGAGTGCTGGCTTAAGAATTCTGCATGCACTATCTCATTTAATCTTCACGACATCCCTAGGAAGAAGTACAAGTATTCCCTCCATTTTACAGATAAGGGATCAAGACCCAGAAAGGCTAAGTAATCTGCCAAGGCCATCCCGCTCACAAGTGGAGAAGCTTGGATTTGAACACTGATTCCAGCTTATGTGCAACCGTTACACTGTACTACCTCTTAGGGGTTATCTTGAGTGTCTCTCATATCCCCAGGCCTGGATAATGGGTTTTGGGGAAATCCATGATCTGTCTTCTTCAGTATTACTTGGAACCATTCTTCCAAGTATTTCTGAATGACGTAACAAGAGTCACAGGCTTTCTAATGGGCCTTTGGTGCCCACTACCCAGCTGCTTAGCTCAGTACACATGTCTCAGGTTCTGTTAAGACAGCTCCCTTCCCAGGTCCTACTTATGTTTCATCAACAATCACTCTCTCCCCGTGCTCCCTCGCTCCCTTGTCTCTTTCTCACTCACTTGGCAGAGCCCCAACTCTGTCAAAGTGAACTGTTCACCTCTTCTCCACCTGTTTAATTGGAGGAAAAACTCATACAGTCAAGCTGTGGGCTCTGCTTTTGAAATGATCACTACCCTCAAACGAGCCTTTAATGCTGCCCAGCAAGTCTATTTCCTTCCCTAGACCATTTGGTCTCCCATTCATCAAGATGGACAAATTCTTTTCTTCTCCTCTCTCCTGAAGACTCCAGTACTTCTTCCCTCACCCTTACTCTCTGCTGATGACCTTGCTTCTCTCTCCATGAGAGACAAGAAGGAATCAGAAGAGAACTCTTATAGGCTCTGCCATTTCTCCATTTTCTAAGGATGAGCCTTCCCCATTCCAGTCTAAAACCAATGTCTCCATCCCTTCTCAAGAACATCACTTCAACAGTTATTCTTTTGCTCTCTCCTCTGTCTTTGATTTTCCTTCCTCTGCTGCATCTAGCTTATCAGTATACCAAGATTGTCAGGACTTTCTTTGGAAGTACCTCTGGGTGGAATTAAGCCACCAACCTCTTGGTTACCATCCTAGCATGTTAACTACTTCTTGCGCCACCCAAGGACTTCATCAGTAGACAATATGCTACTATTTCTCCCATGCTTAAAAAAAAAAAAAAAAAAAAAAACCTTTTTTTACACCATTTCTACCTACAGCTACTAAACTGTCTCCTTTTCTTATGAAAAAAAACTTGAAAGACGTGTTCACCATTCTGTCTTTAATCCCTTCCTATAGGGCTTTCATCCTCATTGCTGTACTCTCAAGATGCTCATCAGTGTCTTTAGTCATCTTCTTGTTGCTAAATCCAGTGACCAGTTCTCCATCCTCACCTTTCTCAATCTGTCAATAGTATTTGGCATAACTTTTCTTTCCATCTTCCTTGACATCCTTTGTCCTAACTTGTCTTCCTGGACCCCTTGCTTTCATAGCTTTCTTCCCATATCACCAGCTTCTCTCTTTTTGTCTTGTTTTCTGATTCTTTCTCATTTCCCTGACCAAAATATATCAGAGGAAAAAAAAAAAACTTACTGCCATTGAGTCATTTCCAACTCCCATTGAGTTTCTGAGGCTGCAGATCTTTAGAGAAGTAGATCGCCCTGTTTTCCTTCCCCAGAGCAGCTAGTGAGTTTGAATCTCTGACCTTCTGGTTAGCAGCCAAGTGCCTTATCCACTATGCCATCAACCCCCAGAGCTCCTAAAATATATTAGAGTACCCCAGATCACTGTCCTTCTTCCTCTCCCCTTTTTATTTTATTCACTCCCTTGGTGGTCTTTTCTTATCTAACAGCTTCAAACAGCATTCCAGAGTATATCTCCAGCCTGGACCTCTCTGTTGGTCTCTCAACTCCTGCTGCCTATTTGACATCTTGTCTTGCATGTCTAATAGGCTTCTCAAACTAGTATGTCCACAAGAACACCCTGATCTTTCTTCCTTGGTCTTCACCATCTCAGCTAATGGCAACTTTGTCCTTCTATTACTCAGGCAGAGACCTTGGAATCATCCATAACCCATCTCTTTCTCTCACACCCCATATCTAATCCTTAACTCTTAGCACCACCTTCAAACAATGCCCATACTCTAACACTTCTCATCAATTCCACTGATCCAAGGCACTGTCATCTCACATCCGGATTATTGCCTATCTCCTAATTGCCTATTTCCTGATTATTGTCAGTCTCCTAATAGATCTCCCTGCTTCTGCTCTTGCCTCCTTTCATCTCTTTTCAAGAGCTATGAAAACAGAAATCATTACATGCCACTCCTCTGTTTAAAACCTCATGATGGTGCTGTTTAATCTAGAATCAACACTGGCTCTTTTGACTTGCCTCCAAGGCCCTATAGAATCTGTCCCTTGCTACCTCTTGGATTTCATCTCCAATATTCTTCCTCCAGCCTCCTTGTGTTCCTTAAATACACCAGCATGCACACACACGCACACACATACACCAAAGCCTTTGCACTTGCTATCCCCTCTGACTGGCCTTCTCTTAATCCAGCTATCAGAGGGTGAGCTATCAAGACTCATTCCCTTGCCTTATTTGCAGCTTTACCCAAATGTCATGTTCTCAGTGAGGTCTTCTTCACCTTATTTAAGATTTCACTCCCCTTTCCACTCCCTCATCCTTTGCTATACGTTTTCCCTATAGTATTTTTCTCTCTGGTACTTTTTTCTCTCTGGTACTTTTCAACATCTAACATTCCACTGTGTCTCATAGGTTGAGGCTACACTTTTTTTTTCACATTTTACCATCTCTGAAATCAAGATGCAGTTTATACTAGATGGTAGGTCATAGTTAAATGGCAACTCTTTTTCTCTCTCAATGGTGCATAAAATAATAGTACACTTTATAATTGATGGCATCTGAGATTCGATGAAACACAAGATTAAGTTTACTTACTGATTTGTTTATCTGTTTCCCTAGACTCGGAGGATACCCGGCTATATCCCAAGCATATAGAACAGTGCCTAGTACATAGATGCTACTCAGGAAATTTATATTTGGGGAATAAATGAGGGTGAATAGGTTAATCCCTCAAAGTACATCCAATCAGTTGCCATAGTGTCATCTGCAATTCATGGCAACCGCATGTATGTGTGTCAGACTAGAACTGTGCTCCATAGGGTTTTCAATGGCTGATTTTTCAGAAGTAGATCACCAGACCTTTCTTTCAAGGTATCTCTGAGTAGACTTGAACCTCCAACCTTCCAGTTAGCAGCTGAGTGGGATAACCATTTTTACCAACTAGAGACCCAATCTATCTATTTTGGTTACCTAGTGTGGCTCTGACAAGAATATACCACAAATAGGATGGCTTTAACAAACACGAGTTTGTTCTCTTACAGTTGATGGTTTTAAGTCCAAGTTCAAAGTGCCAAGCTCTAGGGGCTGGGTGAAAGCCCCTCAACCTTGGGCTTCAGCTCTACCTCCTATTCCCAACCCACTGAAGCTGGAAGCTTTTCTTCACTCAGACAGCTTCTGGCTGCTGAGGCTGACAAGCCCAAGATTGACAAATAAAAAGGCACAGTTCTTGTATTTGTCAACATGGCAGGCCACTAATTCAAGTCCAGCTGAAGTCCCAAGATTGGCAGGGCACAGCAGGCTGTTGAACAACTTGGCTACACGCAGGGTTCAAGCATGCCAAAAGGCTAGAGACCATTCCCAAAGCAGTTTCTTATATATGGGAAGCAGACCACATCCCTAAGGCAGCTACTCAGCTGCTCACAGTGGATTCCACCATGGAATTGATTACCAGTCTCATCATCAGAAATACTACATCCAGCTGCCCAGCCACTCAACCAGGCCTAGCCAAATTGACACACAAATTTAACTACTATACTATCTAAGTAGATAATATTCATACCCTTGAGCCAACCCAAAATAGACAGTGTGTCTTGTTGGAATTAATTATAACCTAGTGGAGGTGTCACTCCTCAAAACTGTGATCATGTTTACTTCTCTTTGCACTTTAAACATAGTCTGTTGTATTCTGAACAGCAATATCTGAGGTATTTGCCCACTCCCTCCCTACTCAGGAAACTGTAAGCTCCTTGGGGGCAAAATCATGTCTTAAATATTTCTGTAGCTCCAGTATCTGAGAGGGGCTCAGGGAATATTTATTGAATAAATTAATAATATACATATAATTATAAGTATTCTAGCTGCCTAAAACATTCTAGACTCTCTATATCTGAATTGAATCTAGTCATGATCACAGCCCTGTAGGTAGGAGGTATTTTCCCCATTTGGGGGAAGCTAGTAGAGCTCTGGTGACATGATAGTTAAAGCATTTAGCTGTTACCCTAAAGGTCGACAGTTCCTTGATCTCAAAACCTACTACATGTCCATGGTAGTTAAAACAGCCTGCTATTGGTACAATGACAAACACAAAGACCAATGGAACAGAATTGAGAATCCAGAAATAGATCTATCCACCTGTGGACAACGGATCTTTAACAAAGAGCCAAAACTCGTTAAATGGGGAAGAGATGGTCTCTTTAATGAGTGGTGCTGGCATACCTGGATATCTATTTGCAGAAAAATGAAACAGGACCCATATCTCACACCATATACAAAATGGAACTTAATTGGATCAAAGATCTGAACATAAAACATAAAACCATAGGGACCATCAAAGAAAAATGGGGACAAACTTAGAGGCCCTAATTCAGGTTATAAATACATTATCGAATACAGCTAAAAATGCACAAACACCAGAAAACAAAATAGATGACTGGGGCCTCCTAAAAATTAGACACTTAGCACATCAAAAGATTTTACCAAGAAAGTAAAAAGAGAACCCACATACTAGGAAAACCATTTTGGTAATGACATATTGGACAAGGGGCTAATCTCCAGAATTTATAGAAAACTTAGCAACAAAAAGACAATCCAATTAAAAAATACACAGAGAACATGAACAGACACTTCACCAAAGAGGACTTTCAGGAAGCTAACAAACACATGAAGATATGCTCACAGTCATTACCCATTAGAGAGATGTAGATCAAAACAACAATGAAATGTCATCTCACACCAGTAGAAATAGCAAAGTTAAAGAAAACAACAAACGGTAGTGAGGATGTGGAGAGTGTGGAACCCTCATTCACTACTGGTTGGACTGTAAAATAATGCAACCACTGTAGAAAACAGTATGAATCTTCCTTGAAAAACTGGAAATAGAAATACCATATGATCCAGGAATGCCATTACTAGGTATTTATCTGACAGAAGTAAGAGCCATGACACGAATAGATATATATACACACATGTTCAATGCAGCACTGTTCACAATAGCAAAAAGATGGAAACAACCTAAATGTCCATCAGCGAAGGGATGGATCAATAAACTATGGTACATACACACAATGAAATGCTATGTAATATTAAAGAACAATGATGAATCTGTGAAACATCTCATAACATGAATGAACTTAGAATCTATTTTGCTGAATGAATTAAATCAATCCCAAAAGGACAAATACTGTATGAGACCACTGTGGTAAAAAATAATAATATAATAATAATAATCGTTGATAGTTACCAAGCGTGGTGGGGAAGGGAAGGGAAATCACTAACTACAGGGTAGACACATATTAACTTGGGTGAAGGAAAAAAATTAATAATTAAAAAATGAAAAACAGAGGTCAGCAGTTCAAACCCACCAGATGCTTCACTTATGAAAGAGGGAGCAGTCTGCTTACATAAAGATTTACTGCCTTGGAAACTCTATGAGGCAGTTGTACTCTGTTCTACAGGGTTGCTATGAGTCAGAATTGACTCAATGGCAGTGAGTTTTTGGGTTTTGGTGCTGAACAAGTGAAGTGTCAGCATCATTATTTCCTCCATCATTGTTCTCCCAGAAATTACCTTTAGTGCCCCACTGTAGTATAATTCATGTCATGCTCCGATACATCCTGATAGAAGGAAAAAATGAGAAAGATCCTAGGTGGATTGAAGGGTTCTCTCCTTGTTCCAGGCACCATTGTAAGCCATTGCTTGGCTATCGGCCCACTTTGCAAACTGGCTTTTGGTATTTCACTCATTGGTAGCCATTGATGTGTTTGGGGAAGGTAAATGAGCTAAACACCAAACTTAATCCAGGCTTTTCAAATGAGGACATGTTTTATTGGGTGTCATCAAGTCAACTCCAACTCATAGGGACTCTATATGTGCTAAAGGAGCAGGGAGGCCACATCTTCTGACCTTCTCTAACCGCACAAGAGGAAGACAGAATTACCAACAGTAGCCCCAAGGCCTGGTAGCATAGTGCCTAAGGCACTTGACTGCTAACCAGAAGGCTGGTGGTTCAAACCTACCAGCCACTCCTCGGAAGGAAAGTTGGGCAATCTACTTCTGTAGTGATACTGCCTCGGCAACCCAAGGAGGGGTCACTATGAGTCGGAGCCGACGATGGCACACAACAACAACAACAATAGCCCAAGGCCTATTCCTGTGAGGCCAGACATACTGCCTCCCTCCAGCCCTTTCACCAACCCTGACACCAACTGTTCCTCCCGCAGCACTCACCACCTTTCTTCTGGGTTCAATAATTCACTGCAATGGCCACACAGAACTCACAGATTATGGGGTTTATTAGGGAAGCACCAGGCTATAATTCAAGTTCAGGAAAAATGCTCAGTCTCTCTCAGCCCGCTGTCTCTTAGCCAACAGTCTCTCACAGCCACTCTCCTAGCAATGCGTGTCTTTTTTTCTTTTAGATACATTTTATTGAAATATTGAAATATAATTTATGTATAGTGAAATACACAAAACTAAAGTGACATGGGTCAATGCATTTTTTTTTTTTTTTTTGCAGCATTCCCTCCCCTCCCCTCCCACCCCTGGCAACCAACAAAGTTTCCCTCCATATATAAACCTTTCCTTGACCCTTCACAACAACAAACTAATACTATATTTGTCCTTCTGTGATTGACTTAGTTTACTCAGTATAATGTCCTCCAAGTTGATCCATATTATGTGGTGTTTTGCAGACTACATAATTCTTTAGTGCTGCATAGCATTCCAGTATGTTTATGTACCATAGTTTGGTCACCCAGTCTTCCGCTGTTGGGCACATAGGTTGTTTCCATCTTTTTGCTATTGTAAATAGTGCTGTGATGAACATGAGCGTGCATGTGTCTGTTCCTATCCTGGCTCTCACCTCTCTAGGATATCTACCTAGTAATTGGATTGCTGGGTCAAATGGTATCTCCAATTCCAACTTTCTTTCTAAGGAATCACCATATTGCTTTCCACAATGGTTGTGTCACTTC